>NW_024425119.1:238285-239163 GCF_017311325.1 Ursus maritimus
GTGGATTTTTTTTGAGTCCAGATTCTATTTTAGCTTTCTCTTCTACTAACCCATCCTCCAATTTGCTGATCAGTTCTTCTGCCTCATTCACCCTGGCCTTCAGAGCCTCTCGTTTTAACTGCATTTGGCTCATAGAATTTTTAATTTCTGCCAGATTCGCTCTCATTTCCGCCCTTAGAGATTCTATATTCTCATTAACATTTTCGTTAATACTTTTTTCAAGTCTACACATCATCTTGACCATTGTTACTCTGAATTCCATTTCTGATAATTTGGTTTTATCCATATCCATTAGTCTGTGGCAGAGGCCACAGACTCATTGTCTTTTCTTTGCTGGGGGGGATTTCTCCCTCTCGTCATTCTGATGAGGAGAAGTTGGGGGTTGTCCAGAACCCAAATTATTGGCCGGTACCCAGGCCATTCGTCCTTGTTTTATAGGGATCTTAGGGATGTGGGCTTCTTGATTTTTCAGCCTGCCTTCTAGGGGAGGGGTCTGCCGCGCTGAAATTCAGGCAACCCTGTTTGGGTAGAGTCTCCGTGTCCCCTGCGAGGGGGGATGGGGATAGGCACACTGTGAGCCTGTGGTGCTGCTCAACCCTGCAACGTCCCGGAATGTGCGCCCCACACCCAGCGTCCTAGCCCTCACTTCCAGGGCTCTGTCCTTTGTGTTTCTAACGCCGCCAGCCACCCCCGCGCGCTCCGGAGCTCCTGGTCTCAGTCTGGATCCAGTGAGCACACTGGAGCTCCGTGAGAAGTCTGGTGGCATGCGCTCCCGGCTCACGGTCCCAGTCTGTTTTCTCTCAGGTGCCGGTCCGTGAGCCCGTCCGCTCCCCCGTGCAAGTGGCTACCGCTTCCTGGTGCCCAAACGCGGCGGCTCC
>NW_024425119.1:239172-279062 GCF_017311325.1 Ursus maritimus
CCCTTCCGTTTATCTTCCGATATCTGTGCGCGGTTTCACGGCTCCCCACTTCGTACCTCAATACTCAGCGCTGGAGATGTTTGTTTGTAGAGATCCAGATGCATCTTCCTGCGTCTCAGGCTGATTCCGTGGTTGTTTAGGCTGGTCTGGTACCTATCCAGCTCGACTCGGGGGACCGGCTGAAAAAGGGGTCCCCTACTCCTCCGCCATCTTAACTCCAGTCTCTGGGCCTATAGCCCATATTTAAATCAATGTTCTTTGTTGTAGTATTGTAAGGTTAATAAAGACATTATCAGAGAGAACTAGGATTTCCTGAGCATCATTATTTGTGGAGAAATCAGCAGGAAAACTAACCTTCTGAAGAAAGGTCTCCATGTTAATTCAATCATTTGGCCCTTCAAGTTGATCTCTCTGTAACTTTTTCCTTCTACAAAGGATTTTCTGATTTGGGTCACTTGGAAACTGTTCTAAATACTACCTAGATAATATCTTAAGTTCAATTTGTGAAGGCAAGTTACCATCTTGAAGCAAAACAGCAGTCTGTATAGGTTTTCAATGGCATAATTCTGTATTCATTCTAAGACTTACCAAATCAATAGCTTATAGATTCATAGACTGTGAGTGCCTCAGGAGCCTTAAGTTATCATGTAGCAGATAAGGACACCAAGTCACTTGCCCACGAGCACACAGCAAGAAGCAAGGCAAGATCAAGATCTTCATTTCCACTCGATCCCATAGCATTTCAGGTTCACTTGTAGAGTCTATGATAACGTTTAAGAGTTGAGTGACTGTGATCAAATTTGACACTACAGGAAAGCACATAAAAATAATTTTGATGTTGGTTCAACTTATGACATAGAAAGAAAATGAAAGCCAAAAACAACTTGTCAATAAAAGCCTGACTTTTTTATGGGTGTCAGTGATATTTGACAAGTTAGAAAATGGATGTCTCACGAGAAGAAAAGCTCAATTTCCCATATTAAAAATAACCCATCAAATGTTGTCAATATTTTTATACTTCATGTTCATATCAGCCAGATGTGTGACATCTGTCCCTCTATTTATGTCAGTAATATTTCTATAGTTTTTAAAAATATTTTATTAGTAACTTTTTAAATCCCATTTTATCCTAGAGAGAAAGGGTAGGTAGAAGTGAGTATTTTTCAAAAATCAAGGAAAGTAAAAAGGTTTAATTTAATATTATTTAGGAAGTATGTTGTGGTCTAGTAGTAGTCTAACCAGAGTGTCTAGGTCTGAGGCCTGCAATAGAACCAAGACTTTAGAAAGAGGTAGGGAGAAAGGGAGAAAAGTGAGTCTGGAGAAGTAATGAAAGAGAGAAAGATAATGAGGGAAGAAGTTGGTTCTGCTTTCTTCTGAAGATCTCCCAGCAGAATCCATCAACCCAGAGCAAGACAAGCATTGCATAGAGAAATGGGAACATGACCAGTCAGAGATGTTTTAGCCTTGCACACATCTTAAGTCTAAGAGTTTACTGAGCTGTTCGCTGTTCAAGTCATACAGTCCTTCTTGAACTTCTGGGCTTTACCTTCAAGGGGTCCTCCTTCATTCTCCTATACCCCTAAGCCCTAAGCTCTCCAGGAATTGTGCAGGGCCTGGGAGAGAGCACTCTATCCCTCCAAGGAAAGAGAAAAGAGCACCTTGTTTCCTGAACCCCGGTGCTTCACTCCCAGGAGTTGGGAGGACAGGAGGGTGGGAGAGGCGTGAAGAGAAGGGCTGGGGAGGAGGTTTTCATCTCCAAGCCAGAGAGCTGCTCTGGGGAGGGGAGTGATGATAACTGGAGTCTTGCTCTTATTTTTCTGTGTTGCTGCTGGGGATGGGGGTTCCTGGCAGCTGGCTTTGGCCCTGGCTTTGGCCTTTGTTTCCCTACTCTGTCCTCTTGGCACAGTCAGAGGCTTTCAGTGTTGTGCTTTCAGGATCACGTGGTTAAATCTTTGCACAGCTGCCTGGGGGAAAAAAAGAATTAGAGAGAGAGACTGAGACAGAGAGAGCACCCGTTCCATTCTTACCATGTGTGAGGCTAAACAATTATTATTGGCATGACTAAAAGCCCATCAAAGCATTCTCTCCCTGACCCCTACTCCTAGTTACATAACACACCACCTCGCTCTCCACTTCTGGACTATTCACACCCAAATCATTCTCTGTCCTCCACACACATGCTTCTATCCACATTCCTATCCACCCTCCCCTGTGCACACACACTCTCTCATATCCACAACACAGAGAGTGTGCATATATATTATCACACTTACTGAAAGGGAAGTCAACATTTTAATCAACCCAATAACTTCTGCACCTGCTGTTGGATAGAGTTTGATTTTTTTCAGAAGGTGTCAGTGGCTCTGGCAATTTAGACACACACACACACACACACACACACACACACACACATGCACACAACTGGCCTTTTCCATACTACTTGAAAGTTTTATGATCTGTGTCCTTAACCCTTTCTCTTCAGTATAAATTCATGAGCTCCATCCTCCTGTTTTCCACTAATGCTACATCTTTCCCACCTGAAAAGTAAATGCAACAATGGTTTTTCAAAAACCAATCCTCATGTCTCTCCAGGCCCCTACTAGTAAGTTTTACCCCTCAGTCTTTCCCACAAAACCCTGACTAGTGCTCTGTTTATCTCTGCATGTTTATACCACTATTCATGGCCTTTATCAGTCACTGCAAGCAGCAACAGCTAAAGCAGATAAAGTCCCTGGCATGCCGCATGTTGCTTCAGGCTACCACAAACTGGTCTTTACTAGCTTAACACCTTGAATGGCCAACAGGAAATGTGGTCTTACAAAGTATGGTTATGAAGTAAGATGGCTCATTCTTTAAAAAACAACAGACGTGGGGCGCCTGGGTTCCTCGGTTGATTAACTGCTACCTTGGGCTAAGTTGTGATCCTGGGGTCCTCGGGTCGAGCCCCACATCGAGCCCCAGTTCGGGTTCCCTCCTCAGTGGGGAGTCTTCTTCTCCCTCTGCCCTCCCCCCACTTGTGTGCTCTCTCTCTCTGTCTCTCTCTCAAATAAATAAAATATTAAAAAAAAAAGACCAATCTTCAATGTTCAAATAAAATTTCACATAATATTGTGATCCACATCACTGGGATTGGTCTCTTACTTATCAAGGTCACACTGGGATATTCACTTAAATGTGTAACAGGATAAACCGGTGATGGGTAGTAAGGAGGGGACGTATTGCATGGTGCACTGGGTGTTATACGCAACGGATGAATAATCGAACTTTACTCAGAAACCAGGGATGTGCTGAATGGTGACTAACATAATATAATAAAAAAACAAACAAACAAAAATCAGTCTTGGAGCACCTGGGTTGCTCAGTTGGTTAGGCATCTGCCTTCGGCTCAGGTCATGATCCCGGGGTCCTGGGATCGAGTCCCGCATCGGGCTCACTTGCTCAGTGGGGAGCCTGCTTCTCTCTCTCTCCCCTTCTGCCTCTCCCCACTGCTCCTTCTGTCTCTCTCTTTCTCTCTCTCAAATAAATAAATAAATAAAATCTTTAAAAAATAAAAATAAATAAAAAATAAAAAACAGTCTTATTATTTTGTACGTCCAATTCTGCTATAATCAAGAAGGTTTTGAAATATACAGAAGCATAAAGATAACTAACAAATACATAATAAATGCTTCCAATATTTATTCCTTGGTTTATTTGCTGGAATTATATCTTTTATTGCAGGGGGTGGCAAACTACAGCCTGAGGGTGAAGTCCTGTTCTTGTGCACTACTTGAGCTAAGGATGGCTTTCTTATTTTTTCGATGATTGAAAAAGGCTGAAAGAATATTTACTGGCATGTGAAATTATACGAAATTCATATTTCAGTGTCCATAAAGTTTTATTTGAACATAGCCACATTTATTTGTTTACATATTCTTTTTTTTTAAAATATTTTTTTATTTATTTATTCAACAGAGATAGAGACAGCCAGCGAGAGAGGGAACACAAGCAGGGGGAGTGGGAGAGGAAGAAGCAGGCTCATAGCAGAGGAGCCTGATGTGGGGCTCAATCCCACAACACCAGGATCACGCCCTGAGCTGAAGGCAGATGCTTAACCGCTGTGCCACCCAGGCGCCCCTTGTTTACATATTCTTAAGGCTGCTTTTACACTACCTCAATGGAGTTGACTAGCTACAACAGAGACCATATAGCTCCCAAAGTCTAAAATATTTACTATCTGGCCTTTTACCAGAAAAAATTGCTGACTCCTGCTCTGCAGTATGGCTTTTCTATCCTCAAATATCTTTGGGAAAGGATCTATATATTTAGGAATAAATTTGCTTTACTATAAACAGCAGCCTGAAATAATTTACACAAGGTAGGGGTTCATTTTTCTCTCATGTAAAAGAAAATTAAAGATAGGCAGACTGAGCTGACAGTATCCTGGTGGTCATCAAAAACTACAGCTTCTTGTAAATTTCTGCTCTGCCATCTTACTACACGGCTTTCATCTTCAAGATTACCTCATAGTCACCTAAGGGTTACTGGAACCCCAATCATCACATCATGTTCCCAGGAGTAGAAAGTAAAAGTGTGGTCAGAACAAAAGAGCAGTCCTCCCAATCAAGTTAGTCTTCATTGAACAGCTTCACCAGAAGTTCTATCCAAATATTCTTTTTTCATTCCAAATATTCTTCTTATACCTAATTGGGCAGCTCCATTTGCAAAGGAGGCTGAGAAATATACTTATAGCTGAGAACTTTGCCACCCAAATAAAATCAGGATTCCGTTAGTGACACACAAGAAGAGAGTAGGTAATGGTTAGGCAACCAATAATCTCTGTCCCAGGAGCAAATGGGCTCTCCATATCCTTTTCTTTCTTTCTTTAGATTTTATTTATTTATTTGATGAAGAGAGAGCACAAGCAGGCAGAACAGCAGGGAGAGGGAGAGGGAGAGGCAGACTCCCCACTAAGCAGGGAGCCTGACGCAGGGCTCCATCCAGGACCCTGGGAACATGACCTGAGCCGAAGGCAGACACTTAACCGACTGAGCCACCCAGGCGCCCCTCTCCATATCCTGTTCAATATATGCTGCATAACAGTTTCTCATAAACATAAGAGTTTTTTTCAATTACTCTATTTTGGTTTTTTTATGCATAGATCCTTACTGGGCTCTTCACAAGGTATGTTCTGCAAATATTGAATCATTTAGTCCTTACGACAACCCTGTGGATTACAGCAATCACTACTGGAAAACCGAGGAAAGTAAAACTCAGAAAAATGAAGTAGAATACCCAAAGTCACTCAAATAAGAAGTAGCAGCAGTGGGACTCAAGTCCAAACCCCCTACCCCAAATCCAGGTTTTTTCCACCATATCAAAGCTGTACCCAGTTTGATGCCACAGAAGTGCAGACCATTCCCTGCCAACAATATGCATTATCGGGGCACCTGGGTGGCTCAGTTGGTTAAACATCTGCCTTTGGCTCAAGTCATGATCCTGGGTCCTGGGATCGAGCCCCACCTCGGGGTCCTGGGATGAAGCCCTCCATCGGGCTCTTTGCTCAGCTGGGAACCTGCTTCTCTCTCCCTCTGCCCCTTCCCCCACTTGTGCTCTCTCACTCTCTTTTGCTCTCTCTCTCTCTCTCTCGAATGAATAAATAAAATCTTAAAAAAATAACAAAACAATACCCATTATCTCTAGTCCCCTCTCTCAACCAATTTCCTCCTCTCCTCCCTACTAACTTGGCATCGTTGAGGCACTAAGGATCTCTTGCCTAGATATTCATAGCACCTCTTTTCTGGTTGTCTTGCCTCTAATACTCTTTTTGTTTTATTAAATTGTGTGTGCAGGCCATTTTTGTTCTCTGCTGTCTTTGTACCAATAATTATATTTGAGTAATTAATGGACAGTGACATAACTTTGTTCAACACTATGTCTTCATGCTCCAAAAACCAGGTACAAAAAAATAATGAAACTATTAACAAGGCTGACAACCAAATGTGTGGTGTGGTCATCATCCTCTGCCACTTTCCTTAACTCGTGACTAGGTTTACTTTAAAAAAACACAGACTTTTTTTTTAAGGTGTTATTTAAGTAATCTACACCCTACATGGGACTTGAACTCTTTTTTTTTTTTAAAGATTTTATTTATTTATTTGACAGAGAGACAGCCAGCGAGAGAGGGAACACAGGCAGGGGGAGTGGGAGAGGAAGAAGCAGGCTCCCAGCGGAGGAGCCTGATGTGGGGCTCGATCCCGGAATGCCGGGATCACGCCCTGAGCCGAAGGCGGAAACTTAACGATTGCGCCACCCAGGCCCCCCGCCCCAGGACTTGAACTCTTGACCCTGAAAACAAGAGTCGCATGCCCTTCTAAGCCAGCCAGGTGCCCCTAAAAGACACAGACTTTTATTGAAAATTCATGAAGCTTCTTAACTGACCATGATAGTTAATTTTAAATTCACTTTTTTTGCAGCTTTATTAAGGTGTAATAATTGGCATATAACATTGTATAAGTTTAAGTTGTTCAATGTATAGATTTGATCTACTTATCTATTGCAAAATGATTACCATCATACCGTTAGCTAATACCTCCATCACATCACATAATTGCTATTTCGTGTGTGTGTGTGTGTGTGTATGAGAACATTTAAGACCTACTCTCTTAGCAACTTTAAAGTATATAATATAGTATTTTTAGCTATAATCATCATGCTATACATTATATCCCCAGAACTCATTCATCTTACAGTTGGACCAACATGTCCCCATTTTCCCCATTTTCCCCTGGTAGCCACCAGTCCAGTCTGTTTCTATGGGTTCAGCTTATTTACATTCCACATATAAGTGATATCACACAGGATTCATCTTTCTCTGTCTGAATTATTTCACATAGCGTAATGCCTTCAAGGTCCATCCGTGTTGTTGCAAATGGTAGAATTTCCTTCTTTTTCATAGCTAAATAATATTCGTGTGTGTGTGTGTGTTTATGTGTGTGAGGGCACACGCATGTGGGCACACATGCATGCGTGTACCACATCTTCTTTTTCCATTCAACCATTTACAGACACTTAGGTTGTTTCCATATCTTGACTATTGTGAATAAATGCTGCAATGAACACAGAGGTGCCAATAGCTGAGATGACGTTTCCATTTCCTTTGGATATTTACCCAGAAGTGGAATTGCTGGATCATATCATAGCTCTATTTTTACTTTTAAACTCTGGTTTACATAGTGACTGTACCAGTTTACAATTCCACCAACAATGCATAAGCATCCTCTTTTCTCCACATTCTCACCAAACACTTGTTATCTCTTGCCTTTTCAATGATAGGTATTCTAACAACCATGAGGTGATATCTCATGGTGTTTTACATTCGCATTTTCCTAATTACTAGGAATATTAAGCACCTTTTCACGTACCTGACCGACATCTGTTGTCTTCTTTGGAAAAACATCTACTCAGTCTATTCAGTTCCTCTGCCTATTCTTTAATCAGGTTGCTTGGGGTTTATTTTGGTTTTTTGTTTTTGTTTTTATTTTTTTATTTATTTTGTTTTGTTGTTTTGCTGAATTTTTGTTTTTTTGCTATTGAGTTGTAAGAGTTTCTTTTTCTTTCTTTTTTTAATAAAGATTTTATTTATTTATTTGTCAGATAGAGAGAGAGAACACAAGCAGGGGGAGTGGCAGGCAGAAGCAGGCTCCGCACTGAGTAAGATGCCCGATGAAGGACTCGATCCCAGGACCCTGGACACATGACCTGAGCCAAGGGCAGACGCTTAACTGAGCCATCCAGGCGTCCTGAGTTGTAAGAGTTTCATACACATTTTGGATATTAACCCTTTATCAGCTATATAAGCTGCAAATATTTTCTCCCATCTGTTAGATTGCCTTTTCATTTTGTTGACGGTTTTCTTTGCCGTGAAGAAGCTTTTTAGTTCGATGTCGTCCCACTTGTTTATTTTTGCTTTTGTTGCCTTTGCCTTTGGTGTCAAATCCAAAAAATCATTGCCATGACCAACGTTAAGGATTTACGCCCTATTTTTTCTGCTAGGGGTTTCACAGTTTCAGGTTTTGTATCCAAGTCTCTAATCCATCGTGAGGTGATTTTTGTGTATGACGTAAGATAGTCTGGTTTCATTCTTTTGCATGTGTATATCCAGTTTTCCTAACACCATTTATTGAAGAGATTATTCTTCCCCCACTTTATATTCTTTTTTTTCCTAAGATTTCATTTATTTATTTGACAGAGAGAGAGACAGCCAGAGAGAGAGGGAACACAAGCAGGGGGAGAGGGAGAGGAAGAAGCAGGTTCCCAGCAGAGCAGGGAGCGTGATGCGGGGCTCAATCCCAGGACCCTGGGATCATGACCTGAGCCAAAGGCAGACGCTTAACAGTTAAGCCACCCAGGCGCCCCTATTTCTCTGTTTCTTAATTTTCTTTGATTCTCTGTGTTGATTTCTGTGTACTAAATCAAGCAGCAACCTCTCCCAGTTTTGAAAGAATAGTCTTGTGTGGGAGAGGAACCTCACCAATTAGCCTGGCCAGTGCTCCTGGTTGTCTGTCAAATCTTTGGGATTGTCCAAGCCACCTTCTTTGCTTAGTGGCTCCCAATAGTTGAAGGTATGCCAAGACCCGTAAGTGTCCCAAAGGAATGATCACAGTCAATACCTAGATACGGGCTGTTTGGAAGCCAGTCAGGGAGCTACTGGGAAAGTTGGGTCCCTTCCAGGGAGAAATTGGGAAGTGGCCATTTTTGTCTGTTGCCTCTCTGCTTGGCCCTGGTTACATAACCATGGGTGAGAGTGTGATCCTGAGCCTATTAAGAATTTTTGTTTTTAATAGTACCATGGGACTCCTGAATGCATGCCCCATTGGCTATCAGAGAAAGGTGATCTGGGGGCCCGTTCCTCAGGTGGCAACCACAAAAGCTGTGTGCAAGACATGCATACAAGCTCCTTCCAGGGAGATACCGGTGACTTGAAGCTGGCTAGAGGAACAGGACAGAGATGTCTGTAGGCTTTCTCTGGTCTCTGGAAAGGATTGCAGTTAGCCCCTAATTGTGTGCTAAATTAGAAGTCTGACCGTCAGGCAGCAGCTTTAGAGTATGCAAATAGACCCCTTTCAAGGAAAGACTGAGAGATGGGCATTTCTGCCTGCTCCCTCTGCTCTGAGTCCTGGGGGGATAGCCAGTTAAGAACTGCTTCTTTGTTTGCTACTGTCCCCAGGACTGCTGAATGGAAGTCCCATTGACTATCAGAGCCAGGTGATCTGTGGACCCATCTCTCAGGTGGTACCCATAAAAGTGGGGTACAGACATGTATACAAGCTTCATTCAGGGAGATATGGTGATTTGGGACAAGCAGGAGGTAGAAGGCAAGGGAGGTGTCTGCCGGCTTCCCTGGTCTTTGGAGATGATTGTAGTCAGCCCCTGGATGCCTGCTAAATTAGAAACTTGACCTAAAGGCAGCAACTTTTTTTTTTTACCTTTTTTTTTAAGTAGGTTCCATGCCCAATGTGGGGCTTAAACTCATAACCCTGAGATCAAGAAAGAATGCAGATGGACCCCATTCAGGGAAATGTTGGGAGATTGGCAGGTTTTACTGGCTCCCCCTGCACTGAACCCTATGGTGATAGCAAGAGAGAGTGCTTAGGTCTATTAATAACTGCTTGTTTGTTTCACTATAGTCTTGTGGGTCTCATGAACTCAAACCCCACTTCAGAGGTAGATATTTTGGGGGCCTATTTACTGCGTGAAAATCTTAAAAGTAGGGGTACTAAATATGGGGTCCAAACCCTTCACTCCTTGAGGAAAAGTTTGGATTAGTGATCCGCCCTGATTGTGTGGCACTGTGCTGGTGGTACGTGTTTATCTCAGCCTTTCCTATGCACTTTGACGTGGATATTTTCTTGCTCACCTGATGTATAGGACTTCCTCAGCCAGTTCTGTCAGAGGGAACTGCTCCATGTAGAGCTGTCCATTTGGTGTGTCCAGGGGAGCCGGGGCGTTCGGGAGCCTCTTATATCACCATCTTTAAAGACCACTCCTGAGCAAGCCTAAATTCATTCTTAATAAGTAATACAAAGTACAAAAGTACATCCACTGAAAATTAAGTCTCCTTTTCATTTCTGTCTCCAGCCATCCAGCTCTCTTACCCAAGACAACTCTTGCTTCTTGAATATACTTACTTAAGTAATCTATGCATTTCCCAGTACATGTACATACATACATGTGTATACATGTCTGTATAATATTTTATTAGCATAAATGGTAGTATATTATATACACCATTCTGCATGATACTTCTCTCACTTAACAGTATATCTTAAGTTTCATTCCACCTGTAGTTAGGTCTGTTTAAAACTCAGATCTGACCATGTTACTATTCTACCTAAAATTCTTCAGCGGGTGCACATTATCCCACAGAATGAAATTTATGCTCCTTAGTTTAATTTCAAGGTCTCTCTAACCTGACTCTTCCTAGTACTTCACTATAGTCTCCCACCATTCACTGATTCCTTATGTTCTAGTAGTCAAATTGCTTGTAGTCTGCCCTCATACTCACTGTGTTATTTCACAAATCAGAGCCTTTGCAACGCCCTTCCCACCTTTCTTCACCTTACTTATATTTACTTACCCTTCAAAACAACTCAGATGTTTCTCACCCAGGAGACCCCCTTTATGCCCAGCTTGGTCCAAGGATCCCTGCATACTTACATCATAGCTGTAATCATATTAGATTAAAAGTAGCTGTTTCTGTGTACATTTTCATCACTTAACTGCCTCAAAGCAAGGATTACCATTTTTGGTTCATTTTTGTATCCCCAGAGTCTAGCATCATGTCTAGCATATAGTAGAAGCTAAATAAATACTTATTCACAAAGACTGATTTGAACTATTGAACTTTCTCTCTGGTAAGGTTAGAATCCCTTTTTAAGGCTGAAAATCAAATGAAACAGTACACATTTCTAGAAATAGTGAGTTGTGATTCTCAGTTTGGGATGGGGCAATAAGGAAACTTTTTTGAAAAGTTGATGTGAACATGTTGAAGGTGAGAGACAAATCCTGCATTGGAAATGGCTAATGGGTAGGAAGTGAAGAAACTGAAGAAGCCTCAATGAAAGGAGAGAAGGGGGCTAAGGAAGAGCGCAGCAGGCAGAGGTATTAGGACCTACATTGGACATGCAGGGATGAGGTAGCAAGAGGAGCTTGGAGTAGTAGCTTCCAGCACAGGGTCTTTGTTCACTAATAGGCAGCCTGTGTATCAGTAGAGAAGGACCCTGCACACTGCAAACTCAACAGTCCCAAAATGACCTTCTTTTCTCTACCCTTCACTCCCTGATGAAAGAATAATAACTCTCTCAATGGTCTGGGGGGAAAAATGAATTCTTATGGTATGAGTAAAGAGGATGGGTTTGAACTAATTATCTATAGCTGTTGATGTGGTTTGAGGTGGTGGAGTTTGGAGCCGACAGCCGGGAAAGAATTCTTGAGATGTCTTTGGTGCAAAAAGGTAGTTTTATTAAACCACAGGGACAGGACCCATGGGCAGAAAGAGCTGCACTGGAGTTGTGAGGAATGACTGATTGATTATATAAGATTTTCTATCCTATGGAGGGGAGAGTGATGTTAGGGCTTTCAGGAAATTGAGTCTATAGGCTTCTGGAGATTGCTTTTTTTCTTGTAAATCATTAGGACAGTTACAAACTGATGGAGACTCATGTCCTGGATGACTGTGATCTCTATCAGTTAACCACTTATTTTTCCCTTTCCTTTGTTCTTGGACAGCCAGGAGTGCCTGAGGAATGTGGGGGTGTTAACTTGTGCTTTGCCCTCAGCTTGCCTTTTGCTCCTTCATCACTGTGACTGAGTGCTCCTCCTAAGGGATGCAGGTGTCACAAGCACTAATGGCAGGGTACACCTTCTCAAAGAGGTCAGAGAAGGCTTCCTTGAGAAGTCTCGGCTAAGATCTGGAGGTTGGCTAAGAGTTAGCTAGACAAACGTGGTGTGAGTGAAGGGGGAGGGAAATGTGTTTCATGCAGAGGGAAAACATGTGTGGAAGACTAAGGAAGGAAGATGTGAGGCTTATTGAAGAAAATAAATGAAAAGTGGTGTTGGGTGAATGGCAGACAACAAGGCTGATAAAGTAAGCAGAGGTCCCATCAGGCAGGGCCAGAAGGCTTTTGTACTTTATCCCAAGAGCATTAAGAAGCACCTTAAAGTACAGAGGAAGGATGTGATTTGTGTTTATAAAATATCACTCTTGTCCATTGTGTATAAGTGAATAAACAAAATTTGTTGTATTCATACAATGGACCAATGTTCAGCCTCAAAATGAAAGGAAATTCTGACACATGCTACAAGATGAATGAATCTTGAGGACATTATGCTAAGTAAAATAAGCCAACACATAAGGACAGTATTGTATGATTCCACTTATACGAGTTACCTAGTATAGGTAAATTCATTGGGACAGAAAGAACAGTGGGGTTACCAGGTGCTGGGTGGGATGGGATGGAGAATGGGGAATTATTGTTCATGGGTACAGTTTCGATTTGGAGTGATGAAACAATTTCTGAACGTGGGTAGTGGTGGTGGTTGTACAGCATGGTGAATGTACTTAATGGCACTGAAATGCACATTTAAAAATGGCTTAAATGATGTTAAAGCATTCTGAATAGCAAAAACAATCTTAAGGAAGAAAAACAAAGCTGGAGGGATAACACTTCTTGATTTCAAACTATATTACAAAGCTACAGTAATCGAAACAGTATGGTACTGGCATAAAAACAGATACATGGACCAACAAAACAAAATAGAGTCCCCAAATAACCCCCCCCCATATATGGTTGAATGATCTTCAACAAGGATGTCGAGACCATGCAATGGGAAAAGGATAGTCTCTTCAACAAATGGTGCTGGGAAAACTAGATATCCACATGCAAAAGAATGAATTTGGACTCTTAGCTTACACAATATACACAAATGAATTCAAAATGGATTAAAAACTTAACTATAAGACCAAAACCTATAAAACTCCTAGGAAAAAATATAGGGAAAAACTTCATGACATTGGGTTAGGCAATGATTTCTTGGATATGACACATAATGACACCAAAAGTCCAGGCAACAAAAGCAAAAATAGGCAAATAGAACTACATTAAACTTCAGCTAAGCTTCGGTTTAAACTGCAGCAAAAGAAACAATCAACAGAGTGAAAAAGCAACATATGGAATGGGAGGAAATCGTTACAAACCATATATCTGATAAGGCGTTAATGTCCAATATATATATAGAAATCTTATAACTCAACAAGCAAAAAAACAAACAGCCTGATTTAAAAATGGTCAGAGGGCTTGATTAGACATTTCTCCCAAAGAAGATATTCAAATGATCAAAAAACACGTAAAATATACTTAGCATCACTAATCATCAGGGAAATGCAAGTCAAAACCGCAATGAGATATCACCTCATGCCCACTAGGATAACCACTATCAAAAAGGAAGAAAAAAGAAAGAAAAGAAAAGAAGTGTGGGTGAAGATGTGGAAAGATTGGAGGTAGCCCATGCTTCCAGCTACTTGGTTCCTTTAACTCTCACCCCCAATGTAAATGGCGCAGCTGCTGTGGAAAACAATACAGAGGTTCCTCCAAAAATTGAAAATAGAATTACCATATGATCCAGCAACTCTACTTCTGACTATATATCCAAAGGAATTAAAAACAGGATCTCAAAGAGATATTTGCACACCCATGTCATTGCAACACTTTTCATAAAGGCCAAGAGGTGGAAGTAAACTGATGTCCATTGATGGAAGAATGGATAAAGAAAAAATATATATACATACAATAGAATATTATTCAGCCTTTAAAAAGAAGGAAATTCTGTTACAGGCTACAACATGGATGAAACTTGAGGACATTATGCTAAATACACACACACACACACACACACACACACACAAATACTGCTTGATTCCACTTATATTAGATATCTAAAGTAGTTGAATTCTTGAAAACAAAGTTGAATAGTGATATCCAGGGCCTGGGGGAGGGAAGATGCGAAGAGTTGTTGTTTGATAGGTATAATAGAGTTTTGGAAATGGAAATGGAAAGTACTAGAGATGTTATACCATGTGCATACAGTTAACATTATTGTACCATACACTTAAAAGTGTTTAAGATGGTAAATTTTATGTTATGTGTTTGTTTTTTAAAGATTTTATTTATTTACTTGAGAGAGAGAGAGAGAGCAAATGAGCATGAGTTGGGGGAGGATTAGAGGGAGAGGGAAAAGCAGGCTCCCTGGGAGCCTGACGTGGGGCTCCATTCCAGAACCCTGTGATCATGACCTGAGCCAAAGGCAGATGCTTAACTGACTGAGGCACCCAGGTGCCCCTATGCTATGTGTTTTTTACCACAATTTTTTAATTGGTTAAAATGGTAAGTTGAATGTTATGTATATTTTACCACAATAAAAAAAGAGAAAAAAAAAAAGACATCACTCTTTCTACAGGATGAATTCAAGAGGGAGCAAGGATTGGGTGTTTGGTAGGCCCAAGCAAAGAGATGACAATGGCTTACACCAGAAGAGTGGGAATTAGTGGACAAATTAAAGATATATTCTGGAGATGTCTTGTCTCCTGAGTGAAAATGTGAGTTCCTAGAGGGAATGAACACCATATCCTTTTTCTTTTATATCCTTATACTGTATCTATAATAGATACAACATAAATATTATTAGATCACCTCTAGGAAAGTTGCTACGGAAAAATCATACCCTGACTGACATGTGGAGATGACAGTTTAATGACTTTTTCCCACAAGCAAAGTGATTTGCCGAGTAGGTCACTCCATAGTAGAGCTTTGGAAGGAAACTGAGGTCTTCTCTATAAAATGCGAGGATTCTCTAGTCTTCCTCTTGGAGTTCACAGGCTTTCACCAGGCCAAGAGAGACCCTATGGTGGAATAAGGAAGGAAGAGCTTCATGCCTCTAAATGACTGGGTGACTAACAGATCTAGCAGCTAAATGATATCCCAAGGAAGCAAATAAGAGATAGGCTTGTGAGCTAAACTCGCCATGAGCTAGATCAGTTCCTCTCCCTGCATGTTCTACAAAGAGGCCATCAGAACATGGAATGCCTACAGGGGCGCCTGGGTGGCACAGCAGTTAAGCATCTGCCTTTGGCTCAGGGCGTGATCCCGGCGTTATGGGATCGAGCCCCACATCGGCTCCTCCGCTATGAGCCTGCTTCTTCCTCTCCCACTCCCCCTGCTTGTGTTCCCTCTCTCGCTGGCTGTCTCTCTCTCTGTCAAATAAATTAATAAAATCTTTTAAAAAAAGAAAAAAAGAACATGGAATGCCTACAGTGTTAGCCAATCTAATGACGACTAGAGAACAAGGAAAGATAGAAAAGTGACAAATCGTGGTCCTGGAAATCTCAGGAAGGAGGGGGAGTGGAAGAGTTGGCACAGGGAAACTTGTAGGTTTTTATCTAGACCAAATAAAATGCTAGGAGGAACTACAGATTTATTTGAAGCCTGAATCTTCCTTATGTGACACCATGATTCTGACTTTCAGTATTCTGAAAAAGAATCTGCCTATGTATATATAAATATTACACATACAGTATGTATTTATATATATTATTTATATATTATATATTAGGTATATAATTATATATTTATATAGAATTTATTATATATGTTAATAGTAATTATAATGTTAATAGTAATTAAAATAGTTAATAATGTTAATATATAGGATATATATTTCATATATATATATAAAAGCACATTTATATGCTTTTGTGTAAGTATGTGTGTAGTTTAAATCTGCTGGTTCAGGTTATATATCTGCTTATGTATGTGGTATGCCTGTATCGCACACATGGGGGACAATGCATCTACAGACATTGATATATATACATCAGTGTGTATATGTGTCAGGCAGGGAGGTGGGGTAGAGGGAAGGACTTTGAGCTGAAATTTGATTGTGTTTTTGGTCAGGATGAAAAGCAAGTAAAGTAGACACATTTTTGCTGGCAGGCCTCCAGGTTATATATGTTAATCATATATAATCAGGATCACTAATAAAATTCCGTGGCTTCAAACTGCTCAGGTGCCTCATGATATCAGCTATAATCTTGCCACTCTCAGCCTTCCTCACAGCCCCCTCACCCTGCTGATGAGGATGCTGATCCCTATTAGCCCCTGTCTGGTTAACCAGGCTGAGAGGTCTCTGCCTCCCAAGGAGGGAACTCGGTGGGGGATCCCTATAGGCAGCTCAGCAATAGAGAAGAAAGACGAATACCAGGGGAGCTAAGCCACAGGCAGCCCATGCTTCTGGCTACCTGGTTCTTTTAATTTTCACCCCCAAAGACCATTCTTTTAATCAGGAGACATTTAATTCCATAAGTTTTAGACTCAGAGACAGGATTTCTATTCATCTTCATTCAAGATCTCCCATTTCTCTCCAAGTCAAATTCTCTTCCTCAGCCTATTCATTGTCTTCTGAATATACCTGGAGATCTCCTGCCTCCAAGTCTCAGCTTACTCATTCCCCTACCCCAGAATGCACCTCTCCACCACCACCCTCATTTCCAAACACTGCATCGGTGTGAGCTCAGAGTGAGCTCTCCCTCTTCAGAACTCTACTGGTCCTTGTTCCTATCACTCAACCCTCCCTGACCATCGGCTGCTCACAGTTAAGGTTAGTTGCCTCCATATGCATGGATCACATTTCCTCAAACCAGATTATAAACGCAGCTTTCTTATCAAATACCCTGGTGTAACCAATCAGAGGCCTTGCTCTCACTGTTTTCTTAGTCCTATTAAGTGTCCATAGACTGTGTTTCAACCAGGTAATTCCCAGTGTCTGTTAAATCGCTCTTAAAACATGGGTATGTATAACGAAATGGTCAAACAAAACATACCTGCTGACCATACATGGCCCATGACCAATTTGTAACCCCTGACTTAAGCCAAAAACTCTGAAGCCGGGTTTATTTTTCCCATTTTGGATACTGCAGGAAGAACAGAGTCTTCGTTTCTTGAGTTCTTTACTGAAATCATTAAGCTTCCTCGATAATCCTCTTTGGAAAATCATTTGTAGGGCTTCAGTTGGTTTTGGTTTTGGTTTTTGCTTTTTTAGTCTATAAAATCATATCTTGAACAAGTGAATATGAATTTGGGACCCAAGAATCTGTATTCTGCACTTAGTTATCCATTATGCTTAACTCTCTAAGGACTGACACGCTGGTTTGGGAATGATTTGAACCCTCTGCACTGTTCTCCTTCGAGCTTCCTGATTTTCTTTTCTTTAAGCATCTTTTTTAGAGGTTAGCCTGGGAAACAATAGCATCCTTATGGCTAGAACTCCTGTCCCAGACACAGAAAGCAGCTTGGATACATTAAGGATGAAGTTTCTAATATCAGAAATGTAAGCTTTCCTTTCAATGAGTCAATGTCATCCGTTTAGGAATCTGAACGGGAAACCCTTGGGGGCTGTGGATACACAAGCAGATTCCAAGTCTGCCAGGGAACATAGCTTTTCATTTGAACAGTGATAATGAAGTCTGGCAAGACTCCTCCCTCACAGGAACTTCAGCTTACTTTAGCCTGTCAGGGTCCAGAGTGGAAGTGACCAGGGTTTTCTGAGTAGCCCAGGTTAGGAAGACCCACTCTGTAGGGAGACCATGTCAAAAGGCCTCTATGTTATGTCTGTCTTGGCTTCAAACTGCTTGAGATCACCTTTTGCTTCACACGACACATCACCTGATGGTCAGCTCTATCTAGAATGGTTCTACTACTGTGACTAAGACTGATCTCCTCCACCTGACTCTGAATTCTGTCTGGTTCTATCCCCTTACTATGACGGAGTACACAGGTACTTGCTTCTTCCATATTTCATATGTTACCTGCAAGTCTGCACTGCATCTCCCAATCACAGCTCCCTGCCTGCCTAGGGCAGAACAAAGAAGAGAAAGTGATAGAAGCACAAAGCTCTCCACTTTACTATTTACGCTCTTCTGGTCAAAAACTGAGTAGCACTTGTGGTGAACATAGCATAATGAAGAGACTTGTTCAATCATTATGTTGTACTCCTGTAACGTAATATCGTATGTCAACTATACTTTAATTTAAAAAACTAAGTAGAGGACCAAACTGATAAAACTGTTATTTATTTTAACTAAAATAAATAAAAATGTATAATAATCCTTTACACTTTCATAGCACTATTACAGTTTACAAAGTGTTTTCATGTGCCTTGTCATTTGATCCTCACTTGCTCCTGCAAAATGAGGGCAACTGGTATTTCTATTCCTAGTTGACAGATAAGGAAACACGTGCATTAGAGAGTACCTTGATTTACTCACGGTTACACCATTAATAGGTGGTATAGCTGGAACTCAAACTTAGGCTTTCTTATTTCAGGTCTAAGATATCCTTGGTGTTCATTTATCCTTCTTCTTTCTGCTACCCTGTAACAGGGCCAGATAGGAGTGGAAGATCAGAATGCTCTCTGAGAGACCCCTTAAGTCTGTACTCCATCTGGCTTTTGTCTCAGTGGATTTGACTAAGTCCATGGAAGAACACTAGCTGTTTCCAGGCATGCAGGCTCGTTGTGTCCAGGTAGAAAAGAGTACTGACTTGCTCATTTATTGCTTCAAGCCTAGGAGCCTCTCCTAACTCTTCAGCCTCAAGAGGCTTCCTACAACAGAGAACATTTGCGGTTATGAGGATTTATACAACTTCAGATAGTGTGTTTGGTGCCAGTGACTGGGCTGGTTAGAATGAAGGAGGGGGGCTGATTTCTGGATGTGTGGGAAACTCCACAGTGGAAGATGAAGTTCCCATGGGCACACCCTCTTTTCTTCCCACCCTTGGTCTTAGCTGTGTCTAACAGGAACAGAAAAAAGAGATGCCAGGCACAGACCTGCCCCCCTTCCACCCTGGCTTGGACAAAGCCATAGGCAGGGCTTGTTGCTAGCCCTATTTCCACCTGCCCTGAGATGTCATCATCAGAAAGTTCTCATTAAGCATCTAACTGTAGGTCAGAGGCAAAGAGTGATTTCTGCAACACCATGCCCTTGAGCAGCTACCCAGGCCTTCCTGTTTTGCAATACCATGGGCTGATTCTAATTATCCCCTGGGGTATGGGGGCAGTGAAGGGACAGGGGAAGTGTTGATAAATTCCCCCAAAGCAAAGTGTATTAAAATTCACATCGATTTAAAAATAAATATATACCATCTGGCATTTTTAGGAAAATGGAGAGGAGTTGGGTTTGGGGAGGAAGAATTGCTAACTGGCACAGAAACAGGCTATAACTGCTCCAACAGATGTGAGTCACTCTAAGGAGCTCAGTCTTGTGTCTTTCATTCCAAAGCCCTGAGCCATGCAGAGCTGGTAGCAGAGCTGGAGAGCAGCCAATCCCAGAAAACTGGGCTGGGGAAGGAAATACAAAGGGGAGGTTTCTGAGCTGGTCTCCAGGGAACAGAGGCAACAATGGAAAGAGGAGGGGCAGAGGAAACTCTTTACCACCTGGTATCTTGCCACCCAGAAGACAAAACTTGCTTGGACTTTGATCCCTTAGTGACTTGATTAAATACACGTTGCACACAGACACCTTGCTGAGAGATAGAAGGACAGAGTGGTTAGGAGCACAAAATCTGTAGCCAAAATGCTAGGTTCACATTCTGATTCTGCCACTTACTAACTTGTGACCTTGAGCAAGTCACTTAACGTCACCTCCATTTCCTCATCTGAAAAATAGAGCTAAAAGTAGTAACTACAAAATAGAGCAGTGGGTAGGACAGACACATAGAATAGTGCTTGTGTTCTAAGTTAGTGAAATATAATTTTGGTTACTGTTTACTGGGTACAATGGAGAACTACAGAGGAAGTGAAGCCAGTGTCCGAGAGCACCCATACTCTATAGCACAAATGCATTTAAGACAGAAACTTGTTCTCACCCTCGGCTCTTTGGGCAACTAATAACCCTCGGCTCTTTGGGCAACTAATATTTGATAAAGCAGGAAAAAACATCCGGTGGGAAAAAGACAGTCTCTTCAATAAATGGTGCTGGGAAAATTGGACAGCTACATGCAAGAGAATGAAACTTGACCACTATCTCACACCATACACAAAAATAAACTCCAAATGGATGAAAGACCTCGATGTGAGACAGGAATCCATCAAAATTCTAGAGGAGAACATAGGCAACAACCTCTACGACATCGGCCAAAGCAACCTTTTTCATGACACATCCCCAAAGGCAAGAGAAACAAAAGATAAAATGAATTTATGGGACTTCATCAAGATTAAAAGTTTCTGCACATCCAAGGAAACAGTCAGAAAAACTAAGAGGCAGCCCACGGAATGGGAGAATATATTTGCAAATGACACTACAGATAAAGGACTGGTATCCAAGATCTACAAAGAACTTCTCAAACTCAATACACGAGAAACAAATAAACAAATCAAAAAATGGGCAGAAGATATGAACAGACACTTTTCCAATGAAGACATACAAATGGCTAACAGACACATGAAAAAATGTTCAAAATCATTAGCCATCAAGGAAATTCAAATCAAAACCACACTGAGATACCACCTTACGCCAGTTAGAATGGCAAAAATAGACAAGGCAAGAAACAACAATTGTTGGAGAGGATGTGGAGAAAGGGGATCCCTCCTACATTGTTGGTGGGAATGCAAGTTGGTACAGCCACTCTGGAAAACAGTGTGGAGGTCCCTTAAAAAGTTAAAAATTGAGCTACCCTATGATCCAGCCATTGCACTACTGGGTATTTACCCCAAAGATACAGACGTAGTGAAGAGAAGGGCCATATGCACCCCAATGTTCATAGCAGCAATGTCCACAATAGCTAAATCGTGGAAGGAGCCGAGATGCCCTGCAACAGATGACTGGATTAAGAAGTTGTGGTCCATATATACAATGGAATATTACTCAGCTATCAGAAAGAACGAGTTCTCAACATTTGCTACAACATGGACAGCACTGGAGGGGGGATGGGGGAATGGGATAGGCCGGTGATGGGTAGTAAGGAGGGCACGTATTGCATGGTGCACTGGGTGTTATACACAACTAATGAATCATCGAGCCTTACATCGGAAACCGGGGATGTACTGTATGGTGACTAACATAATATAATAAAAAATCAAAAAAAAAAAAAAAAAAGAAACTTGTTCTCAAGACATGAATATGTGCCAGGAGATTAAACTATGGGAGTCTAGGTCTTACTATAGGCCAAGTTCAGGCTACCTCACTGAAACAAGATAATACAGAGTTTCAGAACTATGACTTAGAGCCTAACCAGGACACTTCTACCAGACCCTGAGAAAAAAATAATAAAGGAAAAAACCGTCCTATTCCATCTTTAAGAAAGTCCAATAATTCAAAACACACTAAGCACCTACTCTGTATAAAATATTCTGATAGATGTTATTAGAATTCACATGAAGTAAAGGACTTGTACTTTGTCATTACAGCAGACCTTATAATCCCTTTGTGAAGTCTAGGTCAACACTAGTACTGATAAAAGTGTAAGTTTCCTCTTCTTGAACAGTAAGAATCTACATCACAATTTCTCTCTTTGCCCAAAGCAAGTTTAGATTTTAATTTTATTTAGTGCCCAAATTCTGTAGCAACTCACTTTTCCCCAAGGGCCCTTCTGGATTCAATTTTTCACTAGAAGTTTTATTTGTTTTTTAAAAGTATATATTCTAATATTACAAACTATTTCAATTGTTTTGGTTATCAGAAGTTCAAAAGCATTAAAACATTATCTATAGAGTGAAATAGCAGTACAAGAGAAATGACCTATAAAGGCTCACAGAATCTGAGTTAAAGGGAATTTAGAAGTCATGGAGTCAACTTTTCTCCCAGTGTAGTAGCCCCTTGTAAGAGCTCTGATGTATGCCCCCCAGCATTTCCTTGCTCACAGTTCCAGACCGTTCTATTGTGAATCAGCAATGTTGGAAAATCTTAGAGCAGAAATCCATTTCACATTAACCATCATCTCTAATGATCCTACTTCTGCCCTTGGAGTGACATAGAACAAGCCACATACCTCTTCTTCATTTGACATGATTACTGCCTTCATGAGATATTTGAAGGCAATAATCACGTCCTTCAGAAGTCTCCAAGCTAAACATTCCTAACTGCTCTGGCCTTTCATCCTGTGGAACAGAGCTCAGGCCCCTCACCATCTTCTGGTGGATGGACTCCAGTTTACAAGATCCTTCTTAGAACACTGTACCCTGTACCACACATAATGATACAAATATGACCTGATGAGCATCAAGTGCCCCAGGCCACACAGTCCCTGCAACATCAGATCACTCTCTGCCTATCAATATCTCCCCAGAGGTTACACCAACAGTTTTAGCAGCTTCTCTTCACTTGGGGCTTTTACATAGTTGACTTCCCTCCGCCATATTGTTTCATATGAACTTTAGCCAAAGCAGGCCTATACCATGCAATAGATTTTTCAGCCAAAAGTGTGGCCATTGTATTTATTGATGCTAAATCTCTACTTACTGCGTTTAGCTTATCATTCCAGGCAGACCATTTTTAATGTTTATATTGTCATCTATGTAGAAATAGATTTCAATCTATTTCTGTTGGCTATCTTTCCTAGCTTTCTGTCATCTGCAAATTTAATCAGCCTGCCTTCAGACTTCAGGATCACTAATAAAATTCCGTGTGATCTTCAACTAGTCATTTCAGCTCTTTAGGCCCCAGTTTTCTCACCCATAAAATAATAAAGGGGCAGGGAATGATTTCCTGAGTCCCAAGAAATGTGAATATGTCTTATACAAATTCAAATGGCCAGCTGGTGAAAGACTGGGAAGGTGAGAAAAGATGGGGTGATCACTTTCACTCCAGGGTAACTTGCTCAAGTAAATTGTGAGGGTTAATTTAATTTGTCAATTTGACTAGCCCAGGGATTTCCACATAGCTGGTAAAATATTATTTCTGGGTGTGTCTGTGAGAGTGTTTCCAGAAGGGATTATCATTTGAATCAGTAAGCTGAGCAAAGATCTCCCTCACCAATGTGTATGGGTGTCATCTAATCTGTTGAAGACCCAGACAGAAGGGCAGTTCTCTTTCTCTTCTTGAGCTGGGGTGTCTATTCTCTCTTGCCCTCAGAAGAGTTCCTCAGGCATGGGTTCTCGGGCCTTTGGACTTAAACAAATTATAAAATGGGTTTTATGGTTATACAACTTACAGGTGGCAGATCATAGGACTGCTTGACCTCCATAACCCTGTGAGCCAATTCTTATAAGTATATACATACACATATACATATATCATACGTTTTTTTTCCTGGGGAACACTAATACATAAATTCTGTGTTCAAATATATGGATTTTATGTATTTGAAACGTTTGACTTTGAAGCTCAGGCATTCCTTTACAGAATTTAAACTCTGAAAACAACATGGTAGATACCTTCATTCATAGACATTGTATTTTTGCATAGCTCTAGTCTGTGAAAGAGAAAAGTGGCAACAGGTATAGATATTTGTCAATTTAACTGCAATAATTTCAGTTCCCAAAATCTGTATGTTATCTAAAACTACCTGGTGAAATATTAGTCTTATATTCCCTTTAGTGAAAACAGTGCTAAATATTATGTTTTATATTCAGAAATTTACTCTAACATAGCCCAATAAGAGAATTTATGAAAGATCAGTTACCACAGCATACTCACTCCTATCAATTTTGCAGCAGCCATTAGCCCTATAGCCAAGAGCAAAAATCTTTTGGTATAATCTGGATTTACAAGGTAAATTTTTAAATAGTCAAAAATAGATCCCCCTTTCACCCTGCCACACCTAACTTCTTCTACAGGGGAATAACAAATGCTTAAAAGGCTTAGAAGGGGATCTAGCTGGCTCAGTTGGTAGAGCATACAACTCTTGATCTCAGGGTCATGAGTTTAAGCCCCACATTAGGCATAAAGCTTACATGAATGAATGAATGAATGAATGAATGAATGAATGAATGAATGGCTTGGAGATATTCCAGTCACTATTGTACCCACCTCCACTCTCCCCTACATGTCTTCCCTATTTTGCTATCTTTTGCCAAGAAAGAAGGGAGCCAGCGTTAGGCCGGCTTTCCTTGCATTTCACCTTGGCAGGTCATCAGTCACATCAAGCCATCTTCTTTCCCAACCTTTGAAAGTTCTGTTACTCCAGTCACGTTTCTTCAGAAGTCCTCATCATCCATGCCCAACTCCCTATGACAACATTATTAGATTCACCTAATCATCTGGTCCGTGCTGAACACTGAACTAAAATGCAGGGATCAGAGGGAAATCAAAGGCAGCTTTTGCATAACAGGATGGGGCTTAGGCCACCTCCAGAGTCAATAGTGAGTAAGTTTCAAGTTCCAGCATCACTGACTTACTATAGGAACTTGGAAAGCGTACCACTTCTGTCTTAAATTTTTCCTTCCTAAAGCCTAGTGTTTTACTGTTTCTTGCTTATAGAGTTGTTTTTTGTTTTGTTTTATATTTTTAATATGGAATGTTTCATGGGTTTGAGGGTCATTCTTGTACAGGGGCCATGCTACTTATAGAGCATTTTAAAATAATAAAGAGCTATTGAGTTTTTCTGAATAAAAAAACCCAAAAAACTGAAAACAGCTAATTCCAATTTCCCAAAGGATTTGTGAGATACACAACTTGAATGCCAAAGGCCAACTGCAGGCACACTAGACACTGAGAAAGGTGTGAGTGGAATGGGATTGTGAATGCCTTGTAGAAGGGCCAGTGATTCAGAAATCCCCACTAGAGAGGAGATTAGAAAGTCTTAAAAATGTTTATACCTTACATCCCCAAATCTAACAAAATATGGACAAGACCTATATGAGGAAAACTATGAAACTCTGATGAATGAAATCAAAGGAGAACAAATAAATGGAGAGATAGTCCATGTTGATGGATAGGAAGACTCAATACTGTCAAGATGTCAGTTCTTCCCAACTGATCTACAGACTTGACATAATCTCAATCAAATTCCTAGCAAATTAATTTGTAGATATTGACACAGAGATTTTAAGGTGCATTTGGAGAGGCAAAAGACCCAGAATAACCAACACAATACTGATGCAGAACAAAGTCAAAAGACTGATACTACCTGATCGCAAGACTTATTATAAAGCTATAATAATCAAGACAGTATGGTATTGATGAAAGAAAAGACACATAGATCAAAAGAACTGAGAGAGCCCAGACCTAGACCCGCATAAATATAGTCAACTGATCTGTAACAAAGGAGCAAAGACAATAAAGTGAACAAAGATAGTCTTTTCAAAAAATAGTGCTGGAACAACTGGACATCCACATGCAAAAAAAAAAAAAGAAAGAAAAGAGAAAGAAAAAAGAATCTAGACACAGACCTTACACCTTTCACAAAAATCAACTGAAAATAGATAACAGAGCTAAATGTTAAGATGCAAAAGTATAAAACTCCTAGAAGATAATATTTTCTAGGGAGAAAACATAGATGATCTTGAGTATGGTAGTGAGTTTTTAGATACAGCACCAAAGGTAGAATCCATGAAAGAAATAATTGACCTTGGGGCGCCTGGGTGGCTCAGTCATTGAGCATCTGCCTTTGGCTCAGGTCATGATCCCAGGGTCCTGGGATCGAGCCCCGCATCGGGCTCCCTGCTCCACTGGGAGACTGCTTCTTCCTCTCCCACTCCCCCCTGCTTATTTTCCCTCTTTTGCTGGCTGTCTCTCTCTGTCAAATAAATAAATAAATCTTCAAAAAAAAAAAAAAAGAAAAGAAATAATTGAACCTGGAGTTCATTAAAATTAAAAACTTCTAATTGCAAAAGACAGTATCAGGAGAATGAGAAGACAAGTCATGGACTGGGAGAAAATATTTGCAAAAGACACATTTGATAAAGAATTATTATCCAAAATATACAAAGAACCCTTAAAATACAACAGTAAAAAAAACCAAACAATTCAGTTAAAAAACAGACCATAAACCTTAACAGACCCCTCCCAAAGGAGGTATTCAGATGGAAAATAAACATATGAAAAGATATTCCACAGCATCATCACAGGGAAATGCAGATTAAAACAAGAATGAGGGGGGCGCCTGGGTGGCACAGCGGTTAAGCGCCTGCCTTCGGCTCAGGGCGTGATCCCGGCGTTGTGGGATCGAGCCCCACGTCAGGCTCCTCCGCTATGAGCCTGCTTCTTCCTCTCCCACTCCCCCTGCTTGTGTTCCCTCTCTTGCTGGCTGTCTCTATCTCTGTCGAATAAATAAATAAAATCTTTAAAAAAAAAAAAAAACAAGAATGAGGGACGCCTGGGTGGCTCAGTCAGTTAAACATCTGTCCTCAGCTCAGGTCATGATCCCAGGGTCCTTAGATCAGTCTGGCATCGGGCTCCTTGCTCATCAAGGAGCCTGCTTCTCCCTCTGCCTGCTGCTCTGCCTGCTTGTGCTCTCTCTCCTTCTCTGACAAATAAATAAATAATATTTTTAAAATAAATAAATAAATAAAACAATGAGAACTACTGCACACCTATAAGAATGGCCAAATCTAGAACAGTGACAACATCAAATGCCAGCAAGGACGCAGAGCAATAGGAACTCTCATCTGTTGTTAGTGGGAATGCAAAATGATATACACACTTTGAAAGAGAGTTTGGCATTCTCTTACAAAACTAAACATACTCTTAGCATATGATCCAGCAATCACGTTCATTGGTATTTACCCAAAGGAACTGAAAACTTACGACTACAGAAAAACTTGTACATGCTTGTTTGGATGAGTGGATAAATAAAGTGTGGTATATTCAGACAATGGAATATTACTCAGTGCTAAAAAGAAATGAGGTATCAAGTCATGAAAAGACATGAAGGCATCTTAAATGCATATTTCTAAGTGAAAGAAGCCTATCTGAAAAGGTTATATACTATATGATTCCAACTATACAACATTCTGGAAAAGGCCAAAGTATAGAGATAGTAATAAAAATAAAAAGATCTGTGGTTGCCAGTGGTTGGGGGATGAATAAGCAGAGCACAGATTTTTAGAGCAATGAAATATATGATACCATAATGACTGATGCATATCATTATACATTTGTCCAAACCCATAAATGTGTAATACCAAGAATGAACTGCAAGATAAATTATGTGGGCAATAATGATGTATCAACGTAGTTATAACAAATGTTCTCCTCTGGTGGGGGATGTTGATAATGGGCAGGCTATGCATGTGTAGGGACGGGGAGTATATGGGAAATCTCTGTACCTTTCCCTCAATTTTACTATGAACCTGAAACTGCTCTAAAAAGATATAGTCATAGAGCACTTGGCTGGCTAAGACTGTTAGCCCATTGGTGGAGCAACTCTTGATCTGGGGGTTGTGAGTTCGAGTTCTGCATTGGGTACAGAGATGATTTTATTAATCTTTAAAAATATATTTGAGAGAGAGCAAGACAGACAGCATGAGAGAGAGAGCAAGCACAAACATAGGGGAAGGGCAGAGGGAGAGGAAGAAGCAGGCTCCCTGCTGAGCAAAGAGCCCAACATGGGGCTAAATCTTAGGACCCAGGATCATGACCTGAGCTGAAGGCAGATGCCTTAACCAACTGAGCCACCCAGGTGCCCTAAGATGATTTAAAGAGATGACTTTAAAAAATCTTTTTTAAAAAAAGTAAAGTCTTAATTAAAAGAAAAAAGTTCATAACTTTAATCCAGTATTTCACTTCTAAGACTCAATTACAAATGAAATATTCACAAACATGGGCAAGATTTATGTAGAAAAATTTTTATTACAGTTATAGGAACTCAATAAAAATGCGAAATAACTCAAATATTCAATAAAAAATTATGAAACATTCATATGCTGAAATATTGTGTAGCATTTAAAATAATGTTTTTAAAGAACTGTAATGGAGGGTAGAATTTTCACAAGGTTATTTTAAATGAAAAGAGGATATAATTATACATATATGATCTTTGTCTTAGTTCATTCAGGCTGCAATAACAGAATAACATAGACTGGTGGCTTACTGACAACAGAAATTCATTTCTCACAGTTTCTCACAGATGGAGAAGTCCAAGATCACCAAGATTCTATGTCTGGTGAAGATTCATAGATAGTGAGCAGTCTTCTCCCTAAATCCTTACATGGCAGAAGGGCCAGAGAGCTCTCTGAAGTCTCTTTTTACAAGGGCATTACTCCCATTCATGAGGACACAGCCTCCATGACCTAATCACTTCCCAAAGGCGCCACTTCCAAATACCATCATTTGGAGATCAGATTTCAACATATGAATTTGGTGGTGATACAAACATTTGGTCTATAGAAGTTTTAGTTTAATGACAAGAAGGAAAAAGACTGGAGGAGGGCGCCCAGGTGGCTCAGTCAGCTAAGTGTCTGCCTTCCACTCAGGTCATGATCCTGGAGTCCCAGGGGCCGTTCCCACATCCAGCTCCCTGCTCAGCAGGGAGTCTGCTTCTTCCTCTGACCCTCCCCCATCTCATTCTCTCTTTCTCACTCTTTCGCAAATAAATAAATAAAATCTTAAAAAAAAAAAGGCTGGAAGAAAACAGGAATATTAATCATAGTTTTTTTGGGTGATAGGATTATGGATGGTTTTTATTCCTTTATGTTTCTATATTTTTCAAGTTTTTTAAAAAGATTTATTTATTTATTTTAGAGAGAGAGCACGAATGGGGGGTCAGAGGGAGAGGGAGAGAAAATCTCAAGCAGACTCTGTGCTGAGCTTGGAGCCCAATGCAGGTCTTGATCTCAGGACCCTGAGATCACAACCTGAACCAAAACCAAGAGTTGGATACTCAACCAACTGTGCCACCCCTCAATTTTTCTAAAATAAACATCTTAATTCTTTTTAAAAGCAATGGAAATAGATAAAAGCAGTAAATGAGAAGTAGGAGAAATTATCAGTGATTCTGGACATCCCAGAAAGTTTTCCCTAATATCCACTTGGGCCGAACCCAGATGGCCTCATGCCTTCAACTCTCACGTCACACAGAACTGGGTGGCAATTCCAATTTTACCACTTACCTAGATGAATAGCCTTACACAAGTAAGTAACTTATTTCATGTGCTTTTATGTTCTTAATTTATAAAAGTGATGTAAAATCTCACAGGTTGACAGGAGGATTAAAGGCAATAACCCACGAAAAGTCCAGGAACATTATCTGAGCTCAGTAAAAATGTATTCCCTCCCTTACTCTAGAAGTAGAGCAAAACACCTGCAGATCTGCCGGTGGAACAGACATTGACGCAAAGTTGTGTGGCAAATAAGGGACTCAGGGTGTCAGGCGGGTACCACCTGTACACTACAGCCCAGATCCCCTCAGTAGCCTGATCCTCATATTAATGGCTATGGAAATGAGGGGGAACACTAATTAATGAGGTAGACAATGACATGATTAAGGGATACCCCGAGGGACAAACAAGAGCCCCTTCTCCAAGTCATCAGGCAAGGGTCAGCCCTCTTCTGAGAGCGCTGGCTGGAGTCAATCTGCTTTTGAGTACATAGCTGAGATGGATATCATACTGAAGCCAATGATCCTTGAAGACAAAATAATCTCTAAGGCTTCTTTCTGCTCTGATTATAATGCTATAATTATAATAAGCAAATGCTGATAGGAATTTATTCATATCTATCCTGTCTTCCATCTTTTAGTGCTTGGCAGGTTTCTTTGAAGTTCCATGGGCCATGACAATCCAGGGGACGTTGTTTGGAAGTCTGAAATAGATTACCCAAATGCCAGCAGCAGGAGCCCTTCCCAGAGCAAGAAGGGTGTAGGTCCTGAGCCCTTAAGAGGTCTCTAGCAACTGCACCCTTTCCCCAGGGAGTCATGGAAATCCATTTAGCAGGATTCCCTAGGGCAAGGGGCCTTAAAAACACCGCTGGAATTTCCAATCCTTAAAATGCTAGTGTGTGTGTTGAGATAGTGATTAGGAGATACGAAGGAGGGTTTGGTTTTGGTTTTGGTTTGAGGCTAAAAAACAGACATTCTGAATAGTACCATTCAGGAACTCCACTTCTCTTCGCTTTCTTGTGGTCAACAGATCCCAGGAGTCTATCACGTCATCACTCATCTGTTACCTTTTCTCCACTGCCTTCCCCAGCCACAGTCAAGTCGCCGGCTCCTGGTCACCATAGCAACCGTGACGAGCCCGCATCCCGCTCTGCTGCACTGACTTCTCCAACCCCAGCTGAGATGCAGCAGTGAGGACAAGAAGCGAGAGGCAGACACCCAGGATCTCCTTCCTTCCTGTTGCCTCGACTGTGAATCCCTGGACCCTGGGAGAGAACTGCGGAGAAGCGAAAAGGGGGAGAAACAGATGTACCTTGGAGCCTCCCGATGCGAACCTCCAGTGGGGGTTCAGCGGGAAGGTGGAATGTTCAGCACTTAAGATGCGTGCAGCCATAGCAGCAGCACCTGTATACTGAGGACCAGCTGACTCCGAGAGCCGCATTTATTACGTATGGAGGGGATGCCCTTTGAAGCCCTAATCGGTGAGTACCATCAAGTCTTCCTTTGGGTGAACAAATCTCCCAAATGAGAAGGTTATATGTCTTGATTACTGCCGTAAAAAATTTATATCTGTAAATTGCTTATGATTGGGAAGTACTTTCCCTTCTGACATCTTTGGGTTTCTTGGGATTATTATTTCTTCTCCCTTTGAATGCACTACTCCCTTAACTAGTAGGAGCTACGCTCCAGTCTGTGTCTCCATTACCACACAACACTCCACCGGTGTGGATACCAAGCATCGCAAACACTCCGAAGCCTGTATCAGAGAAGCAGCAGGGCTCAGTTTCCCAGCCCCTTCATCCCATTTGCTTTGCGTCCCTATCCTACAATCAAAGAAATAACGTCCCGAGGCAAACCAGTGGCATGCCAGATGTCAGAGGAATGCCGGGAAGTCCTTTCTGGTGAGCTGAAGGAAATGAATCCATTACCTCCGCCAGAAGGAACAATTGTTACGCGAGGAGAGAAATCCACTCGGTCCCAGTAGAGGGCGTGAGCTCGCCTACAGCTAGGGACGCAGCCCAAAGGCGAGATAGGCACTCGTAACGCGAGGCTGCGGGGAGGCGGCGCCCTCCTCTCGGAGATTTCTAACAAAAGGATGGTCAAGTTCATTCCTTCCTGGAAGCAAAGGGAAGTGCCAGATGGTTTCTAGGGGACTGCATCTTGTTTTAGAATCGAATGATTACGATTCCATGGCATAATACTTTGTGTGTATTAAGTCTTTTCCTTGCCAGACAACCCTTCTCATTCCACTCCTCGCCCCGTGGGCTCCAAAAAAAGCTTTCTTACTGGTCTAGCACTGTGATCAATTACTTAGAGTTCTCATTGTTACTAAGATTCCTTTCAAAGGAAAGGTGAAACTTGTTAAAATAAAAGATAAACAGAGGGCTGAACTGTTGAGTCCCTGCAGTACTATTCAGTGGTTCTCAGGCCTGGCTGAGCCTTGGAACACCCGGGGAACTTTAAGAAAATCCTGATGCCTGGGTTGCATCCCCAGAGATTCTGACTTAATTGGTCTGGGACACAGCCTAAGCAGTGGGCTTTTTAAAGGCTCCCAGGTGATCATAATGAACTAAGTTTGCAATCCACCATTCCAATCGATTAGAATGACATTTTTCCAGTTGAACTTGATAATTAAACTAAGCCTCTCAAATCAGCTTCTGCTGTAGGGCACAGTATGTAATTGTGAGTGCCTAGAAGCTACAAGCTAAGACAGATGGCAGGAATCCAACTGCTCAAAGAGGCCCAGGATGAAGGGGATGTTTCAGGGGAGGGAGGGAGCAAGCATCTCTCTCAAAATAGGTTCTCTCACTAAATGAGATGTTCTGATTTATATTCCAGGGCAAGGGGAAAAAGAGATGTGTGCCTTTGCAAGTCTGTAGGGTGAAAGCCGTGGCTCCCTGTAGATTTATAGGCTTTATGTCTATTGGTACTAACCAGGGTCACATGTGTAAATCTTCTATCCACTGCAAGGAGAAAGGACGTAGAAAGAAGAGGAGGGGTTAAGAATGCAGTGGTCACTCTGAAGAAGGGAGAAGCAACAATCGCAACAATAAGATCACCTAAGAATTATAAAGTGTTATCCTTCTCAGGCTGAAAACCCTTCCAAATGGCTTGAACTCCTCCTAAGCTTGAGGGAAATCCTAAAATCTTAGGTTCCCTGAAAATTCAGGCACCAGGGTAAGCTCGTCTCTACAAGTACTATTGCAGACTGGAGGGCAAACCTTGTTGTGGGAGGTTCTTCCAGTGCACGCATTGTATTGTTATCTTATGAATATTCATAAGTGCTGTGAAGAGGGTGGGAGGCAGAAATTGCACAGCAGTACCTAAGGTCCTCAAGGAGATTAGGTAAGGCCTCAAAACTCCGGGCGTGAGAAGTTCAAATTTTAAATACACTATTAAGTATCATCTACCAGCCTGGAGTCAGAAATCCACCCTTCGAGGCTGTCTTTGCTCCTGCTTTAATTTTGGTTAGAGGAATGGTTATGGCCTCCTTGAGGAATAGGTATGAAAGGACTATTATCTTCTGAAGCCCTCAGCAAGCCTCAGTCATTCACCAAATAAAAAGGCAAGAGAATTCAGATCCTGTTTAAAAATCGTACAGGAAGATCGGTAGTATTGCATGGTGCACTGCGTGTTATACGCAAATAATGAATCATCGAACTTTACATCAAAAACTGGGGATGTACTGTATGGTGACTGATATAACAAAATAAAAGTTATAAAAAAATAAAAATGAAACAATAAAATGAAAATTGTTACTACCAAATTGCCCAGTCAAAAAAAAACTTTACCAGTTTGAACTTCCAACATTTCCTGTTTTTCTCCTCTATTGTCACTACTTGATAAAATCAAACTTGTAAAGATTGCCAATCTGATGGGCAAAAATTGGTAAAAAAAAAAAAAATCATACAGGCTACCTGATGTGGATCACAAAACCTTATGTGCCACAAGGCCGCCGAGGGAGTAACTGGGAAGGATTTCCTGACCACAGAGAGACCACAGCTCTCCCACACTGCTACACGGGATTATTTGTACTCCTGCATTCTCAGGCTCGGACCTAGACGAGTCCTTCCCTGGTACCTCTCTCCAAGCAACCCAAGACAGTTGTAACCACCTCCGTCCTGCCCTTTCGTCATTGTTTTTTTAGTCTGCACACAGCCGCACGCACAGCACAATTTTGTCCCCTCCTGCAGTCCACCCGACCCCCTGAGACAATGCCTTCACTTACTCGCCGTGGGCCTCCGCCAAGCTATCCCCAGCGTTCACTTGGCAAGTCAGGCCGTAGAGGCGTGCTTCACCTTGCCTGCTCTTAGCTCTCTCAGCTGAACTGGAGCTGCTTTTGACCAATTCCACATGAAGGATGACTCCCAGTGGCTTCTGCTACCTCAAACCCAAAGGCCCTCTCCTAACAGGCCACCTCAGAGCTGATCCACCCCACAGGACAGGCCAGGCCCACCCTGTGAAGGCTCCCAGTCCACTGCATGGTTACACTGGGAAGAGCAAAACCATATCTCATCTCTCACTGCCCCTTCCTACCTTGACCACCAATATCTAGTCTCTGAAAAGAGGCAATTTACTTCACAGGCCCCTGGAAGAAACTGTCCAATTGACCCGGCTTATTTCATGTATATCCGTTCATCTTCAGGTGTTATCCAAGCTCAGAGTGGGAATACTTAACAGGATTGTGATGCATTAATAAAATCCTATTTTATACTTTTTCAGGCTCATCAGTGGGTCATGAAATGAGTTTGGTGGGTCATGACCCACATTTTAAGAAGAAAACTAAATATTAGAATAGAAAATATCAGAGTGGGTCCTCTGCAGTGAGGGGAAGCTTTGTTTCTTAAAACTTGTGTTTCAGTTTTATCTCTGTGTATATTTATGTGCACTGAGTCATGATGCAAAACACATTTCTTACCATGGGTCACAATCAAGAAAGTTTTAAAGTCTTTGCCTTACTAACAGACACATGAAAAAATGTTCAAAATCATTAGCCATCAGGAAAATTCAAATCAAAACCACACTGAGATACCACCTTACGCCAGTTAGAATGGCAAAAATTGACAAGGCAAGAAACAACAATTGCTGGAGAGGATGTGGAGAAAGGGGATCCCTCCTACATTGTTGGTGGGAATACAAGTTGGTACAGCCACTCTGGAAAACAGTGTGGAGGTCCCTTACAAATTAAAAATTGAGCTACCCTGTGATCCAGCCATTGCACTACTGGGTATTTACCCTAAACATACAGATGTAGTGAAGGGAAGGGCCATATGCACCCCAATGTTCATAGCAGCATTGTCCACAATAGCTAAATCGTGGAAGGAGCCGAGATGCCCTTCAACAGATGACTGGATTAAGAAGCTGTGGTCCATATATACAATGGAATATTACTCAGCAATCAGAAAGAACGATTTCTCAACATTTGCTGCAACATGGACGGCACTGGAGGAGATAACGCTAAGTGAAATAAGTCAAGCAGAAAGACAATTATCGTATGGTTTCTCTCGTCTATGGAACATAAGAACTAGGAAGATCGGTAGGAGAAGAAAGGGATAAAGAAAAGGGGGGTAATCAGAAGGGGGAGTGAAGCATGAGAGACTATGGACTCTGAGAAACAAACTGAGGGCTTCAGAGGGGAGGGGGGTGGGGGAATGGGATAGGCTGGTGATGGGTAGTAAGGAGGGCACATATTGCATGGTGCACTGGGTGTTATACGCAACTGATGAATCATCGAACTTTACATCAGAAACCAGGGATGTACTGTATGGTGACTAACATAATATAATAAAAAATATTATTATAAAAAAATTAAAAATAAAATAAAGTCTTTGCCTTATAGCAAACACTGGCAAAAACTAAAGTCGAATCAAAATTAAGTATTAAAAAGTTGAATTCTAGGGGGGGTTCCTGGGTAGCGCAGTTGTTAGGCGTCTGCCTTCGGCTCAGGGCGTGATCCCGGCGTTCAAGGATCGAGTCCCACATCGGGCTCCTCCACTGGGAGCCTGCTTCTTCCTCTCCCACTCCCCCTGCTTGTGTTCCCTCTCTTGCTGGCTGTCTATCTCTGTCAAATAAATAAATAAAAAATCTTAATTAAAAAAAAAGTTGAATTCTAGGAAAGCTAACAAAAAATATAATTCAATACATTTTATATCTATGGATTACTTTGAATCAGTAAAGAATCCATGCAGGAACTGTTAATGCAAATTCAAATTTAAAATTTCTGACACATGAAAAATGAATAGAGTGGGGGAAATATTTGCATTATATATTACAGATTAAAAGTTCATGTCTTTTAAACAAAGAATTCATTTCAGAAAAGGGGAGAGATGGGGTGTTGAAAAGGGAGAAGTAGGGAGAGTTAAGCATTGACTTGGGCTTTTTGAAGACTTATTATCCCAGGTGTGTTGATACAAGAAAGTGAGTGAAAGTCACAACTTCTGTTCCTCCTATGCTGCACTGCTCTTTTGAGATTGAGCAAAACCTTTAATAAAGTATTTTGAATACTACAAAACAAACCCTTCAGAATTAAAAAAAAAAACAACACATTAGAATTCCACATATAGCTATATATTGTATGATTCTGTTTACATGACATTCTGGAAAAGACAAAAAAAAAGGGGGTTAGCAATTGCCAGGCACTGGAGGTGTGGGTGCAAGTTGACTACAAAGGGGAGCAAGGAGAGTTTGGGGATAATAGAGCTATCTTATAAGGGCATATATTTGTTAAAAGCCAGAACTATACACTAAAAAGGGTAAATTTTTAATATGTCAGTTATATCTCCATAAAGCCGACTGGGGGAAAAAACTCTAAAAGTTTTTTTAAAACTTTAAAAGAAATTAGGGTCCATAAAAAGAAATTCACTCACCTGAGGAAGTAAATGAGCAAACAAACACATAGATACGTGTTTATTTTGACAGCAATCAAAAGTGCAAATTATAACACTGTGATACTGTTTTACTTTTTGCTAATGATTAACAGATTTTTAAACATTGGGGCACCTGGGTGGCTCAGTCGGTTAAATGTCTGCGTTCAGCTCAGGTCACGATCCTAGAGTCCCGGGATTTTTCTGCTCAGCTGGGCGTCTGCTTCTCTGGCTCCCTCTGCTCCTTCTCCCCACTCATGTCCCCCACCCCCTCTCAAATAAATAAATAAATAAATAAATAAATAAATAATCTTAAAAAAAATAACAATGCTGTTGAGGGGGCAATAAGGTTGCCTTGCTTATTGTGGGTTGCAATGTAAATTGGTAAAATTTGGAGGGAATGCAAAATGATAGTATATAGGAAAAGTTCTAAAAGTACTGTATCCTGAAATATTTCCCAACACAGTATTTTAATAAAGATTTTAAAAATTCCAAATGTGTGAAAGATATCCTCTAGTGCGTTACCTATAATAGAAAAAAATAGAAATAGCTGAAATGTCAAGCATTGGAGGAATAGTGAAAAAATTAGTGGTACATCAACACAATGGACTATTTTGCATTCATAACAAATCCTTAAATCCAGAGATAAGTGGAAAGAAACATGGAAGATTTATAATTAAATGGACAACAAAATATAAAATAGCAAGCATACCATGTTTGTAACTTTAGATAATCTGTGTGTACCTGGAAGACAAAAATCCTTACGTGCAAGTTGCTGTGCTAGAGTGATGTATTATAGATGATTTTTAAGTTTTAAACATTAACTTGCTGTTATATATTTCCATTTCAATAATAAAGAACTCTCAAAACCTTCAAGATTGAAAGAAATGAAGGCGGAGAAGAAAAGAAATCCCAGAAATTATCATATTACAATGTAAAATGTTGTTTTCCTGACCCTAGATACCAGAGAGATCATGAGAGTCACAATTATGTTGAATAAGTTCAAGCTGTATGGATTTTCGTTCATTCTTGTTACGAGCTAACGTCAATTTTGGTAAATTCCTTGCTTATGGCAACCAGTTTGTAAATATCCATTAACTGAATGACTAATTAGGTCTTTTAGTTGTGTTTTTCACAATCTCAATCCTAGAAAAACCTGAATTTATCTCTGAAGAAGCATTAGAAATCTTAGTATAAATAACACTTTCTCCTTACCTGTATATCGTAAAAGGACTTTACTTTTTCCAGCATAGAGAACACATCTTTGGGACTTTTTCCCCCCATTAAAATAATTATAAGATCACTTTAAGGAGTGTCTGGTGGCTCAGTTGGTAGAGCATGCAAGTCTTGATGTTGGGGTTGTGAGTTTGAGCCCCATGTCGGGTGTAGAGATTACTTAAAAAAAATTAAAAAGAATTATAAGCTAATTTTAAGTAGGTCACAGCTCTGAACAGAAAGACAAGATGTGGCATGGACAGAGATCTGGAGAAATTTTCTTAGAAATTTGCCTAATGTAGATGTTTAAATGATGGAGCTATTTTATTTGAAGAGGGAAGGAGAGTGGGGGCAAAAAGAAAACCCACAACTTAGAAAACCCGCTCTTTTGGGGCACCTGGGTGGCTCAGTCAGTCAAGCATCTGCCTTTGGCTCAGGTGGTGATCCCAGGGTCCTGGGATTGAGTCCTGCAACGGGCTCCCTGATCCAAGAGGAATCTGCTCTTCCCTCTGCCCCCCTCCCCCTGCTCATGCTTTCACTCTCTCTCTCTCAAATAAATAAATAAAATCTTAAAAAAAAAAAAAAGAAAGAAAGAAAAAGAAAGAAAACCTGCTCTTTCTCTTCTAGGCTCTAGCATTTTCAGACCAAATGGCCTTAGTATATCATTTCTGCATCCCCACCTCAACCTTTGGTTTGCTGTGTAACCTGAAGAGAGACATTTAGTGTCTCTGTGCCTCATTTCCATCATCCTTAAGAGGAAGAAAATTTTTGTCTCCTTCTTTTCCCAAGGCAGGTTGGGTGGAAGATTCAGATTGTATGCATATTTATGGACCCCCTCTGCTCTTTTTCCTAAGGGTGTCTGCATTTTCTGATAGGCCTTCCATGGAAAGGACATCAGGACACAGGTGGAGGATAGAGATATGAGGGAAACCACCATAAACAAAAGTCGTGTGTGTGTGTGTGTGTGTGAGTGTGCGTGCGTGAAAGAGAGAGAAGGAGGAAGGGAGAGAGAGACTACTTGAGTCAAGTCAGAAGCAATAATCTTTGGACTAAGAAAAGAATCAATTTGTTGAATTAACTCTACAGAGATAATAATTTTCATTTTTAGGGAAATTACATTAATANNNAGAACATTAATATGTATTAAACACATACTCCAGGCCACTGCTTTCTTGTACATTATTTCCATCACCCCTCAAGAACTCTGTGAAATGAGCATTATTTTTCCCATCTTTCTAATTTAGAGGGAATTATTGCAATTCAGAGACATTAATGTAACCAGAGTTTTATGCAGAAAAGTGGGGATTTGAGCTCATTTTGCTCTCATGACAAAACCTACACTCTTACGCCACCATGTCACACAGACTTGGGTTAAGATTCTGACTGTGGGTGGCACTCATTAGCTGTGTGACCTTGGGCAAGTTTTTTTAACATCTCTGAAGTTCAATTACCTCATATTAAAATAGGGATAATAATGACACAAAATGAGGTTCTTAAGAAGGTTAGCTCATACCTTTGGGGTCTTCTGTTGTTGCAAACCACAGAGATAGGCTTTAGAGCTAACTTTGGGGAGAGGTGGAAGAAATTTTTTGGAAGAAGATGAATTAGTTAACATAATTCAAGGAAAAGTATATTACCAGATCGTGCAAAGAATGAGGACCAGGGCTGCTAAGGGGATCTAGAGAGTAGAGAGATAACCAGTTTCCTTCTTCAGGATATTCACAACGGAATGTATCAGCTTAGCTTATTTTCAGTTCTTGTGTCTTTCTGCTTAACACTGAAATTCTAGGAAGAGAAGTCAGCCTGGCCTTGGCCGGGCCACGTGCTGTCTACGTCACAGGTGGAGAGCAAGATGCCTTGGCTGACGTGCCCACAGGCCTGCATGCAGCAGGGAAAGGCAGACCCCACAGAAGATGCAGGTGCTATTCCCCTGTGAGAGGGCCTGGGTGCTGAGTAGGGACAAGTCGGTGATACCCACCACAGAGCTGATGCAGCAAGCATCCCAGGACCCAGCACGAAGGCACAGCTCTGTGAATGCTGCTGCTGGTGTGCTCACATCACTTTCTGTAAGACAGCAGTTCCAGGTGTAATCCTACCTCAGTGTTCTCTGTATGTGTGCTATGTTATGATACACGTACAAGATGCTATGTGACCAGTACCCTGGGGTGAACTGACAAGGTACTCCTGCAGGAGGAGGCTAGATGGGAGGCTCTGGGCAGCCCTGAGAGCGGAGGGCATCACTATGTGGCACCCATTACTGACATACCAGTAGCAAAGCTTAAGCTTATATAATAGAGCTTTCAGATTACCTGCCATTACCTAGTCTCAACTCAGCTTGCACGCCCTTCCCTCCACCCAAATTTTTAATGAGGCTTCCCAGTGGGCAGGCAGGAGGCGATGTCATCTTCTGTCCCCACTACTTCCTTAGGGCTTTCACTGTCAGGAATTCAAGATTTGCAGAAAATGAAAGTAACTTCTCTTCTAGATAAGGTTAGGGATATCTGGCCCAAGGGGCCTAAACTATTTTAGTGATTTTTATTTTGCTGAAGCCAATGATTTTGCCGTGATACACTCTCTGAGGGGCCGCTCTGAGGCATGCTGCAGCTCTTGTTGATGCAAATAGGCTGGGTTTCCAAGTGGGAGGAAACGTTGGCAGAACTAAAGACCTGTGATCATGGCCAGAGGACTCAAAGATCGTGTAAAGTCAAAAACGTGTGGATGTTTTTCTCATTCCTTTTTCTCTTTTTTT
>NW_024425119.1:279072-386452 GCF_017311325.1 Ursus maritimus
GGGGGGGGGGAGGTAGTTGTCCTTAAATTGTTTTTGTTTTTTCTCATTACAAAAGTACATTACATAGTCCACTCTTTCCCAAAATGAAAAAGCACAAATAAGCAAAAAGACGAGAAGGTCATACCCTACCCATTCCTCTCTTCACCTAGATGTTAACATGTTAATATTCATCCTTTCAAATTCCCTTTCTTTTTAACCCTCCAATCTGTTTCCCCCCCACTCCCACCCCAGGGCAGTGAGGTGCTTCTGAAAAGCTCTGGCAAAGGCTGGGGTGGGGGGGCAGTGTCTCTGCTTCTTCTCAGCATGTAGGCGCTGGCAAAAGGGGAAAAGGAGCCTCACCTCTTGGAATGCCATTTTCTATCCCTCTATTTTGAGAGACCCCTCACATAACCCCTCCTCCATAAGACTTTATCTGATCTCTTAGATGGAAACCTTCTCAGTATCACAAGATAGCACTTTCCACCTAGACCTTTTTCTATGTCTCACTTTTCCTGCTCTGTTCTCAGCAACTTGGGGTCAGATCCTATTGTCTACTTGATCTCAGAATGCTGTTAGCACCAACAGGTACCTTGCCCATAACAGGCACCCATGATGAATGAATGAAAAAGAATCAGAGGCTTAAATCATACAGAACTTCCATGATCTCAAGTGGGAGCAAAGAGGATTTGGGATCCTGCATATGCCTTCAGTAGGCCCTGGACAAAGGAAGGTTTGTCATCTTTCCTTCTCTGTAAAAGGCTGCTCCATTTGGATGTGTTCTCTTAAACCTACAAATACCACTTTGTATATGCAGCTTCAAGTTCGTCGGTTCCATCCTGAGGCTTTCTCAGGGCATCTTCTATCATTATTCTACTTCCTAAACGTGCAGTGTCGTATGGTATCTCCCCTCTTCTCTCTTTTCTCAATTCCTTTTTCTCTATTCTTTTCTTTTTCACAAATTGAAAACACAGCCGTGTAAAATAATCATATTCAAATATAGCCCAGTTGGACTGAACTTGACCTATGCTCCATAGAACATTGAAACTGATGTTTTTATGTTTAAGAACAATGTGATCAGTAGAGGAAGGTAGAATTGTAAAGGCAGCTTCTTTCCCTCCTCACTACAAAAGGAACCAATCACAAGGTGAATTTGTTTTACTTCTGTCGATGTGTAACATTTAGTCCTGTCTGATAATGGGCACAGAGACGAAGGCCTGTGTTAAAAAAAAAAAAAAAAAAAAAAAAAAAAAAAAAAAAGCCTATATATATCTGTATATATTTTATTTTTTGGTAAATTTTTCTTAGAGGTGGCTGCATATGAAGAAATAAGTCCAGAAAAATCCTGTTAGCAATATTTGCTGTGTTTCTAGAGACTTTCAAGAAACTAACTGAGAATTAGTTAGACAGGTTTAATTAGTTAAAAGATTTCTTTTTTAACCTCACTATGAAATGTTAGCCTAGGGATAAACCCCGGAACTGGCGATGTCTTCCAGCTCTGGGACATCCCTAGTCCACGATTCCCTTAGCTTTTCTCCAGAAGACTGGGTTGTATAGAAGAGGAGAGAGCAAGAACATCAAACTTTTCATATCCTCATGTCTTCATAGGTCCATATGACAATGCATGTAGCCCAGGAATCAAAATTGTACCAAACCATCCTCTTCCTCTTGACTCTCTTACCCTATAAATAGAGAAGAGAGGATTCTGAGCCTGTCCAAGGCATCCTAGGATGCTCTAGGCTACACATGGCTTGGGATTTCCCTGGAGGTACCTTAAAGGGAAACACCTCCAGGAGTCATGATGAACTGAACTAGTAGTAGTAATGGGTGTGATATTTGGAATGCTTGGACTGAGTTCCTTTTGGACGAAATGATCCATCCACAGCCAGTGTTTCAGTTAGTATTTTTTGCTTTGCCATTGACAGAAAGCTGACAAAATCTGATTTCAGTTTAAAAATGGGGAGTTATTTACTGTTTCATATTAACTCATGGTTTCCCAGGAGGCTTGATTCAGGGCTCACACATGTGACCAGATCCAGCTTTGCCTCTCTCCGTTTCTCAACTCCACTCCTTCAGTTTTGCTCCTCTCACAGGCAAAGTCTACCTCATGGCCCCAGATGGCTGCCAGCAGCTTCCAGAGCTATCTGCATCCAACTTCAAGTCCAAAGAAGGGTTGTGATCAATTCCAGCCAAAACACACTGAGAATGGGGGAGGGGTAAATTCTTCCATGGGAATTTAGGTTGTTGATGGCTGGAGAAAAGGACTTAATGTAGATGCAACCACAAAACAAAGATAAAGCTGAGGGACAAGAAAGCTGAACGTCATGTTGAGTGGATTGGCGATCCACTCAGTATTGGAGGCTGGGCTGCCAGCTTGGCCCATCTTGGATTTGTCCCCATCACAGAACTGGGTATTGTTGAAGAAATGCAAACTGATTTTAATATTAGCCAGTACTAATTGGTGACTGATATCCTTTTAAAGCTGAAAACATTTCTATGCATGGATTTGTCACCCATTTCAAAGTTATAATGTCTAGATACACGTGTTGCTTTGAGCTATCTGTTCCACTACCTTTTTTATTGATTCAGGTAAAATGACACTGAGTTTGTCTGGGCACTGATCACTTAGCAGATTCTACTTTGATTTTTCTATCGTTTTTCAGGGATTTGGGAGAAGGGTGGTTAAATGGAGTAAAAGGGAAACACTCATTTTGCTGTTTAATTTCAGGGCACTTGGAAGGTAAAATACATATTTACCACTTTGATAGGTAAAAATACACTATAATAATTAAAACAACGAGGTGTTTTTCATCTGTCAAATTGACAAGGATTACAAAAGAAGAGAAATGCCCAGTATTGGTGAGGGTTCAGAGAAGTAGCCCCTTCTTAGCTTGCTCGTGGGAAAGTAACTGGTGTAAACCTCTGAAAGACAACTTGCCAGTATATATGAAACATTTAAAAATGTGCATGAGCTTTGACCAAGGAATTGTATTTCTAGAAATACTAAGAAATAATCATAAGCATATATAAACATTTATATATATGGGTGATCCTTGAAGTTACATATAATAATGGAAAATTGGAAATAATGACTAAAAAGAAAATCTTAAACATAAATAACTTAAAGTATACCCACTTAAAGTGCAGCCACTTAAAGTTGTGTATTAGAATAATATTTATTGGCATGGGAAAGTTCCTAGTCTATTGTTACGGAGAAAGTAGATTGCAGAGCAGTTTGATCAAATTTTGTTTAAAAGATGCCTGGGTGGCTCAGTTGGTTAATTGCCTACTTTCAGCTCAGGTCATGATCTCAGGGTCTTGGGATTAAGTCCCACATTGGGCTTCCTGCTCAGCAGGGGGTCTGCCTCTCCCTCTGACCCTCATCTCACTTGTGCTCTCTCTCTCTCAAATAAATAAAATCTTTTTTAAAAAAGTAAAAGATACATACACAAAAGACATACACACATACACAAAGAAAATACAGGAAAAATAATGAAAATAGTAACAGTGATATGCTGTTAAGGGTAATGAGTAATTTTAATTTTTTGTACTTTTATGTATTAAAAATTTTTAAACAACGAACATGTATTACTTTTGAAATCAGAAAAAAATTTTTCTTAAAAGTAAGACAGAATACACCATAATTCTTTTAATGGCCAAATTATGGATTGGTATTATTCCCTCTGTTGTTTGGTACATGTCCAGTTATTTCTGGGTGCCCTCCATTTTCCCACCTTCCTCCCCAATACATATGCCCATCTACCCCACCCTACCCTCTCCCAGAAGTGAGCCCAGTGCTCTTCCTCCTACTTTAGAGGATGGGCTTTCCGACAGGAGCTTGCAATTAGACTGGGGATGGAATCCTGTCACAACTTTTTGAGGAGTTCGGGCGGATCCATTCCTCACCAAGTGGGTCTGATGTTTATCATCCTCTCCACTCAATACGTACAGGCTTCCTGTGTGATCCATCGGGATAACCCCATGCAATCTGACAGTCCTTTGCTCATAGTAGGTGCCCACTAAATGTTAGAGTGCATAAATAAAACACTTAGATAAACAGAGGCATTTTCGAGCTCTCTGGGGATAAGAAAAGACAGGAGAGCAGTGGGAGTGAAAATTAACGGGACTGACTAGTTCTGGGCCAGGCAAAGAGCGAGCCAGAAGTATTGGCTTCAGAATTACTATGCTTAGGCTTCTTAATCAACATTAAAAGTTTACTGGCTCCCACATCATTTTGCCAGCCTGTTCACCCCTGTGAGGATTTCTGCAGTTTAAAAAGACTGAGATCATTAGCCCAGCTTATATTTTCAGGGCTGTGTTACAAGGGTCAGCGGAGCAGGGTACTTGACTAAATAGCAACTAGGAAACTTCCCTGAATCTGAGCGGCAGAAATCCCTTCCTCATGGGCATGGGGCTGATTCTGTCTCCAGGTACTTTAGGCAGTTGGGGGGGGGGCAGTTTTTGTTGTCTTCCGCTATTGAATTTGCCAGGTGTGTCAAAGGCATGATCTCAGAGACAGAATATGAACAACAAGCTGGTAGAAAGAAATGCGTAGTGCTTCTCCCTCTTTGTAGAAGCCCTCCTTGATTTGTTTTCTGACTACTGTCAGCACTGGTGCCGTTCTCCCTGGATTCCATGGTGGGGGTTTTGCTGTTATTCGTTCCCGTTTTGCTTATAATCATTCTCTACTGGTTATATGTGAAAAGACTGTGTTCACTCAGGGAGCAGGGATTTCAGTGGGAAAAAGGGACAACTTGGAAAACCAGACTTCATTATTTACCAGCCTTGTTACCGTGGCTAAACTGGTCAGCCTTTCTGAGCTGAACTGAGCTTTCTTCCTCACTGCAGACAAACTGCTCCTAACCTTCCCGACATGGTTATTTTGAGGCTGAAATGATATTATAGGTATAGATATGTGAAAAATGATATAAGTGTATGACATTATCTTTTGTATGGAATGACGTAGATTCTTAAGAAATAGGAGACAGTATTGCACTATGGGGTTGTGAAGGCAGAAACCACAGTTAGACCTCGACTGTGTGTACTTGGACAAACCAGCTTCTCTAAGACTCACTTTCTCTCCATGAAACAGGAATAATAACAGCACTTCATAGAGTTCTTGTGATGGTGTAATAATGATACATGCAGAGCACTTCCCAACAGTACTTAGCACATAGTAAGCATTTAATGAATGTAAGCAGCTGCTGCTGTAGCTATATTAATAAAAATTGCATATTGGGGCAGAAACTCAGGGTTATGGTGGCACTGAGTAGAAATGGGAGCTCTATGAGCTAGCAGCTTCCGTTAATCAACCTGGGAAGACTTCAGGGAGAAACCGGACTTTCTAGAACTCACTGAATAATAGTTGGAAGATGAGTTGAGGGTATGTGTATGGAGAGTGGAGCTATTAGAAAAGTATCCCAAACATCTCATGTAATTTGGAAGAAGGTTGAGTGGATGTAGGGCGAGCAGATGACGGAAGGTTGAAAAGTTCTGAAAAATCAAGGTGGAGTTGGTCTGAAGTTTGGTGGCCAAAAGGTAGGCCTAGCTGCCTGTATAAAGCTCTAAAATAGAGCAGATTAGCCCCCAAGGGATGTTTTCAAAGTCTTGAATTGGACATGTAGTGTGACTAAAAGCATAATTGCCCATGAATAGTTGAATGGTATGCCAGACACTTCAGACAGCACTTCAGCAACTCTAATGAGGACTGCCTAGCGAGCTTTGCTGCGAAAGGCAGGGATTCTGGATGGTTCAACAGGTGTAGTAATTATGAATTGAAATTTTGATATTGTGGAGGAAGAAAGAAGAAGAAAAGGTGACTCTTGGAAGAGTAGAAATTATGAGATATTTGTGGGGGGGAGTAGAGAGTTGGGGTGCTCTCCACACGTAAGAAGAATGCTTTGCTTTAAGAGAGAAGGGACAAAGAATATTGAATTTGTCTTTACAAAAGATGGCGTTTATAATGTCTGTTTAAAGGATTTGGTGTCTGAAAGTCTATCTAACTTTCAACCAACGTTCTTTAAGATGGGGGATCATGCCGGAAATTGAAGAATATATGTAAAAATTGCTAAGCCCACGCGAAGGATTATAGCGTCACAGAATAGGAAAAGGACCAATATTGTCATTGGATTAGATGAGGAAACTGAGGCTGAGAGTAATCTACCGAAAGTCACACACAGATAATCCGGTTCAATTCTCTCTCTATTTTGTTTTAGCTCTAACCCAAAAATCTGAGGATCCCCTAATCTCTTTGTTTCCCGTCTGGATAAAATCAGGAAGAAAATTCTGGTTTTGTTTTGTGGCTGCTTCTGAGGGCAACAAACCAGTTCCCTTTAAACGCATCCTCTCTTCTCCCCTTCTGGCAGGTTTGATATGCCCACCGTGTTTTTCCATTGGCCATTTTGTGTGGTTCCTCGCTCCCTTCCAAGATTCCCAACCAATCAACTCCTCGCTTTCTCACTTGGGCCGGCTTTGAGGAATGTACCATATGGACCATGCGGGGGGGTAAAGAGGAGGAAGGGAGTGGCGACAGTCCATTTCTTTACCTTTGCATATAGTCTTGAGATTCTGGCAAAGTCTGAGCCTACAGGTAGCAACGGCAACCCTGAGGGCGGGAACCGCTTGCCAGTTTCAGAGGCGCACTTAGATCTGGCGCCCCCGAGGCTGGGGTCCTATGGTCAAGGCTGAAGGGCCGCAGCCCCCGCCCTCCCATGTGCCCGCCCAGCCGGCGGCCGCGCCGCTGCTTCAGCTGCTGCCGCTGCTGCTGCTGCTGTTGCCCGCGCGGACGCTGAGGCTGGCGCGCGGGGGCTGCGGGGCTGCGGGCCCGGAGCGGGTCTCGGCGGCCCGGGCCGGCCAGGGAACGCCGGCGCCGGGGGACACACCAGCATGAGGCGGAGGTGAGGACAGGGCTTCGGGACCTAGACCGGCCCCAACCGTTCCATGGGGGCCGCATCCGACCCGCGCCCCGAGCGCAGGGTTTCCGGGGCCCCCAGAGGGCGGCTGTAGAGCCGGCGACCGCCGCGACCGGACCTGTAGCTGAAGACCTCCCCCCTGGGCAGCCTGGAGGGCTCGGGACCCGCCGTGGGCGCTTGGCGCCTCCTTCTGGCGGCCCCGTCGAGCCCTTTCCCTAGCTGGGCGGCAGAGCCGACGAGGAAGCCCCTCCTCGCGCTTCCCCCACCCTCCTGGCCCCTGTCCTTGACCTCCAGGAGTTGGATGTTCGGTCAAGTGCGCCCCGCGTGCCCCGGAGTGCCAGGGGAGCGGGGGGTGGGGGAAGGCTTCCAGCGTCTTGTGGGAGTGGGAGGGAGAGTGGCTGGGACTGAGTGTTCTGGAGAAGCTTTGGGGGCGAGGGCGAAGATCTCTTAACTAGCGTCCGGAGGCTTAGGGATGGGGTGCGTCCTGCCCTGCCGCCTCAGCCCAACCCCGGGCCATTGGCCTTCCAGTCGAGCTGGGATATGGGGCTCCTCTGTTGCACCGTGGCCAGGCGAGCGCCGGCCTCCGGGGGGTAGGTCCTTGTCTTGATATCCTTGATTTGGAGTCTAGCAGGGGCTGAGGGTGGGTTGCTGGGTCGTTCTGGGCAGGTGGCCACGAGAACCATGAAGTGCTTTTTCCTTTTATTTTCTTAGGGTAGTGGTGGACTGGGTGAGATGATGGCAGCCACATACGTCACTTATCTATGAGCCATCCCCCCTTTGCCTAACTGCCTTACAAGGTGATAGTGTTATTGGAGGTCTGTGTGGTACACTGTAAATTCCTAGTTTAAAAACCACTTCGAGGAGCCCTTACACACATCAGAGGCTCGCCTTGTGTTAGCAGAAAGCCAGACGTAGTGATAGCCTTTGCAGGTTCTGGCTTTGCAGGTTCTGGCATGGATGGTAAACTAGTCATCACAATTGTTTGTTGGGCCCCTCAGGCAAGGCCTCTACATCCTCCCATTAGGGGGCACGGATTAGCCCTCTGTCTTGGATGGTTTTTCTCCAGAGGTTTAATTCAGGGAAAGTGTTTCCAAGAATGCAGATCACAGTTCCGTTCTTTTAATGCTGCTGTTTAACACAGACATTAATTAAGGTTAACTTGAGGTGCTGTGAAAAGTAACAGGGTATTGTGGAAAGTGTCTTTTTAAAATAAGGCTTATTACTTTTTTCTTTTTTAGTGGTTTGTAGATGGAGAGAATGGCATTTAAACATGAGAACATCCGTGTGTATTTGGTCCCATCTGACAGTTTGCTATGTAGACAATCATTTAGGATGATGGCTTGTACCCCAAGGATGAGAATGAGTTGGGTTTTATAGTGAGAAAATATTTTGCGTTGTTGCTGCCAGCAGGAAGGCTTTGCCCTCTCATTACCTGGCCACACAGATGCCAATTCTGTATTGTGGTTGCTTTCTCCTGTGGGCACATCTGTAAAAAGCCTTTAAGAGGATATTATAAATTCTGTATTTGATTGTCAAATGTACTCTCAGGTGAGAAATTTGAGATTGTTTCAGCCCTAAGTGAATTCTTATTGGAACACATTGAACTTTTTTGATAGTATAATAAATAACTACGGTTAATTCCAGAATTATAGGAAAAACATAGTGTGGGTATTCCTCTTGCAAATAATCTTGAGGAATATGGACCTGGTTCCTGTCCAGTTTTACAGATAAGGAACTAGGGTTTGCTGAGACCCTAGGTTGAAGGAGTGAGAGCAGGGCTGGCACTCAAACCTGGGCTGTCAGGTTTCGAAGTGTGTGCTCTTAACTCCCAAGCTTTAGTGGTGACTAAAGAGCAGATGTCAGTCCCTAACTCCTGTAGCTGGTGCCTCCCTGGGGCCTGATGAACCGTGATTGTACTGAGGCTTTATTTTTCATTGATGTAAAGTTATCGCACCCTGGACTTTTTCTTGAGCCAGAAGCATTCTTCTAGCCAGGTGGAGAGTCATTACTTTAGAAAAAAATAATTAGAGCTGAAAAAGCATCTATATTTGGAGAGTATGAAGTATTTAGTAAGACCAGAAGGTGAGAATACGGACAGAGAGAAGCAAGGTGGTTTGTGGACAGGAAATTTGTGATTTTCTAACTCAGGGGATATCTTTAGTACCCAGGCTTTTTAAACTTACCTTGTGGGTTGAAATTGTAAACCTGGAGGCATGGCGGCACTGGGCTAAAATCTGTGTAATAAGGCTCTCAGTTTCTCCTTTAGATGGCAAGGTTGAAATTCTGATTCCTTTTCAGTCTTTAGCTTCTACAAATAATGCAGTAAGTTTTGGGAATGATGGGGATATTGTTTGGAAATTTACCTAAACTCTCTGTGGACTTCCCCTTCTTCCATGCTCCCCTCCCCCATCTTCGGTTCCACTTTTCAGAATTCAGCTCTGATCCTGTAGAGTTGGGTGGAATGGTGGAGGGTGTCAGGCTCTGTGATGCTTGGGATATACCAGTGGGTAGAACATCCCTACCCCCGTGGGCTCAGCTGTACATGGCTTGCTCTTTTCATGGTTTGGGCTTTAGCTATCTTTGGGTATGAAGGCTTGTAGTCATCAAGAAACTGGGGAGGGAGGACAGGGAAACTGTCACCCCAAACCCTGCAATTCATTGACTTGTTGTCATTGTGGAGTCAGAATTTCACAGAGGAAACTGCCACAATTTACAAAAAAATAAAAGTGGGGCATGTGGGTGGCTCAGCCGTTGAGCGTCTGCCTTCCTACCTTCAGCTCAGGTCATTGGGATCGAGCCCCTGCTCGGCAGTAAGCCTGCTTCTCCCTCTCACACTCCCCTTGCTTGTGTACCCTCTCTTGCTGTCTCTGTCAAATAAATAAAATCTTGAAAAAATAAATAAAAGTGGTGATAATCAAATTACAGAAGGGAGGAGAAGTAGGACTGTTGGTTAGTACCTGGCTGACAGGTAGAAGAAGAAGGGCAGGAGCTTCTGCTAAGTATTAAGTTCTGTAGTAAGAACAACTGGGTCTCCCGGCATCCTTCTTGCAGGGCCTGCTCAGCGTCTATCACAGGAAGGGAGAAGTGAGCATGTCTTGGTGTGTGAATGGAAGCCAGGAAAGGAGTCTTTCTTCATTAGATAGGTCTACAGAGGTCTATTTAATTGTATATCCAATGAAAGATCTGGTTTGGTTAACTCTGGAAGGAGACAGACAGCAGGTGGTTAACTAGTGGCTTTTATTGATTTCTTTACTATTTTAAATAATAACTAAAAGGCAAAGCGAAGCTTTGTGTGGTCCCAGCCTTGTCCTCTCTTCTGCCCTGCTTCTTTTCTGTTATTGATTTAAGTAAAGTATGGAGGAAGCTTGAGTTTGGGGAGGTCTTCCCTGTGTCAGTGTTGGAGCTTGAGAAGAAAAGAGGAGCAGAGTAATTAACCAAAAGGATGATCAACGGTAGGCAATACTTCCAGCTCCTGTAGCCCCTCTGCGTTACCGCAATAAATCTTCAGTGCAGACTGCTCCCAGCCTACAAAACGCTGACTTGGGAAGGTCCCAGCTGCACTCTTCCCTGTCTTTCCCCCTCATTTCTCTCACCTCCTTCACCAAAGCTGCCTTTGATTGAGAATTGTTGGGTTTGTGAGTGGAAAAGGAAAAGAAGCAAGAAAAGTAGCAACATGATGATAATGACGTTAGCACTGGTAGCAGCAGCAGGCACTTAGAGACAATTGCCTGTGTACCAGGCTCTGCGTGGACGAACTCATTCAGTCCTCGCAACAGTCGTAGAGGGTAGGTGCTGTGAGGATCACTGCTTTCTACATGAGGAAGCCACTTCAGGCTTAGTAGGCATTTGGTTCCAGATTTGTGCTCTCACGGGCCAGTTAAGGGCAGCTGACTTGGGTAGACTTGCACCTAAAAGAGTTTCTCCGTCCTGAAGGTCACCTTTCCTCTGTTACAACCTTCCCTCCATTTTCACATTTAACTCTCTCTTTACTTTTACGTTATCATCTGAAATGCTACTGGAGAGATGCGTTTAGGTTAACTGGTATATTCCGTTAAAATTGGGGCAGAGTCAGAGAAGGTAATTCTGAAGCATTTAGAGGGGCCTAGGTGGGCTTCCAAAAAGGGATACCTAGGACAGTGTAAAGAGTCTTCAGGGACCCAGGGGCTGGACCATGGGGTCTAGAAGGAGTATTGATTATAGCACTGCTCCCAGAAAAGATGAAGAACCCTTTCCTTTCCCTCCTCTACCTTTTTGCTTGGCATGGGTTGCTGATTCCCAAGACCTAGAACCCGAGCAAGCCCTCTCACTGCCCTAGCTCAACAACTTTACGGATGATTTAAATTTCATTTTCTTACTTAATTAAATAAGCTAGTCTGGGGTCCTAACCATATTTGGAACAGAACCTTTTACCCAGTTTGGTCATAACTGGTCAGGGTCATTTCTTTCCCTGTGAAAAAGGAAAAGGGGTGTATTGTGACTAGTGACAAGGACATGTGCCAGTTTGTTTCCAAACAGGTTTTTCTCAAAACCAGACTTGTAGAGGAAGGGGGAAAAAATTAACCTTCTGCTTTTGGCATTTTGAGCATCTTTAGACAAGTGAATCGTGTGGACAGTTATGTAGTAATAGCTGTCACTTACTGAGTGTTACTGTGGGCCAGATGCCATGCCAAATGCTTTCGTATACACACATCATATCTAGTCTTCAGGTAGGTACTGTCGCTCCTGTTTTATCATAGGAAAACTGTTCCAGAGAGGGTAAGGTCCATAAGTTGCAGAGGCTGGATGACTCTAAATCACCTCGTTGTAAAGTGAAATGTTGATGGAGCAAAAGGAAGACAAAATGGGGACGAAAAAGACAGTATTGGGCAGGGCAAAGAAATTCATGAGATGGCAACATGAATCAGCCCCCAGGATTTACTTGTTCACCTCCCTGGGCTGGGTGGGGCACCAAGAAGCCCATGGACCTCAACCACCCTCAGGGAGCCAGGGAACGAAGAAATTTCATAACCTAAGAGTTTTAGGTTACACACTGGGACTTGGTTTTAGTGTGCATTTATTGAATAAGTGCTATATAATAAAGCAAGTGCCAGGTAGTAAAACAATGTCTACCTATAAGAAGTTACCATACTTCAGGGCAGGCTGACACAAATCCAGAAAACCATAGTGTGCTATAATAAGTGACTTCACTGGCCAGGGAGCCCTGAACGTGGAGTAGTGAGAAAATTTATACTTACTGCCAAAATATTTCTTCTTGATTCAGTTTTGTTCATTTCATGCACATAAGATTGAGAATTTCCGAAATTTACCCACCTCCGTGGCTGTCGTTTCTGGAATGTTTGTGTTTTAGCAAACAGAGGATCTCTTTGCAGCTCCTCTCTGAGGACCAGCCCTGCACCTTGGTAGCAGGAAAGGCTGGGGCCACCTCCCTTTCCTGCAGGTTGCCCTTAGACCCATCACTACTGCTGATCTGTCGGGTTTGGTGTGCTTGTCCTTGCGTAATCACTGCTTGCTTGGAGGTAGGTACAGATGCTCCAAAAGACCAGTAGCCCTTGCTAGAGGAGTGTATTGCTGGGCTGTGCCCTTTCCAGGTGTTCTAGTAGGGGTGGGAGCAGTTCTGGGCATGGGAATTAAATCAGACCATGTTACCACTGTGGCTCCTTTCTAACTCTAGGACCACATCACTGTGCCAACAGTGACCTGGGCACACAGTGGTAGCCTTGTAGTGATTGGTATCTGCCAGCCCTCCTACTCCTCCATCTTCCTTACGTATCTCCTTGTCATGTGCTATATTTGAAAACTGATATATTGTGAAAAAGGGGTAATGGGGCTTGTTATTGCTTGATATGCTTAGTGAGATAGTTTTTGCTTATGTTTTAATCTTTTATAAGACCTTTGATCACTATGATTGGGTCCATTCAAGTAGAAATTACTTATGTCTCCTGGAAATTGAGTTGACTCAGTTTGGTAATAATACTTAGGATTCTTTTGCATGCTGCTAATGAAAAGTTCTCTCTGTCCATGACCAGTGACTCTAGAGAAGTGTTCATCAGTTTAAAGGTATCCCTTGCGTTAAGCAAACTTGATGTATGGAAATTGTATTGACTTCCAAAATATAATAGTGTGTGTCTGTACTTCTTGGCTTTAAATTTAATTCTTCACAGTAAAGGAATTTTGCAACAGAATTTTCTCTCTAGGAATTTAAAATTTTACTTTTTCTGTATACAACTTTTTCAGACAGTCTGATTTTCCACCATTGGTGAAAATGACTGCGTCACTTACCTGCGTGGACCCTCTCCATCCCCCAGTATGCGTGCAGCCTCAGAGCCACAGGAGTTACTGGGCTCTGCCTTTACAGGCTCCCAGGTCTATCATCCCGGCTTGTTGGTGCGACAGACAGAACCAGATGCTGTTATGGCCGTCAGGGCGCATCCTGGCAGCGTCTGGCTGGCCAGCTTCTGCTCATGCAGTATTCATTTGCCCACCAGGATTCATCTGGACCATCTCTGTGCTGCCTCACTTGGCTCCATGCACACTTTCCTTCATCCTTGTCTCCACATTATTTCTGCAGGCTTTCATGAGGCCCAAATGCTTGGGCAAAGGCAACAGGCAAGAAAATACAGGGTGAAGTGTAGATCATTCCCTACTAGTAGAGTAAAGCAGGCCAAGGGTTTTGCCTAAAAACCTTACTTATATTGAAGTATGGGACAGGTGGGAAAGGAACTAATACATCAGGAGTCTACTTCATAAAAACACTTTATGGCATAATCTCCTTTGATCCTTAACAACAGTTAAGTATATGGTGCCCACTTAACAGGTTGAGAAACATGAGGCTCAGTGAGATGAGATGACTTGCCTGATATCTCTCAGCTGGTGAATGATGGAGCTAAATTAGATTAAAAAGACCAAAATGTGGAGTGGTTATGAACAAGAACACTGGAGGGGCGCCTGGGTGGCTCAGATCATGATCCCAGGGTCCTGGGATCGAGCCCCACATTGGGCTCTCTGCACAGTGGGGAGCCTGCTTCTCTTTCTCCCTCTTCCTGCCGCTCTGCCTACTTGTGTTCTGTCTCTCTGTCAAATAAATAAATCTTTAAAAAAAAAAAAGAACATGAACACTGGAACTAGACTGTTCTGCACCATTTACTAGGGTGCATGACTTTGGGTGTGTACTTTAACCTCCTTGGGCCTCAGTTTCTTCGTCTGTGCAGTGGCACAACAATCCTATTCACTTTATTTGGTTGTAAGCACGTAGAATTCTGCTAGTTACCCATTGAGCACCCTACATGTTAGCTAATACTGTTAGTGACTGTTGCTTATGAAGTTTGGAGCAGAATACTGAGACATTGGGTTTCTTCTCCTCCAGGGACAGAGCATGTGTGGGTTCATGCTTAATATAAAAGTACCCTCAAATGCCCCCTGCCTTCAGCTTCTGCTCTCTACCTTATCACTCTCGGCCTTATCCAAGGTTAACTCTGCCTTCTTTTTCTTATTACCAACTATTAGTCTTCCTGGAATAATCTGTTTATTAATTTATCATATTTTGGTCTCTTCTTCCACGTGTTGCACTATACTGGGTATTAGGACAGGGCACAGGTTTATAGAAAAATATGACCTTACCCTGTTCTTGACGAATTCATCTGCTTCAGAAGATACAGTATAAATGTAAAAAAAGTTTGGGCAAAGTGGAAAGAAAAGCAATGAAATACCCAAGTGGCACAGACAGGTGACTCCAGTTTTAAGGACAATAACTACAGTTGACCCTTGAATAACATGGGTTTGAGCTGTGTGGGTCCACTTACATGCAGCTTTTTTTTTGATAAGTACAGTATGGTACTACAAATGTATTTTTCTTATGGTTTTCTTCATAACATTTTCTCTGGCTTACTTTAATCTAAGAATATAGTGCATAATGCATATAACATACAAAATATGTGTTAATCAACTGTTTAAGTTATCAGTAAGGCTTCTGGTCAACAGTAGGACATTAATGGCTAAGATTTGGGGGCGTCAAAAGTTACACGCAGATTTTCAACAGCGTGGAGGCTAGCACCCTCAACCCTCCATTGCTCAAGGGTCAACTGTGTTACCTTTTGAGGATTTATTATATACAAAGTGTTGGTTTAGATGCTATGTGTGCATCGCCTACCCTGCAAGTTAGGTAGGTGGTACTATCTCATCCCTGCTTTGTAGATGAGGACTCAGAGATACAAGTGTCTTGTCCAAGGGCACACAGCAGGTGAGTGGGAAGAGCCTGGGGTTTGAACCCTAGTCCACACTGACTCACTTGGGCCTGTAGACTGTGTCCCAGGTGATTAGTAGGATTGTGTAGGTGCTGGTGTGTGCAAAGCTTGGAGTTGAGTGAGCAGGATGCATTGAGAGCAGTGAGGAGGCCAGCCTGGCTGGGTTGCAGTTGAGTCCAGTGCTGGTGGACTGCTGTGCCACGTTCTGTCTGGGTGTTGGGAGATGAGTAAGACATGTTCCTTGCCCTCTTGGAATGTTTCTGTAGCTGGGGAGACAGACACACAAATAGATGATTTCAGGGTAGTGTGGTAAGAGCTGTGATGAGGGTAAGTATAGGGTGCTGTGGAAGCAGAGGAAAGGGAACCAGGAAATGCTCCCAGAGCTTTGAAAGGTAGGCTTAGCAGTTGAAGGCAAGAAGAGTTTTCTAAAAGGCAGAGAGTGGCATGAGCAAAGGCATGGCCTTTGTGGGCTTTTCTTGCTAAAAGCAAGTTTATTCACCTGATCTGGTGAATGCCGTGGGACAATGTGAAGTTTATAGGCAACCAGGAGTTCATCAGAGGTGTTGGAACACTGAGCAGCAGTGTGAAAATTGTATTTTGTGTCCGTTAATCTGGTGGAGGCGGGAAAGATGAAAGTCAAGCAAGACCACCTGTGGGAGGAGCTGGCAAACTTCCTACGAAGGGCCAGAAAGTAAATAGTTTAGGTTTCAGTGGGCCATGTGGTCTCTGATGCAGCTGCCCAGCTGCTATTGTAGTGGGACAGCAGCCACAGACAATTGGTGAACAAACGGGCATGGCTGTGTGCCAACAAAGCTTTATTTATGGCCCTCCAAATTTGAATTTCATATTAATTCTCACATGTCTCAGAATAGTCTTTGATTTTTTCCCCCTTGAGTCATTTAAAAATGTAAAACCCTTCTTTGTTTGCAGGTTGGATTTGGCCCACAAGTCATGGTTTGCCCACCCTGAGTGATCGGTAGTAATTCAGGTGTGACATGACAGGGAACTGGAACAAGTTGTTGGCAATGGAAATAGAGAGGAAGGGACTTGGTGCCAGAGACATTTTGGAAAGAGGACACTGATTAGATAGAAGAGATAAGGGGAGAGAAGAGCCCCAGGTGATGCCGAAGCTTCAAGTTTCATGCCTTCCCAGTCCCCTTTTGGTAAAACTGGCCTTATTTGGGGTACCTGGGGGGCTCAGTTGGTTCAGCGTCTGTCTTTGGCTCAGGTCATGATCTCGGGATCCTGGGATCGAGTTCCGCATTGGGCCCCCTGCTCAGCGAGGGGTCTGCTTCTCCCTCTCCCTCTCTTGTTCCCCCTGCTCGTGCTGTCTCACCTCCCTCTTTCTCTCAAAACAAAACACAAAAAAACTGGCCTTATTTTTCCATGTGCTGAGAATATGACTTGATTCGGGAGAAAAACCTGAGAGCATGACTTGATGCCAGAGAAAAGCCCAGAGATAGCGGCTGCCTTATGTGCTCCTCAACCTCTGTCAGCATTGTTCATTGTTCCAGTTGTTTCCCCGTGAGTGTCACTGTGCCAGCCCCCTCTGCTGCCTTGGCCTCTGGGTGCTTTAGGTGGGAGGTGGTTCCTGCTATTACTGGGAGAGCATGGCCACCTGTTTGTTGGGGCACAGGTAAAGTTCTGTTGTTGGATAACTTTCCTTTTATATACTTTCACATTTACAGAGAAGTTGCAAGAGCAACTTGTACCTGTTATCTAGGTCTGTTAAATTAGATTTTATTAATTGTTCACATTCTGTCCCATTTGCTTTTTTATTCTCTCCCCACTCTCCTCTCATTTTTGCTGACCCATTTGAAAGTTGGTGACATCGTGCCCCTTTTTACCATTAAAAACTTCAGCATGAATTTATCAAGAAAAAGGTAACCACAGTATGGTGATCAGCATCAGGAAAGTTAACACTGTTACAATCTAATTATGGTTTTTGGAGCCAACACACCTCTAATAGCTGTTACTCATAGACTGTTTGCCATTTGTAAGGAATGATGCTGTTACTCCCTCTAACAGTTGCAGACATAGGCAGCTACCTCCTCGGCTTTGGGGTCCCACGCTCCCACAATAGCAGTTCTCTAGGACTCATGCTTGGGCTGGTCACTGGGCTTCTGGAAAAGGAGAAGCAGTCCCGGGGCTAAAGGGTCACTTGTTATATTGAGCGGCCAAGCTGCCTAAGGGTAGGCACTGCCTTTACTTTCCGTGTACTTCCTGCCATTTCCTGATGCCTTCATGAGAAAGCTCATCTCCTAAATGGAACATAGCAGCCACAGCACCCACGCTCTCACTTACGGCTACAAACACGTTCTTTCTTTTGGCTTTCTTCTCCTCCGTTGCTCCTCAGCCTATGGAAAATGATTCATTTTGTTCTGGGCTTGATCTGGAAAATAAAACGGAATTAAATTGGAGTCATTTATTTTGGAAATAAAATGGGAGGAAAAGCTAAACTACCATTTCTTACTTAGAGCAAAAAGGGATTTTCTTTTTGTTTCCTTTATAGACTGAAACCAGAAATAGGGGAATGTGTGATGCATACTCTTTAGTTCCTTGTGAGTAGCGATAGCTTGTTGAGTTCCATGGAACTATGGGAAAAGGAATCTGGAAATTCTTCACCTGATGAGAAAGGAATAAAGGGAAGGCTTTTATCTTAAAGTAACGTGGGCGTCTCATTCCATTTACCTAAGTTCTGTATGACTTAACTAAATGCTTGGTCTTTGCCAGTGTGGATGTGATTGGGACCCTTCACTGTGTTCAGTCATTACTGACCTTCAGAGAACGCATTCTTGTGATCCAGGACATCTGAAATCTGAGAGTCAGCGGTCCTCAGAGTCTTAGGTCGGGGAGGCCCTGTGCCCGCCATGGGGTGGGGGTGGGTCACAAAGGAGGATACAGGTGCCAGGTGCCTCTACATTCCCTGATCTCCTCGTCTACGTGAGAAAACCTTGACTCAGCTGTTGTGCAGTGAGCTCAAGTGAATCACTTAGTGGTTCTGTGTCACAGTTTTGCCATTTGCAAAGTAGAGAGATGTTGGCTATCAGCCATTTAAAGGGACATCCTGGAGGGGTGCCTGTGTGGCTCAGTCAGTTAAGCATCTGCCTTTGGCTCAGGTCATGATCCCAGGGTTCTGGGAGTCTGCTTCTCCCTCTCCCTTTGCCCTTCCCCCTGCTTGTGTTCTCTCTCTCTCAAATAAAGAAATAAAATCTTTAAAGGGATATCCTGGAGATAAAATTAGAGTATAACATTTGCAGGTGTGCTTGGAAACAAACTACAGGTACATACTGATACTTTCATAGGAGCAGTGTTAGCACAGATAGAGGTTACTGCTACCGCTAGTGCAGGAGGACTGATGGCCAGAGCTGTCTGAAGCTGCCCTCACAGGATCTGCTAGTCTTCTTTGTAGTTTATGGAATCCACAGAGGCAAGGCAGACGGATTCGGTAAACATTAACTTAAAAGTACTGAGGACGCACAAAGAGGGTAGAAGCTACAGGCTCTGTTCTTAGAGTTCACAGTTCATCTGGGGAGTCAAGATAAATAGTAAGAGAGCAGTTAGAGAACACCAAGCAGATACAGAGAATCTGGGGTAAACCACGTGTTGCTGAAAAGGCAGTGGTTACTCTTCCCCTTGCTCCCTGTGCTCTAGCATCTCTGGCTGCCTTGCTGTTCCTTGCACATCCCAGGCACTTGCCTCACACGTTTCCACAGACTGTTCGGTCTCCGTGAAGCAGTCTTCCCCACAATGTGCACGGTTGACCTCCTTTGGCTCTGCGTGCCTTTGCTTAAATGTTACTTGTGCCACCCAGTCTAAAATTTCAGTGTGTCCCCCAGTATTCTAAATTCCTTTTTTCCTGCTTTACTTTTTCCTTTTTTCTAGAGTACTTAAACCACCTTCTAGCATGTTTTACTTATTATTGAGAGGCATAGTAGCCTGGGCTCTGGAGCCAGACCGCCTGGGTTTAAGTCTTGGCTTCACCACTTAACTACTTATGTGAACTTGGGTAGATTATGGAACCCTGTTAGTCTCCACTTCCTCATTTCCAAGGATAATACCTAACTCATAGAATTTTAACGAGGATCAAACAAATTAATGTTTATTAATTAAATGCTTGGCCTAACACCTGACATGGAGTAAGCACTATATGAGTGTTTGATGAATACAGTTTTTACCGTCAAATGGAAGCTACCTGAGGTCACAGGCTTTATCTGTTTTGTCCTCTAATGGATCCCTGGCATTTAGAACAGGGCCTGGTGCGAAGAAGGCAGTAAGTACATGGATGAAATACAGCGACTGAAGAGGCTGTGGGTAAGTTGGTCTGGAAGGGGGAGTAGTGAGGTGTGGGCAGTGCTGTGGACCGCAGAAGCTAACCTGGGATCCCATTCCAGCTCTGCACTCTGTAATCTTGGGCCAGGGTCTTAATCTCTCCAAGGCTTGAGCTCTTGCTTCCCTTGCAGAGCTGTTAGCAGAATTAAATGAAAGAATATGCAATAAGTGCCAAGTGCGATACTGGCCTGGCTGGTAGCAGATGGTTGGTAAATGTTAGTTCTTTTCCTTCCTTAACACCCCTGGAAGAAGTGAGTCAGTGAAGGAAGCTGGTTGTTAGGGAGGAGCAGGGGAAATCCTGAGTCTAGGTGTAGAGAAGGGGAACAAAAACAAGATACTAGATAAAGATGTGTCCATCATCAACATGCCGGACTGAAGTGCTTAGTGAGAAGGGGCTGTTCATTGTCAAACTTTGATGTTAAGATGAGAGGTGTGGGTTTTTTTTTTGGTAACTTTGTTTTGATACAGTTTCAGAAAAGTGAAAGAATAGTATAAGGAACTCTTATTTATCCAGAACCACCAGTTGTTTTCATTTTGCACCATTTGCTTTTCATATTTTTTTCTTCCTCTCCATATGAATTAAAGACACTGCATTCCTTGACTACTAAATACTTAAGTATTTATCTCCTAGGAAGAGGAATATTCTCTTAGATTTTGATAGGGAGCTTTAGGTTCTTAAATAGGGTAGTGGCACTGTGTGAAAAGTACTTGGGGAAGATGGCCTGGAGGCCTGGTGGGCCCATGGGCAGGCAGTTTAGGATAACTTCCCCTGGTGGGTAATGAAGACAGATTGATGACCAGAAATGGGGAAAGGGCGATAGACCTAGTAGATGTTTAGGAAATCCAGGGTATGTTCCTGCTTGGGATGGGGTGAAGATGACAACAAGGGGGAAAGAGGGCTCATATGTAGCAGTGCTACTGTCTGGGGAGGAGAGCAGCATGTATAATCTGAAAAAGCAAATTCAGCTTTATTTTATACTTGGAAAAATGAAACCTCACTCCTGGCTTTGTTCATATTATATACAGTCTAGAGAAGATAAAGGTCCACCAAATCCTGGCTGATGCAGTAGAGTCTATCTCCTGCCTTTTTAGAGGAGCCGCTGTGCCAGGCTTGTATTGTCAAAGGCATAGAGATACATGGTGTGATCTGAAGGACAGTGCAGTTGCTGATAGCTGGGGGAAGTACTTCAGGCTTTGTCTGTCATGAAAATAGTTAAGTAGAGATGAGCGTTCAGATAGTCTGATGTAGATCTAGGAGTCATTAGTGACAAAGACAGTTGATATGGAGTGGGGAGGTTGATGAGAAGCCAGGGACCAAAACCAGCTTTGTGAAGCAATCTACAGGGAACCAAGGAGAGGTGCGAAGACCAGAGAAAGAAACTTAAAGGGAGGGTAACAACAGTGATGTAGAAAGAAATAGCATTAGGAGGACCCAAACTGAGCTAACTAAAAGAGATCCAGGGAGTCGGTGAGTAAGCTCCCAGCAGTTCTCAATGCCGGCCCCAGTACCTTCTGGGGCCTGGAGATACTTGTTGGGCTCTGTTTTTTTCCAGAATAGGAGCCAGAACTCATGAGCTTTAAGGAACACCCAGGGTGCTAAACCAAATCAGACTGTTAAGGGATTTAAAATTAACTTTCCAGTGCCTAAGTGTTTTGTGGAAGAAATCTCAGGGAGAATTTATCAAAAATGTTTTACATCTGAGCTTATACTAAGTATTAAAAGATCCCCTCCTTTGAAAGATAATACGTTACATGGAAGATTGTGCTATTCTCTCTAGCATTCAAAATTCCCAGATAGAGTAAAATCTTGTTATAGGAAAGTCTTGATTCCCTCTAGAAGAGCAGACTCTTAGGAGTGAAGTAACTACAAGATTATGCTTTGTTTCCACAAATATGCATGGGCACCTTTTGTGTACTAAGCGCTGGGAGTATAGTAGTGAATCATGGCCTGCCTTTACCTTGTTAAATTTTCAGTAATTTTGCAGGTTGGTTGGTAAGTACAGACATTATTAAATATTAATTCTATAAACTTATAATTAAATAAATTATATTAAAAACAAGAGTAATAAATACTCAGAATTCATCACTTCCTTATTATTTTAGCATAAACAGTGCTCTGTCTCTTGTATCCATATGGTGGAGATACTATGTAACAGTGAGCTATGGTGAATTTCTTCCCTGCTCTGTGTGTCCGCTCAGAGATGTCAACTTGGTAGCTTGAAATTGGCCATGATGGGAGTATTTATATGTTAACATTGCAGTTCAAACCTAGTGGGTTTTTTTCCCTAGGATTTTATTTTTAAGTCATCTCTACACCCAGTGTGGGGCTCGAACTCACAGCCCTAAGATCAAGAGGTCCATGCTCTACCAACTGAGACAGCCAGGCACCCCCAAACTTAGTGTTTCTTGTCTGTAGCCATTATATTGTGAATTAGCACAAAAAAATGAAATATTCATCTGGTGTTTGAAAGCTAGTGTCCAGTTCAGCAAAGAAGTTGCTCATATCCTGTTTGATATACATACATCTTTCTTGTTCCAGTTTTATTTTACTCCTTAAAGTAAATGAAAATATCAACATTCACTTATTTATCAATTGCATCCATGAGTTGGCTGTAGATACAAGTTAGACAAAAATCTGTGACAGCATTCTGTGAGAACTGGCTATATGGAATTTATAGTAGAGTATTATGTATTTTATTACTTACACTTTATTATATATTACTACATATTTGTTACTATTCTGTATATTTTATTACCGTCGTATGCTACACATTTTTATATCAGTAAAATTTATTATAAATATAAACATATGTACACATAAATATACCTGTAAAGACCTGAGCATGTTTTTGGAGAATAGGTAGTTAAGCATTTACCAGCACCCCACCCTAGTGAGTTAAATAAACACTGCCTTCATGGAGCTCACAGTTTAGTGGGGGAGACAGACAAACAAGTATAGTCACAGAGATACCTAAGTGTGTGAAGAGCCTGAAGGAAGGATCAGTGCAGGGTCCAGTGAAAGCGTGGGTCAGAGTACTTCATCTGGGCTGGAGTGGGGAGATGCGTGAGGCCTCCCAGGGAAAAGGGTACGCAAGTTAAGCACACACTGCTAGCGAATGGGGAGTGGAGGAGTGCCTGGGGCAGGTTGAACAGTTCAGGCCTGCGGGAGGTTTGCGGGCTTGAGGAGCAAGCAAGCCGTTGGACTGAAGCATAATGATAAGAAAGAAGGAGGGGGGAGTTCTGGAAAGAAAGGTGGGCATGGACCACATTGTGTGGGTGCTTGCTGTAGATCATGTGAAAGTCGTGGTAACGATATAAGGATTCTGCTTTTATGCTGTTTGGCAGCTTAGATGCCAACGTCACTTTGGCCGACTAATGTGGTTTAAGAAATAAGAAAAGAGGCATTGATAAGGTTTTTTGTGAAGTAAGTACTTGAAGTTGACAAATATGAATTATCCACTTAACTGTATGCAGGGCAGGACTTGGTGCTAATGGTATTCAAGGAGACATAAATCATTAACACTGTCCTTGCCCACTAGGGATGTATTGCACGGTGGGGGTGAGGCAGAAACACATACAATGAACTGTAATATAGGGTGGCTTTAAACAAAATGCTGTGGAGGAAGCAATTAATTCTGATTGTGGGATGGGGAAGGCCATATGGACAAGGCATGATAGTTTTGTAATAATTTTCTTGGGTGACCCCAGAAGAATATCCTACTTTTGACCAAAGGCTTTTACTGTCTCTATTTCCTGATTTATCTCCATCATCCACTGCCCTGAAGGTCTCTGCTTATTTCCTGAATGCCAGTTCTGTCTCTAACCAGGCTGCTAGAGAGGGACCACATCCCAGACTTCCCTTCTGTTCCTTGTAGCACCTGACCAGGAGCTCACATCATGTGCTTTCAGAAATATTTGTTGGCTTTTTATATTCACCAGCAAAGCATCTTAGAATCCAGGTTTAGAAGAAACTGTAGACTGAGAATATCAGCCTAATGCTTAGGGGGTGTGCTGGGCTGGGAGAAGGTGCTAGAGAGGGGCTCCTGTCTCCTCTAGGCTGGGACTTGTCTCACCGAAGTCACTAAATGCAGTGGCGATTTCCTCTAATGAAATCTTTGGTGAAAGACTCAACATTTCTATTTTCTTTATTTAACCAACATTTATTGAGTTCCTATTGTGTGCCAGGCCTTTGTGAGGAAAAGACGATGACATGGGTACTGTTCTCAGTTGGGTTTTTAAATAACTTTATTATGTAATTCACATATCATACATTTCATTCATTCAGATTATACAATTCACTGGTTCTTAGTGTATTCAAAGAGCTTAAACCATCACTCCAATCAATGTTAGAACATTTTTGTCATCCTCAAAAGAGACCCTATACCCATAGCACTGACTCTTTACTTCTCTCCAGCGCCCCTTCCCCTAGGCAGCCACTAAGCTACTTTTCTGTCTCTCTAAATTTGTTACTCTGGATATTTCATATAAATGGAATCATACAATATGTGGTCTTTTGTGACTAGCCTATTTCATTTAGCAGAGTGTTTTACGGTTCATCCATATTGTGGCATGCACGAGACCTTCATTCCTTTGTATGGCCATTTTATGGATATACTCCATTTATCCATTCAACAGTTCTTCTTTGGGCTAATTTGAGTAATGTTGCTATGAACAGTCATATGCAAGTTTTTGTGTGGACATACGTTTTCATTTCTCTTGTGTATTTATATGTCTAGGAGTGAAATTGCTGGATCAGATGGTAACTCTGTGTTTAACATTTTGAGGAAGTGGCCTACCTATTTGCCGAAGTAGCTGCTCTATTTTGCCTTCCCACCAGAAATGTATGAGGGTTCCAGTCTCTCCACATCTCACCACTTGCTATTATCTGTCTTTTTGATTGTACCCATCCTAGTGGGTGCGAAGTTGTATTTCATTCTGGTTTTGATTTGCATTTCACTAGCGGTTAATGATGTTGAGCATCTTTTCATGTGCTTATTGGCCATTTGTGTATCTTCTTTGGAGTAATATCTATTCAAATCCTTTGCCCATTTAAAAATTTGGGTTACTTTTTATTATTGAGTTGTAAGAGTTCTTTATATATTCTAGATAAAGTTCCTTATCGGATACACGATCTGCAAATATTTTACCCCATTCTGTGGGTTGTCTTTTCAGTTTCTTAATAGTATCCTTTTTGCTTTGGAGCGTAAAAGTTTAATTAATTTTGATGAGTCAAATTTGCCCTCAGTTCTTGAGTAAACCCAGATTTACATGACAGATTTCTATGCTTTCGGGTATTTCTGTTATAATTAACAAGTTTCTAGAGTTGAATAGTTTACAGCCAGTCTGATAACCTTTAATACTTGCAACTTCTTATGTTGGTGAGTTTGTTTTAGCTTTTATTTTTATTTTTTTAAAGATTTATTTATTTGAGAGAGGGAGAGAGAGAGAGACAGCACGCGCACACGTGCACGAGTGGGGGGGGGAGGGGCAGAAAGAGAGGGAGAGAGAGAATGCCAAGGGGGCTCCATCTCACAACCCTGAGATTATGACCTGAGCCGAAATCGGGAGTTGGATGCTTAACCAACTAAGCCACCCAGGTGGCTGTTTTAGCTTTTAGAAACTTAAAATCCTCTGAAAGCAAAGACTAAGGCATATGGGCTCTTTGTAGCATTTTAGTCACCATGTTGCTAGTAAAAATACAACTATAGGCTGATGAGTACTGAATCCATTGGGGCCAGGCTTCTGGGAATAATTGGATGTTGGACACAAGGGTATTGAGGTTATTTAAGCACAGGCCAGGGAAATGGAGCAGTGTCATTTCCTATTGTAATCTTAACTCCTTTGTGTTATCTAATAAGATTTTCGGCCATATTTACTCAGTAAGGCAAGGAATTTAATAGTAAGTCCATCTGGGTTATGTAGATAAGTTACCAGAATGAAATACTTAAACTGTCTCCTATCAGGATCTCTACAAAATATTTTAGTGGTCTACCTTCTCCCTATATCGTTCAGACAGGACTAAAAAGAAGACATTTTACTTACATAATAATGTTTGTTCTGTTGGCTGTTTTATTTGCTGCCTCCTCCTCGGAGCCACCTAGCCCCTCTAGGACGGTAAATACTGTTTCCTGTCAGTGAGGGAGCAAGCTCAGGGGGTGTGCAGCAGGGGCTGTTGCTTGTCCAAGATCACATTCCTACTATTAAGTAGGAATGCTGGGGTCCCTTTTGGGGGACATACTTGGGATTGCTTGCAAATGTGGTATTTCAGAGCCTCATTTGTTCTGTATCCCTTTAGCTGTCTTTATCAGGTATTTCCATTTCTAAGTTGCGATACGTCAATGTGTGGAGTTTTTTCCTTTTCATGCATTTCATTTCCTTTTCTTACCATGTTCTGAACAGGTAGGTATAAATCATGCAGCTTGGGGCTGGGAGTGTGTGGAACATAAGAACAAAAATGTGAGAGGGAGAGGAAACCTGATTAATAATCAGGATAAGTGGAGAAGATGAGAAGTTCTGTCTTTCCAGCTGCAAGAAAGTAGTGGGAATTTATGAACTAGGAAGTGAATCAAGTAGGGTAGAAGGCAATTTAAAGATTCCCAGGCTTGTTCACTTCTTGTTACCCATGAGGTATCAAAATACTTGGATGCCTTTAGCAAGTGCAATTTTGAAATGAAGCATGGTCCCATATTCCCACTTTGAATTGGGCTGCCTGGGATCAAGTGGATGATAGTGGGTGATGATGCCATCTTGGATTGCTCTGGCCTTTGTCTTCCGTAGAAGCATACCATATGGTTTTGTGATCACAAGGTCAACCAGAGACTGACAGTTCTTTCAGAGAAGTCACTCTTGGAATGTTTTTGGAACCTGTGACACTTTGGCCTCTTTGCCTACTTTATTCTTGGTGAGGGCAGATACTTTGAAGATGGACATGATACGATTAAGTATGAGGACTCTAAAGTTGGTCTGCCTGGGTTAAGTTCCATCTTCTACTACTTAGAACTATGTGACCATGAGTACCTTACTAAATTTCTGTCTCTTCACCTATAAAATGTGTATATATTAGTACCTATCTCATGGGGTTTTGTGAGGATTAAATGAAATCCTGTGTGAAGTTCAAAGAACAGCATATAGAATAGGGCTTATCACATAGTAAGCACACATTAAATGTTAACTGCTATTATTTGTTATTGCTGTTGCTATGAAATGACTACAACATTAATTTGGACCTAGCTTTTGTAAATGAAGTAGGCAATCAGGTTGGGTAGCAGTATTTTTAGTAAAACAGGAAGTGTGAGAAGAAATAAGCACCTCCTGTCTGTTAGGCCCTGTTGTGTAGGTTCTTACTTAGACTTCCTCAGTTAGTTCTCATGGCGGTCATGCAGGGTAGTTTATCAGCATCCTTGAGGGACATGCTCACGGCCCGTCAGCTGCTCAGGGTGGACCAGCTAGTCTTGGTCACACAGCTCTCAGGAGCTGGGCTTTCCCTTGACTCCTGTATTGCTTCCCTTGTCTCTGTTCACCTTGGCAGCCAAAGTAACAGGAAGGTCATTCTTCTTGTGAGCCTGTAATTTCAGTTATGCACATAAGCCATGGCCCAGAAGGAGGTAAGATTTCCAGGATATAACCTTTTTTAGGTGAGTCTTTTCTGTTGTGATGATTGAACATTGTAGAGGAGGACCTCAGGTGATTTCTCTTTTAAAAAGGCCCATGGTCATCCATTTCTAAGCCAGGTGCCCGTCGGTCTTCCTTGCCACCCACAGGCTGGAGGATGAATGTGGAAGGGGGTTCTTGCCCCATCCTCCACTGTCACAACATATAGGCCTCAGGATAAGTGCAGGTCTGGATGACCCTACCTGTGTCCTATCCTTTCTTGGGAAGGAACATGGGCTCAGTTACATATTCCCTAGAAATAAGTCCCTTATCAGATATATGATTTGCAGAAATCTTCTCCCATTTTGTGGGTTGTCTTTTCACTTTTTTGATAGATGTCCTTTGAAACCCAACATTCTTGCCACCCCTCCCCCACGCCCTGCCCTGTTTCCCATAAGGTGAGGCTTTGCTAGTGTTGGGATGCCACAACGTGCAAGAGAAGAAGGTGGTAGCACCCCCTCCCTCCCACCCACCTACACTTCCCTTCTCCTTTTTAAAATAACACAACCCATGGAAGAGTTAGGATTAAAGACCCATAGTTAAGTAGGGATCGAGTCAGGGTGAAGCTCTGCCCAAAAGAATCAGAGCCTCCAGAGAATGGCCCTGGGCCCAGTGCAGCCTGATGTGGGCAGCCCAGGTGAGCTCTGAGCAGAGCGCAGGCGCGGCCTCCCTGGTGCTGAGGGCCGCAGGGCAGCTGAGGCGCAGGTTTGTGCCTGCAGTGCATGGGCTGCCCGGCGCTGATCATGGTAGGTTGCTTTGGGTCCGGCAGTGCCAAAGACTACATGCGCTGATGGTTCAGGTTACAGTTGCTTTGGGAACTGTGACCTTTGAGTTCCTGGCTTATGCATGGAATTTCAGTTGCATAATACTACAACAACTTGAATTTTTTTCCCCTTCTTGCCTTTCTTGGCATTTAATTTTTTTTATCCCAGTGAATGGGATCTGTAGCTCTCTGCCTCTCCTTCCCTTGGGGCAGACAGTTTCTCTCATTTTCCTTTTCCTGCTCCCTCAGAGTGTGCCAGGGAGGAGAGCAGCCTGGGGCCCTGGCCTGTGGGAATCTTCTCTTGTCTCCAAGCAAGGCCCTAAGGTCGGGGTGAGCTGGCCTGGAGCAGCCTATGCAGTGGACTGCTATATGTTTTAGGGTGGGCTCAGCTGTCCCTGTGTGCTTATTTCTCCCAAATGGACCTTGCTCGTTTCTACTTCTGCACCTCCATTTACACTGTTCCGCATGCCTGGAGTATCCTCTGCAGGTGGCTTAGTTAAATACTCCCCAGACTTCAGTTTCTACGAGGAGTCCCACTCTCTCTGGGAAAGCTGTTGTCACAAAAGCCTACAATTAATCCCCCTTCCAGAGAACTGTATGACTTGAATGTCTCATTTGGTGTTTAATCAGATGCTGCCTCGGGATATTTTTCTTATCTCAAGAACATTTGTCTTTTGGGGTGAAGGTGTGGTCTGGTTTCTTTTTTTACAAACCAGATTATAAGATTCTTGAGGGCCAAGATTTTAAGTCATTGCATTGTTTATTAAATGGTCACTGGTTTATATTGGATTTGCTGAATTAAGCACGTATTTTCTTAGTGTCTGCCATGAGGAAGGCATCGGTCTGGTAACTATGCAGGACGTAGGGAGAAAGCAAGGCCCTTACATCCAGACTCCTCAAGATGCCGAGCCTGGCCTTGCGTGCTGGTATGGTGGGCCACATTTGCCCCGCCGTCCTCTTCCTCTCCCAGTGAGCTCTAAGCCCACTGGCCTTGCGTGCTGGTATGGTGGGCCACATTTGCCCCGCCACCCTCCTCCTCTCCCAGTGAACTCTAAGCCCACTGGCCTTGCGTGCTGGTATGGTGGGCCACATTTGCCCCGCCGTCCACTTCCTCTCCCAGTGAACTCTAAGCGCACTGGCCTTGCGTGCTGGTACGGTGGGCCACATTTGCCCCGCCATCCTCTTCCTCTCCCAGTGAGCTCTAAGCCCACTGGCCTTGCGTGCTGGTATGGTGGGCCACATTTGCCCCGCCGTCCTCTTCCTCTCCCAGTGAGCTCTAAGCCCACTGGCCTTGCGTGCTGGTACGGTGGGCCACATTTGCCCCGCCGTCCTCTTCCTCTCCCAGTGAGCTCTAAGCCCACTGGCCTTGGTTCTTGGAAGGCCCAAGTCTGTCGTGACCTGACAGCCTGTGCGCATGTGCTTCCTTCTGCCCCTAGAGAAAGCTCCTGCCTTTGCTTAGCACCATCCCTCTGGGCTCTGGCAGGATAATACTTCATTACCAAGGTCCTTCCTGACTGCCTCAGCAAAGGAGGTCCCTTCTGTTATTCTGTCTTGTATTCTGCTATTCTCAGACTTTCTTGCAGGACATAAGCATAAACTTACTTGTCTGTGTGTTGACACTTTTATACTGATGGTTATGTCCACCACTGTATTTCCATTTCTGGTACATGGGAGATAACAGCACTTTGTTCACATTCTGTGCTCAGTCAGACCTAATACAATGCCTGGTATTTAATAGTCTCATAGTAAATGCTTAAATGACTGGGTATTCTTATAGGAACGTATGTCTTTTTTTTTTTTAAAGGATAAGAAAGGAAAAAAAGTGAGTGGTGATTTATCCTGTGATCTACGGCTTTGGTTAGTCTGCAATAGACAGGCCTAATGCACCCACCCAGTATCCCTCTCTTGAGATAAAAATGGAAACTTCTTTGATCCTGGTAATATATATTTGTTTTTTTTCTTTCCTTCTCTTTTTCTCTCATCTTTCCTTCCTCCTTTTTTTTGACTTGTCTAATAAACTATTTAAGGCAAACTTTGGCTCTCTATCTGTGGGGAGGGTGAGGCAGGACTATTATTCTATTCTCTATTCTGTGGAATTCTAGATACTTTTTTGGGGACCTTTGGGATACTCACTTTTTTCTAAGCTCTCAGAATAGTATTTGAGAAGCAGCCTTTACTACTCACCAGAACAGCTATGAGAAGGTGCTGCTAGTCCCCTTTCTTTAGACTTCCCTGGGGCAAATTGATGTGGGTATATGTGCTTTTCCTAATCTGTTAGGGTGGATTTAATATCTTAACTTTCCCATGTACTGGATCCTGTCTACGACTTGCCTGTGAAATTGTTTAAATAAAGAACCTGAAGGGTCTAGTGAAGTAATGTCTCCAAAGCACTTCAAGTTCTTCAGGAAAGAAAGAAGCGCTCTGTAAACTCAGAGTATAATTATTAATCAGACTTTCCTTTGGTCCACTTCTCTTCCCTGGGTTTGCCTTCTGCTGCTGCTTAGTCTGCCAGGATTAACATACGGAAAGTAACTGGATCATCTTTCCCAACCCCCTCCTGGCATGGTGGCACAGACTGTGGATAAACACTCTAAGCGACCGTCCTCAGTTTGAGGAGTGGCAGCGGTCTCTGAGTGAACGCTTTGACACAGAGTCTTTGGTTCCTCTGGATAGATGTCTCTGCCTCTGCTCGCCTTCAGTCCTGCATGCCATTTTCAGCTGCCTCTGACACTACTCTTCTCAGCCAGGCAAGAAGAGGGGGGACTGTATCTCCTTTAGTAGCCCCTCTTGTGTTGTTGAATACAAGTTGGGAGTGGGTATCAAGTTCTAAACCTGTCCTTCAGTCCATCCTTCAGTGAGCAAGTAACCAACCATGGGACCCACACCTCAAGGGTCTCCATTCTCCACCCCGGTCCCCACCAGCCGGGGCTCCCTTTGAGAGTCAGATAAAGAAGCTTCTACAGTCAGAACTGTGTCTCTTTTATTGCAGTAGCAGATTGTCTTACTTGTTTTTAAGCTTTAGTTTTCACTTCTTAAAAAGCATCAGATTTCAGTAAAATCATACATACTTTTTAAAAAATTTTTTAAGTAACTTCTACATCCAGTGTAGGGCTTGAACTCATGACCTCAAGATCAAGAGTCGTACGCTCCACTGACTGGGCCAGCCAGGCACCCCTCTCGCACATGTGTTTTTTAATTTCAGATATATATTTTTTAATGTAGGCTCCATGCCTAGCTTGGAGCCCAATGAGGGGCCTGAACTCACAATGCTAAGATCAAGAGTTGGACGCTCAACTGACTGAGCCACTCAGGCAACCCCCCGCCCAACATATATTTTTAAAAAATCCAAATTCAGAAGAAGAATTTGATCATTTCCCCCTCACTGCCTCTTTCTGTGTCCCCTCCTCCCTCTTACGAAGTCCTGTTGCCTAATGCCTGTTATGTTCCTGGCACACAGTAAGTGCTTTAATAGTTCTTAAGTTGTAGGTGGTGGGAAGAGGTACCATATAATTTAGCAGAATTCACAAAAATGTAGGAGAAGGTTTTATTTATTGTTTTCCCTGTTTCTGTTTTTTATCTTGTCCTCTGTTTCAGCACCCCACCCCACTTTGAGGCAGTGCTTCCTAAACTGTGTTCCATAGACTGTTAAGTGTTCTAGAGAAAATTAAAACATTTCTTAATAAGGTGATTGAATTTTACTTACATTTTTGTAGGGGCGAGGATTTTGTTTATGAAGTTTTAAAAACTGATTATTTTCTGCAACAATTAATTTATCTAGGAGACCTTTTGATTTGTGATTAATAGAATACAACTTTTGTCCAAAATGTTGAATTCATAGTTTGGATCGCTAGGCACTTCTTCAACTTGTTGTCCCATGCTAATCTAAGTGAACCTAATACCTCTTGAGCTCCTTAGTGTTCGTTTGTAAATTTTAATGTGAAACTGTTCTGTGGTCAAATCTATTTGAGAAATGGTGGACCAGCATGGAACCGGCCTTACCTTTAAGACTACCTTGTGGGTTTTGAGTAGTCACGGTGATGATTGAGTTCTCTGCTCTGTGTTGGACACTGTCCTAGGCACTTCAGAGTGGTTGCCGATTTTGAGCCTCACCTCACAATCATTATATCCCTAGGAGTTAAACAGTATTGGATCTCTGTTTCACATAGGGAAATGTAGGCTTAGGAAGCCTTGACCATCCAAGGGTGTAGGAACTGGTGGATCCCAGATTCAAGTCCAGGTCTGTGGGATTCTGGAGCCTGTGCTCTTTCCATAAGCATTCTCTGGCATCTGTACTACTCAAATTTGAGAGCTGTGTCCCTTCAGTATTGAGAGTCTAAATTTTGTGCCAAGGTTACTATCCTTTCCTCGCTTTCCCCCCACCTCCATTTCCAGAAAGGGAGACTTTAGTACTTTGATTTGCCATTGTATCTCTCCTTTGCTCATCGTGCTAATTTTCTCACGTTCCATCCTTTCCCCTTCTCTCTGCCCATCTTCCCTTTACTCATCCTTCAGGATCTCCTCAAACCTACCTTTCCTTCTATGAAACTTGCTTGGATCTACTTACCTATTTTTACAAGCATTGTTTTTCATTATCATAGTTAAATGTTTACTGTAACTAAGTTAGTTGCATGGTTATTGAGTTGAATCTGTTAGGAGTTTGTAGTCAGTCTCTGCCCTGCCTCTGAACTCCTGCTGTCGGTAGGGTCTGTACCGGTGATCCTCACGCTCTGGGCAGTGACCGTGTGTGTTAATGGCTTGAGCTTGAGTTTGTGCCGTCTCGAAAATATATATTCTGGGTTTTTTTGCAATGTGTAGACGCTATTGTGATTAACAACATGTAAATTCATTGGAAAATGTTGAATTCGTAGTAGGTTTCTCATGGTAGGTTTTTTTATTGTTAGGCATTTTTTTTTTCAATCAGCAGGTTATAAAGAATAGCCTGTGTCACCTAACAAACAACAACAAAGTAGTTGATGGTAAAAAGGAGTCATCATGCCCCACCCCACCCCCCGCCGCCCCAAACTGGGAACTGCTGGCTATCCTATCCATTTGGCATGTATATACTTTTTGTGTTTTTAGTTATTTTATGTGTTGCCTTAACTGCTTAGCTAGGTTGTAAGCCCTGCGAATATGGGCCCTTGGAGCACTTGTACATAGCCAGTGCCCAGGAAATATTTACGGGTTTGATTTTATCTTGAGATCTTATTTTCCCTGTTCCACTACCTATTCCACTGTAATATTTTATTTTCTTGAGCTCCTCCTTGTTTTTCTTCTTGTCCAGTTTTTATAAACAAGCCCTAACCTCTGATAACGTCCCGTCACTGCGTTGCAGCTACTTGCTGAGCTCTAACTGCACGTTCAGCAAGTATTTGGCTGGCCTGCGGGCAGATGCATTATCATTTACATAAGTATTTGTGGAACATTTTGTCAGGCATTGTGGAAAATACCTTAGAAATGCATTCTCTCATTTACTTCAAAGAAATGCCCTGTTACGTAGGTGCTGTGTCTATCTGCATTTTGCAAGTGACTTATGTAAGAATTGGACAGCTGAGTGTGCGGCAGTCCAGATCCAATCTCACTTGGACTCCCAAGCCTCTACTTGGAGGCCTTCTAGTATCTGCACTCCCTGAGGATCCAGCATGGTTGTTCCCCTAAGGAATTTTCCACTGGGCAAACAGAAACAATGGCAAGCTATACTGCTTGTTTATGAATAAGTATTAAATTGTCTAGAACTGTGAAGGAGCTCATAGGCGTAGGGACTTAGGAAGAACTGGAGGAGCTGAGGGGCTGCACGGAGGAACCCATCTTCTACTGGGGTCTGAATATGGTAGAATTCAGGTGCCGGGGCTGCCACGAGCCAAGGCCTGAGAAAGATGGGCTTAGGGGCAGTGGGGGCAGGGATGGGAATGGGACCGGCCAAACTGGAGGGCAGAGTATCTCAGGGGAAGTGGGAGAAGAGATTGGGTGATGAGAGCCAGCAAATCTGTTCATTTTTGGGCAGGATATGACAGGATGAGTTTTCTGTTTTAGAGCTGTGATGTGGGCAGCAGATGGCAGGTTCCTCATGGCACAATTGTTGCCTTCACTCTCTTGTCTAGTTCTCATTTCTTAAAGCTTCCTTCCCTGTGTGCCTCTGGGACCTAGTGTCACCTCTTCTGGTCCCAGGAATAGCCATCTGTACAGAGGTCCCATGTTGGCTGATTAAACCATCCAGAGTGTGGTAAAGTGAAAAAGTACTGAATGTGGCAGTCAGAGACCTGGATTGGACTGCTGGCCTTGTAGCTTACTGGCTAGACAAATTATCTAAATTCTTCATTCTCTTTTTCCCTTCCATCTGTGATTTGCAGATAATAGTGATAACTAAGAGCTATTCCTGGATCAAGATGCGAACAGATATAAATACAGACGCTGTTTAATAGTGTAGTGGTTCCAGACTTTCTGGGATCAAGTGCCAACTGTATCAACTTACTGTGTGACTTTGGGCAAATTATTTAACCTCTCTGTGTCTTCCTTTTGTTACCTGTAAACTCAGGCTTGTAATTGTACCTACTTCACAATGAGAATTAAATGAGAAAAGATAGATCAGTGGATAGTAGATAGCTCTTAAACAATGCTGGCAATGGTAATGTGATTAATGAAGAATAGCTGCTGTCATTGGTATCATCGTCATCATCACCACTATCACTGCAGTAGTTGGTATGGAGCATGTGCTGTCTTTAAGGCAGGAAACCAAGAAGTAAAGCCTCTAAAATATATAGTAAGAAACTACCTCTAATTAAACTGTGGAGAAATTATGTGTCTTCAGTACTTCTCTTTTTTTTTAAAAAAAGATTGTATTTATTTATTTGAGAGTGAGAGGGTGCACAGAGAGAGAGAGAGAGAGCACAAGCAGAGGGAGAGGGAGAGGAAAAAGCAGACTCCCCACTGAGCAGGGAGCCCGACGTGGGACTCGATCCCAGGACCCCATGATCATGACCTGATCTGAAGGCAGATGCTTAACCGACTAAGCCACCCAGGCGGCCTCAGTGCTTCTCTTAAGCACTAAAATTATACCCATCTTCCCCCAATTTCAGTATCTTTTGGAGATTCCAGGTATTACTGAAATTCTTTAAATAGTCATTGTTTTCTGATTAGAAGGACTCTTAAAATCACAACTTTTTCTCAGCCATAGAAATATTTCCCTTCTTTCTTAAATAAAAAGAGGGGAGGAGGGAAAGGAGAGAGGAGAATGCCTGGATTTCCTTCGGCCACACAGTACTCTCTCTGTCAGAGGTCTTCCACCTCTGTGAGTGAGAGGCAGCTGCCTGCATGGCACAAGGCCAGCCCTGCTGGATCTGTCCTGGGACTGAGTGGCACTGAGGCTCCCATGGTGAGTCCCGGACCTGCTGTGTGGCCCTTGAGCTACAGTGTTTCTGTTTAGGGCGCCTCCCTTTGTCCCCGACCTAGACAACACTGAGCTTTAGCAGTGCAGTTACGTTCAGCTGCCAAGACCAGTACGTCCTGGCTGCTGCTTCTGAAAGACCCCAGCCCCTTGTTCTTGAACCAGCAATTGTGTCTGAGTCTTGACTATATCTGTGTGGAGCAATTCTTTGCTTTTTTTTTTTTTTTTAAATACCCAAAACTCGAATTGTTGGACCTTGTCCTTTGTAGATGAAGTGAGAGTTGTTTTCTGAGGACTGGTTCATACCAGAAACCAGCTGCTTTTAAATTGCTACAGATCTTTAAAGGGACAGTTTATTTGTGGACCAAATTCCCTTCCCACAGAACCTTGTTGTCTCTAGGATTCTAGCGAAGACTGACAGTGTTGAGGTGGGTGACATCTGGCAAGTGAGGTGCGTGAGTTTTTTTTAAGACTTTAATCTCATGTAGGGTCAGAACCTTGTGGAGCTAATCCCTTTGACACCCCCCCCATTATAGTTGGTAAAATGTGTGGATGTGTGCCATGTACTGAGATGGTGAACAAAACCCAAATGCACACATTAGCCATATGGGCAGATGATCAAACAAAAGTAAAAACTTATCATTTGGGAGCCTCTGGCATTGACAGTGGTGTCTTACATGGAGCGACGTCCTTGATTAGCAGTTACTTTGTAAATGGCCAAAAGACTGGGCTGTGTATGCTTGGCCTCAGCTGTGCAAGATAAAAATGCAATCAGAAGGCTATGATGGGAGGACAGCCTTTTGGAGGGAGTGCTGGGTGCTGAAGAACACAGAGTGACAGAATGATAGCAACAAGCTTTGCCTCCAGCTTTGCCTTTCTTGGATCTGCACTGGCTCTGAGGGGGAGAGGCTGATTTTTTTGGGTAATGACTGGCTCTTTTCTTCATTCTTGTTAGAACCTAGAATTCCAACTCCAATAATAATATCATTTGAATAAATTTCATTTATGTCCTGTAGATTGGGGTTAGAAAGCAAACAGATCTCCATCTGCTTTTGGGGAGGACTTGGAAGAAAGTCTGTTACTATCTTAGTTGTTATTGCATTGCATTTAAAAATCTGTGAGGGGCTCAGATTTTGCCATGTATCATAAATGTGATAAAGATGGGGACAGTGTCTTTAAGAATGTCCCTAGGACTGGGGTGCCTGAGTGGCTCCCCAGCCGCTCTTGATGTCCCAACTCTTGATCTCAGCTCAGGTCTTGATCCCAGGGTGATGAGTTCAAGCCCCGCCTTGGGCTCCACACTGGGCATGGAACCTACTTAAAAAAAGTGTCCATAGGACCTTGTACATATTTGACCCTCAGCTAGTTCCTTAGTGGGTGAAGAGGCTACTTGTCTGAAGCTAGGAGCATCTCACCTTAAAAGGCTGATAGTTGAGTGTGTGGCATTTTATTTGCATGTGGGTTAGGATGGGATGGTAAGTGGCAGAAGAGACTTGCTGCTCCTTCAGCAGAGTGCAACTTGCCAGGTTTGTGGGGACTCCGGAGGTTCAAGGGGCGGGGAGGGAGCTCAGGTGAGTGAAAAGTTTTCCTTAGTGCCCGTGGAGTCATAGGTACCCTTCAGGCTCCAGCCTATTGTCCTCATCTCCTCGAGTTCCCGCAGAGGGAAGATGGTGCTTGGCCACAGTGAGGTAAAGCATGGGGAAAAGAGGCCCATCAAATGTTAACAACTGTTGTGTTTTACTGTTTGGGAAATAGTTAGGAATTTTCACATCTTTTCTTCCGTATTTATGTAAAACGGAGCAGAACAGAATAATTGCTATGAAAGAGTAAAGATGGCTGTCACTCCGCCTCAGGCATAGGAGACAAGCGGAATCTTCCTTTAAATATTCTGTGTTTAGGACAGTTGTAGGTAAAGTTAAGGCATTGACTGGAGTATAGAAGTATTTGTCAGTCTTCCTGCCTTTGAACAGGATGCAGATGATAAATAAAGTCAACAGCTGGTTTGTATAACCTCTTTGTCTAATCTGCTTTGTTATTTCTTTCTTCAGAATATCTTTGGAAACTGCTTATCCCCAGCACCTGAAACTACATCTGCATAATTGGTTCTCAGTATTTGTTAAATGACCTTCCCTTTTAAAATTTTGGTTCCCACTGCCACAGTTCCGATCCAGTTCCCTTTCATTTGGTGCCCAAGTGATTGTGTGGGCTCCTGGACACTGCTTGGCTGCAGTTCCATCTTGCTTCTTACCACCCTCCTGGCTGTGGCCAGGCCGTTCTGCATTGAGGGCCGGGCTGCTCCTCATATGGCCCCAGTCGTCTCTCTTACATGGCTTTGAAAGCTTACAGGGAACTTCTCACCCTCCTCCTAGCCTCCTACATGTGTTCTGCTAAGTCCTTGCTTCTGATCCTGTCTCTGCCTTCTTTGCCCAGCCTTCCCGAATCATAACCATCCTTACCCTGATAGCCTGGCCATACGGTTTTAGGAAAAGTTTGCTTGTTTGCTGGGATACGTATGTTAGTTTTTCCCTGACTGGATTGTCAGCTTCTTGAGAGTAGGGATATTGTCTTGTTGTAGGTCCTTCTTTCATCAGCCAGTATACGTTGGTCACATTGTAAGCACTCAGCAAACACTTAAACTTACCACTGTCATAGTCTTTGGCCTAGAAAATAATCAGTAAATAGCACTTTCCTACCTTTGCTCCATTTTGAAATTTTTTTTCTGTATGACTTATCTGTCTCAAGCTGAATATTCAGGACATAGCTTGAATGGATTTGCCTACAAAAAGAAACCCCAAACAGCATGTTTTTATTTTTTATTTATTTATTTTTCCAAACAGTATGTTTTTACAGGTGAATCTCACAGAACTGCAAAGTACCCTTTTGCTCTTTGGAAGGTGAGGGGGTGGGGAAGAAGAGTAGCTCTAGATGGGTGATACAGCGGTATTAGTGGTGGCAGCAGGTGTGGCATGGGGCTGGGAGGCCTTCCTTTGAGCAGGAGATGCTGTAGAATGGCTGAGGGCAGGCACAGCGTGAGAGTGGGCTTGGGATATAGACCCTCAACCTCTCTTGCTTTACCTTTCTTATCTCCTGTTCTCTTCTAACTCCACCCCCAATTCTGTACCACCTCCTGCCATGTTGGAGATATTATGGCCTCCTCAAGTAGCACAAAGTGTGGGGAAGAAACTCTAGCAGTTGTGTATGTGCTAAGAATGTGGGCTTCTGCTTTATCAGGAGCCCCATTGAGCTGTTCTGGACCTGCTCAGGATTGATAAGGAGCTCCAGGAGTAGGTTCTATGGGTGTGAGACCATGTGCCCATCCACCTATGGCAGGGTCCTGGGGCTGAGAGTGCAGGAGGCCAAGTTGGGGGTGAGAGTCTGGATCTAGAGATGGATGCCCTGGTGGTCAGATCTGGAGCATGGGAGAGGACCTATGCCAGGTGACCGTCTTCCACAGGGGTGCACTCCTACACAGTGAGAATGGCTGAGGGATTGTTTCACCTATTCCTCTGCCTCTAGTAGGACCCAAAAGGAGGGAGGTTTATATGTTGGTCCTTTTGTTAGTTTGTTCTTCATTTATCTTTTTAGTTCCTTAGGCCCAAACTCTTTGGATTACCTTCTCTTATTCTCACACCTTGAGTATTATCCATTAGCAAATCCTGTCAACCCTACTTTCCTGTTTTGACCCAGAACCTGACTACAACCTGCACTGATACTGCTTTAGGCCAAGCCACTATCACTATCACCTATCCCCTGGAGTATTGCAGTAACCTCCAAACCAATTTCCCTGCTCCCGCTTTTTACCCCTAGATGTGTTGTCAACACAGCAGCCAGAGGGGTCCTCTGAAAATCTGCATTGTGCTCCCATCCTTCTTGCTTGCTCACACCTCTGTGGTGGCTCCCCCTGGCACCCCAATAGAAGCTGAGGCCCTCACGGTGGCCTACAAGGTTCCACGCAGCGGGATTGCCTCTTGTACCTCATGACCCCATCTGCAGTTTTGCTCATGCTGCTCCATTGCCTCCCAGGCTCCCCCACCCCCAGGTGATCACGGCTTACCCCTTTAGTTCTTTGCTGTGCTCTCAGTTTCCTGACAGGCTTCCCAGACCATCCTGGTTAACAGTGCCACCTCCTCCCCAGCCCACCCCCAGCACTTCCTAGCCTCCTTCCATACTTTGTTCTTCCTCCCCAGCATGTATTTCCCTCCAGTATGTCAGGGTTTGCTTGCAGGTTGTATGTCCGCCAGTAAAATGAAAGCTCCACGGGGGCAGGAATGTTTGTCTCGTTCACTGTTCTGTCCCCAGTGCCAGGCACGCAGGGAGTGAACAATAAATATTTGGTGGCTTTATTCTGCACCCGTTATGTACTGGGAACCATGTTCTGGGGCCCACACATGTACACACACACACACACACACACACACACGCACGCTACACACACAGAAATAAGACAGGAATTTTGCTACCCTCCCCTCCCCCCAATGAGCTCACCGCCTGGTGAGGAGCAAACAGTGAAGTAATAGCAGTGGAGTGAAAGTAACACTGAAGGAGAGATAAATAAACTTCCCTGGGGCTAATGAGGACACTGGCCAGGCTGGGGGAGGGAGAGGGGCTGGGAGAGCGGCACAGACTCTCTCCACTCTGAGGATGGCTTACCTAAACTCATCCTGCTGTTCTTTGTGCACATCTGCTTTTCTCCTTCCCCACGAGGCTGAGTGAGAATTTTCAGCTTCTGTTTGCTAATCAGTCAATCAACAAATATGAAATGCTTTTTTGCATGCACTTGTACACTTGTAGACACTGGAATACTACCAGATCTTGAAAGCAGGGAAGGTATCCTGAGTTTTTTCATCTTCATGCCAAATGAGTCCAATTCCTTTAACCTTCCCTTATAAGGTCTGTCTTCTATCCAGTTAATCTTTTTTTTTTTTCCCTGTGCCCTTTCCAGTTTTTTCCCCTCTTTATATATCTTTGTTTTTCTGTCCTAGAAAGATGACATCCCTACCAGGGGGGAATATTATCTCCTTAAGCTACCTAATATTTTACTAGCAAACCCCCCTCCTCCCTTCTCCAAACAGTAGGCAGTCATTGTTAATCACCCTTGGTGCAGGCTGCATTTAGCACCATACCTTCTTGTAAAACAGGCCCTAGGGCTAGGGCTTCCACCACCTAAGCCGCCTTCTTATGGCCAGTTCTGGCCCTACTAGCTGCAGCGGGCGGTGGTATGATCTCTTTGCTGATGGACAGTTCGGTTTGACCTGTTGAGGGTTACCTTTGGCTTTTGGGATAGAGAAGCACATCTGTTTCAGCTTTAACGGGGAAGAGGGTGGGGTGTCAGGCTGACTAGGCGACACCTTTGGAAGGAGGACAGAGCCAACTGTAGCTCCATTTTCCTTTCTTCTGTAACCACCTCCAGCCATTTGTTACCATCATCAGTGCTGTAGAGAGTATTCATTCAACTGAGTCTCTGTCAGGCATTTACATTTGGGGGAGCACAGTACAATTAACAACATGGCCTGAGGAGTGAACCCCAATAAGGGTGAGTCTTGGTTGGTGAGTTAATGAACTGAAGGTTTAGAAATTTGCTGAGATTTGGATTGGTAGGGCTTTTCTGCAGGCGGTAATAGTAGAAGATAAACTGGACTAAAATGCTAGGAATTGATTATAACGGGGTTTGCTTTGTTTTAATTGGTGAGGAAAATCTGTAGTTTTATATTGTCTAGGGTTCACTGAAGAGATCAGATCATGCCACCTAACTGAATCAGTTTTTCCTGGGATTTCAGTTATGGATAATATGGAATATTCAGTTTCTTGGGGATGAATCTTCCTTCCCTCTAACTCCCCAGGAAAAGCTCTGCTGTTATTACATGCAGGGCTTTACTACTTATGAAACTTAACTACTTATGAAACTTATACTACTTAAGAAACTTTACTACTTATGAAATATTTCAAGGCTGTTTTTTTGTAAGCAGGCACGAGTAGATAAGCTGCCAGGTGGAGTCTGCCCTATCTCCATATATAAGACTGTGTACCATTTTTATCTCTTTCAGAGCTTCCTTTAGTAAGTAAAAGGCTTCTGTTAAGGTCAGTGGTATCAGTTAGGATTAGTTTCAGTTGGAAATTGCAAAGTATGGCTTAAACATGAAGGTTTTCTTCATTATGTAAAAGAAGCCTAGAGTCGGAAGCCCAGAGCCAGTATGGCTAGTTCCATGGACATCAGGACTTTGGCTAGGATGATAGAAGTTCTGCTCTGTTAGCTGCAACATGTGGTCCACTCTGTGGATTTATAGGGGAGAGTTTAACTTGACCTAACTCTACTACCCTGGCGTGTGATTTCCATCATTCAGGTTATCTCATGGTCACATGTGGCTGCTGGAGCTCCAACCATCATATTTCTGTTTCCAGGGAAAACATAACAGGGAAGAAATGGAGAAAGACAAAAAGTTGCTCTCCTGTATGAGACAACACCTTGAAAGGAGTCTTTCTGGAAGGCTCACACACTTCTGCTTATATCTCATTAGCTAGCACTTAGAGAACAGGGTCATAGCTGGCTTTAAGGAAGGCTGGGAAATGTGATTTTGTAACATTGCTAATAAAATTAGAGTTCTATGTATATATTTTTAAAGATTTTGTAGCACAAGCAGGAGGGAGCGTCAGAGGGAGAAGGAGAAGCAGACTCCCTACTGGACCCCAAAGGAGGGCTCGATCCCAAGATTCCGGGATCATAACCCCAGCCGAAGGCAGACGCTTAACCAACTGAGCCACCCAGGTGCCCCTGGAGTTTTATTATTAAGAAAGAAATCTTTGGGGGCGCCTGGGTAGTGCAGTCGTTAAGCGTCTGCCTTCGGCTCAGGGCGTGATCCCGGTGTTCCGGGATCGAGTCCCACATCGGGCTCCTCCGCTGGGAGCCTGCTTCTTCCTCTCCCACTCTTCCTGCTGTGTTCCCTCTCCCGCTGGCTGTCTCTCTGTCACATAAATAAATAAAATCTTTAAAAAAAAAAAAAAAGAAATAAAGAAAGAAATCTTTGCTCTAGTGTGTCTGACTTCTTTCTGCCCTGTCTCCCATAGATATGGAGAGGAGCTGAACATATAGCACCTAGTGATCCTTTCCCCAGATTCTAGCCTTGCATCTCTCCTTTTAGCCAAATAATAATGTAATTGCAGGAGTCAGTTGAAAGCCCAGTGGGTGCAAGTATATGAGTATTTCTGTGGGTGGCTGCTTGGTTAGTAGCCGTGGTAGCAGTGCAGGCCAGGGCATACCTGGGAGGTAGCTTTTCTTATGTCTCTGGGTTCTTCCTGCTCTCCTCTCTGAATTTGTTTTGTTTAGAAGTTGTGATCTTGATGGGAAGCCTTTTTAGCTTCTTTGCTTAGCTTACCATCACAAGACCTCAGGGGGATTGGGCACTAGCTAGTTGAGCACATAGCACCTCTGAACGTGTGGATGAAGCCAGTGCAGAGCTGAGTATGAGAAGGTGGCGTGTATGTTTGTGTGCCCTGCCTACAACTTCTCTTCTGCAGCTGCGTCTCCTAAAGAGATCAGGGATTACAGAAGACACATTCTCAACAGTCCTTCTTCCTGCTCATTTTCACGCTCTTTGTACATACATATTCACAAACGCTGTTTAATGGTCCAAGATTCTAGTTTTTTGTTAAAAATCTGAAATTCTGAAATTTTCTGGACTTAAGTCCTCAGGAAACCTGGATCCTATACTCAGCTCAGTGAGCAAGTTGAGATCTCTTGGATCTTTTCCAGATCAATCCTCAGCAGTTCTGTGATGTCAACTTGGGGCTCTTTGGGCATGAGATCTATTTCCACCTCGCACCCCTGGCTGGAGGTTGTCCGGAAATTGTCACTGACACCGTGAGATGCAGAGCAAATGGAGCTGTCAAGGGAAATGTGAAGTTCGTCCTTCAAAACGCTGCTCCCAGTAGCAGCTTGAGAAAGTGTTAATGTGTAGGAATTAAATTGGTGTATTATGGGATGGTAGTAGGTGGGACTAAGTGTGTGAATGAGTGTAGGAGACTGTCTTGGCTCTTCGATTTTAGCTGGTTCTCAGCTGGCAGTCTTTTTAGGTGCCCTCTGTCTCCCCTGCTGCACACAGCTTCTCCTAGTGCTGGATCTGCCTTGGGTGAGCAAGTCACTGCTAACTCCTCAACATACTGATATTTACATCCCCTCCTAAGCAGGACAGAAAGAAGTTTTTCTGTAGAGAGGGGATGGGTAAGTATGGATTTCATAGGAACAAAGGGATAGGAGGCGGGGGCAGACACACCTATGGCTTAGGTTAGGGTTTGGATGCAACAGGGCTGCCACTCCAGTCTGATCCTTTGATTCTTTATGGTGCTTGCCTCTCTTTTCTGCCCCAAACCAGGGGGATTTTGAGGAATGGGACAGGGAGAGAAGATTATAGCTAATAGCCACATTTATTGAGTGCCTGCTGTGTGCTAGGCATTCTAAGTAAATAAATGCATTGTCATTAAGTCCCTAACAAGAATCCTATGATGTGATTGAATTTGAGAGAACTTGAGTGACTTGGTTAGTCATATGGCTAATAAGTAGCAGAACCAGGATTTCAGTCTCATTCTGTTTTGATTCAAAGCCTGTGCCCTTAACTGTATCAGATATCTGCTTCTCCCTCTTTCATTCATTCATTCAGCAAGTGTTTGAGTGCTCATTCTGTTCCAAGCACTGTTCTAGGTGCCGGAGAATAGCAGTGAGTCAAACAGAAACAGTCCTTGCTCTCGTGGAGCTTCTGTTTCAGCAAGGGGTAATTTCCCCCCTTCTTTCACAAGCAGTTTCCTATATTCCATCTTTCCATCCCCATATTTTCTATAAACATCACCCCCCCCCCACATACACACACAAGGTGTTTCTTAAATGACTCTTCTTTTTCTCAAATACTAGAACAAGGGGTTTCTTATTTGTTAGATATTGGGACATTGATCCCTACTCCTGCCTCCACCTATTATCAAAGCCCATCATTAGGGCAGTAAGATATAGCACTTATGGGAGCCTGGGGGTGCTCAGGAGTTTACCTGTACCTGGAATCTGGCCTTGCCTGTCAGATCATTTCCTTTATTTTCTAGGGAGGAGTACTCTTTTTTTTTTTAAATTTTTTATTACGTTATGTTATTCACCATACAGTACATCATTAGTTTTTGATGTAGTGTTCCATGATTCATTGTTTGCATATAAGACCCAGTGCTCCATGCGGTACGTGCCCTCCTTAATACCTGTCACTGGGCTAGCCCATTCCCCCTTCCCCCTCCGCTCTGAAACCCTCAGTTTGTTTCCCAGAGTCCTGGTCTCTCATGGTTCATTTCCCCTTCTGTTTAACCCCCCCTTCGTTCTTCCCTTCCTTCTCCCACCTGTCTCCCTGCTATTCCTTATGTTCTACAAATGAGTGATAATTGTCTTTCTCTGCTTGACTTATTTCACTTAGCATAATCTCCTCCAGTCCCGTCCATGTTGCTGCAAATGTTGGGTAATTGTTCTTTCTGATGGCTGTGTAATATTCCATTGTATATATGGACCACATCTTCTTTATCCACTCATCTGTTGAAGGGCATCTCGGCTCCTTCCACAGTTTAGCTATTGTGGACAATGCTGCTATGAACATTGGGGTGCATATGGCCCTTCTTTTCACTACATCTGTTATCTTTGGGGTAAATACCCAGTAGTGCAATGGCTGGGTCATAGGGTAGCTCTATTTTTAACTTTTGGAGGGACCTCCACACTGTTTTCCAAAGTGGCTCTACCAGCTTGCATTCCCACCAACAGTATACGAGGGTTCCACTTTCTCCACAACCTCTCCAACTTTTGTTGTTTCTTGCCTTGTCAGTGTTGCCATTCTAACTGGCGTGAGGTGGTATCTCAATGTGGTTTTGATTTGAATTTCCCTGATGGCTAATGATTTTGACATTTTTTCATGTGTCTGTTAGCCATTTGTATGTCTTCATTGGAAAAGTGTTCATATCTTCTGCCCATTTTTTGATTTGATTATTTGTTTCTCATGTAGAGTTTGAGAAGTTCTTTATAGATCTTGGATACTAGCCTTTCATCTGTAGTTTCATTTGGAAATATCTTCTCCCATTCTGTGGGTTGCCTCTTTGTTTCGATGACTGTTTCCTTTGCTGTGCAGAAACTTTTTATCTTGATGAAGTCAGGGAAAGGTACTCTTGACTTACACGGATAGAGTTCTTTGGCTTCCCTCCCCTCCCCCACCCCCAGAAGTTGTTTTTTGAGATGGCTAAGAATAAAAGTCAAGAAATCAGTGATAATGTTGATTCTTGCTATGAGCTGCCCTTACGGCTGGTCTCAGAGGTTCTTGTGTTCAATTTATTTTAGCTGGTCAGTTTCTTCTTTTTTCCCCCCACTGGCATCTGCTTCGGGCCTAATGGATATAAGAGAAGGTTAGCCGAATATTTTTGTCTGCCTTCAAAATCGGATTCAGATACCTAGAGATAGATGACTTCTTCTTGATTCAGAAAAAAGAGGAGCGAAGAAAACGTCAGGAGATTAATTTACACCAAGAACAAGGCAGTTATGGGCTTAGAGTAAGTATATTCGTTCATGAGATCTATTGAATGAAGAATTTTGAATTTGACATTGCCTTCAATTTTCTGATGTTAGGCAAATGCAACAGGGAAACTCCAAATTCCTTTGCGGACCGTCTGTTTGGATCCAGCTGGGTAGAAAACGGATGGGAGACATCTCAGAGCCTGAGCTGGGACTGCTCTGGCTACAAAGTCTGCTAAGAGGACCTCGAAGAAAGTCAGTTGTCTCTCTTTCCCTTTCTCTAGGAGTTACAAATGAGTACTTCAGAAAAAAAGAGGTTGCTGGAAATTATAAGAATGCTCTCTCCCTTCCCTGGTCCCTCTGAAACCATCAAGACCTAACTGAGATCAAGTCTCAGAATTGGTATCTGAAGACCAGGGCATAGGCCTGTAGCAGGAGGGGTCTTTTGGACACTCATACCCAAAACAAGTTTGGGTAATGCAGTGGCTGCAGTGGCCATTGCTCAGTAAAGGCACCTGGGACAATGCAGGGGTTCCCTGGAAATAGGAACACACTGATGTTGCTGTCTCCAGTGTGCTGAATATCATCCAAGTGGGCGAATTGGTATGTAGATCCAGGAAAAAGGGTAAGTCATGGCCAGCCGGCCCATCGTGCACAGGTAGTGTGACAATAGGGAAAGGCCATGGTTTTTATCATAGCAGTGCCAGGCACCGGCTGTTTGGTCATGAGCACAGGCTCTCGCTGTCCAATCTATAAATCATTTGGATAATAATGTTTTATGTTTTACCAATTCTACTAGCAAAATTCTTTTGTAATGACATAATTGTGAATTGAAAGAAAAAAAAATTTCCTGATGTTAGGGATAGAAGATTGAATCCCCATCATCATCGTAACGATCACCATTGTTATCTCCAGCCTTTATTGAGTATTACTAGTGTCAGGGACTTTAAGAGGCACTTTACATGTTACAGCCTTCCTCTGGGGTAGGTGTTACTTTTTTTTTTTTTTTTTTTGCCAGAAAAGGAAACTGAAAGAGGTTAAGAAACTCCCCCAAAGTCTTACGGATAGGGAAAGGACAGAGTTGAATTTGAACTGAGGTCTCTTGGGTCCCAAACTCCTATGCTCTTTCTAGGACTTGACACGCAGGAGACTGTCTTTTGCTCTTCAGGCACGTCCTGTGAAGTCAGGTGCTCCGTCTTGATCATGCTCCACAGCTCTCTCTAGGACATGCCAGCTTGGATATGGACTTCTGTCCATAGTTTCCTTGCCTTTATAACAAGTCATAAAAGCTCAGATTTTTTTTGCAGCGTATGATTGGTTGTTGGGCCTTTCCATTATATTTGATTTTTCCTTCATTCTGTTCCCAACTCCTCCCTCTATCCCTCCCTGAAAACGTACCCAAGTTGGCTTAGTTCTGCCTCTTTGTCTCCAGAATTGTAGCACATTTTAAAAGGCCAGGAGAGTGGAATGCAATAGGAGATTTGAAGAGGAGGCATGCTGCCTTTGCATGTCAGAGCTGGTCACTTACTCCAGAGGGTTATAATCTGGATGCTGGGGTTTCCGTGGTGGTGCCACAAGGAAATGAAAGCACAAGATTGTTGGAAGAGTCTGGAAAGAGATGGTTGAGGTATTGGGGTGGCCCAGCCACCCCTGTTTCATTCAGAGAAGCTTTTACCTGTTCTAGATAGATGTCGGGGACTGGCCAGCTAACAAACCTTTAATCATTTAGCTAGTACAGTCCTGTCTTTTTACAAAAAAGGAATCTGAATCTTTGTCCAAACAAGTGTTGTATCCAAGGTTGTGTGATCTAATGAGCCACTGAGTCAGTGCTGGAATCCTGTTGCCATGCTTGCAATCAATTCCACCTTGGGTTTTCATATGTCAGGTAATGCAGGTAGAGAGCTAAGTGATTTGACTCCCATAGGGCTCCTTTAGAAAATGTTACAATATTGAGGCTCTAGAAATGAATTGGTAGATTGCTCTCTTATTATCCCATAACAGAGAAATGTTTGACTTCATGGCAACCTTAAGTGGTCATTTCATTCCTCAAAAGACACGTACTTTTGATACTTTATTGGTGAGGGGGTTGGGGTGCCAGCTCCTTGCACAGTAAAAAATCTGCATAAAACTTTTGACTGCCCAAAAGCTTAACTACTAATAGCTGCTGTTGACTAGAAGCCTTACCAGTAACATAAACAGTCAATTAACACATATTTTATATGTTATATGTATACTGTATTCTTAAAGTCAGCTAGAGGAAAGAAAATATTAAGAAAATCATAAGGAGGGGCACCTGGGTGGTTCAGTCAGTCAAGCGTCTGACTCTTGATTTCAGCTCAGGTCATGATCTCAGGATCGTGAGATCAGGCCCTGCATTGGGCTCTGCCCTCAGCAGGGAGTCTGCTTGAGATTCTCTCTCCCTCTCCCTCTGCCCCTCCAAGAGTCAGATGCTTAACTGACTGAGCCACTGAGGCAGCCCAAGTTTTTCCTTTTGTAAAAAAAAGAGATAATAAATACTAGATATATAAATGGAGTACTGACATAAAAGGAAGAGTGTCATAAAGGACCTTTTATTTTTCATAACTCTTAAGGAGTAAGGAATTGTGTTTTTATAGTGCTTTACAACTTATGAAGCATTTTTACATACATTGCCAAATTTGACTTATAATAGCTTTGATTATAATTTCTGTTTTGTAAACGTGAAAATGGATTTAGAGAGGTTATAAAGCTTAGTAAATGACAGAACCCTGATTCAGATCCCTGTTTCTAATTCTAAATACAGTGCTCCCCTTCCATACTACTCTGCCTCTTCACAAACACAATGTGCACACTGTGTGACCTTTCCTTGCATCTGGGCATTCATTTCTGTTTGCTGAGGAATTCACTGGGAAAAGGCAGTGCCACTTTGTCTGAAACAGCAGAGGAAATGACCCAGCCAGGAAGTTGGGCCACATCGCCAGATGGCACAGTTGGAGAGACCACTATTCTGGCCCTTCTCTTGGGAGATCTGTGTTAAGAGGCCAACATAGGGTGGGGCTGACAGTGGGATTTCCTTTCCTGTTCATTATGGGATGGTAAGTATTTAAAAATGTCTCATGAAAAATTCTTTGCCTTGTGGCTGGGTGTGTGCCAAAGTTCATGGCTCTAAATTTCTGAGCATCACCAAGTAGCCGAGTAGTTGGGGCTGCCTTCTGCAAGATACTTATCATGGTGTTATCCTTTATTAGATCAACAAACTTTGTTATTTCCTACCTCAAACTTATTCTCAGGCCAGTCAGTAAGAAGCTCAGGGTTCTTCAAAGAGAATGAAGTCTCGTGATTCCTAGGAATTAAGTGGTGATACAGTTTAGGAGTATTTTTATCTTTTTTTAAATAGACATCTATACCCTGAATGACCTGTGTGTCTGTGCTTCTCCTTTCCTGGAGTTTTTTTTGTTTATCCCCTCCATCTAAAATATTTTTGGGGGGTACCTGGGTGGCTTTGACTGGTTAAGCGTCTGACTTTGATCTCAGCTCAGGTCTTGATCTCAGGGTCATGAGGTCAAGCCCTGCATTGGGCTGCACTCTGGGTGTGGAGCCTACTTAAAAAAAATATGTTTATATATTTTTATTTATATAATATATAATTTTCTTTCTTCCCAACACTCCACCCCAGACTTCTCCAATTCTACTCAGTCCTTTGAGGGCTCTGTGTCTCATTCACTTCTTTACCTTTTCTGGAGTACCCTAGCCCAGGTAGACCTTTGCAGTACTTTAGTTGATCAGGAGCTTGTGGGCGCCTGGGTGGCTCAGTCGGTTAAGCGTCTGCCTTCGGCTCAGGTCATGATCTCAGGGTCCTGGGATTGAGCCCTGCATCAGGCTCCTTGCTCAGCCGGGAGTCTGCCTCTCCCTCTCCCTCTCCCCCTGCTTGTGCTCTGTCTCTCAAATAAATAAATAAAATCTTAAAAAAAAAAAAAAAGAAACAAACAAACAGCATCTCAGGCCCCTACTCAGACCCATTTAATCTGAATCTGCATTATCACAGGATTCCCAGGTGATTTGTGTGTGCATGGAGAAGCATTTGCTTATAGTTCTCATGTTGTATTTATTTATCATCTTTTTATTATTAGTTAACTGTTTCGCTATTTCTTCCTCCCCTTTACACATTTATTTACTTTTAATCTCTTTGCAGTCCTTGATGTAAACAGGGCACAGAACAGTCACTATTCAATATCTTTAAATTGGCAGTCATCGTTTATTAGAAAATTTGTCAGAGCATGTAGGGATCATATGAGAGATGTGACATGCATACTCATAAAAATTTACTGCTGAAGGTTAAAAAAATGTGAGCGAGGACACAAATTTGAGCTCACTAAATGAAGCAGCATTTGTGGACTGGGCATATAGGCATTGGAACCAGCCAACCTTCCGTAGGTAAATTCTCCCAACTTCATCACTTGCTATATGTGCCCTGGGGGAGTAAGTTACTTCAATGGATTCTTATTATTCTTTGAGATATTTTCTGTTTTATAAAAGGGATAAAATAGAGATAACTTTCTTAAGAGTCATGTTATATCTACGTTCCCTTGTATTGTTTCATGATTTCCAAGAAGGGTCATAAGCTCCTGAGAAACAAGGTCCCTGTCTTGTGTATTTGTTTTCCCCAAGAACACTTGTCCCAGGAAGGAGTGCCCGGTATTAAATGCTATTCGGCTGGTGTGTGAGGGTGTGGGAGGAGAACACTGCTGCCTTGTTAGCCCTGCCTTAGAACACTGTGCCCATCCCATCTCCCCCTCTCCCACCTAGTAGTTATGCTTTTACAAACCCATGCACAAAGCAGCATACCAAAAGGTGAACTCCAGCCTAAGTAACTGTCTTGGGAGCTCTCAGAAATAGAAGGTCAACAAGATTGTGGCAACACAGTGGAAACGTCTTCCCACAAGCTCTTCTACTTCTGCACAGGGAAGGGAGTCAGGGCTTGTCAGGTTGCAAACTAATTTGTCCTTCAGTGGCAAGCAGCAGAAGGGGAGATGGATGGGATAAGCCTGTGGTAGATCAGCTTGGGACCTATTAAGCTGTTGTGCATTTACTTTGTTGGAGCAGAGACTTGGGGACCTTGGAGACCTTAGAGTTGATGCCTGAGATCCACGCTGACAGGTCGTGGTTTACTTTTTGCTGTTGAACGCATGATGTCTGTCTGGAGCAAGGCATGATACATGTGGAGGCATTCACAAATACACTTCTGGCTCTTTGAAGGTGAAAATCATTAAGTTTACCAGCTGGACTATCATTGCCTTTACCCTTGATCCAAAATAAAATAGAGGGAATGCTTTGTTTTCAGCATTGGATGTCTGACCTTGTTACAAGTCATGCTAAAAAATTTCTAACTTTTGAAAGGATTGAGACTGCTTCCTAATACTTGTAATTTTACAATGGCAAGTTAATGAAAATTGACTTTTCGTTCGCATTGGCGATTCTATAACAGCTGCATGTATATAATACCCTGAGGTTTAGTGAAAGGAAGGCCATATCTTGTAGGTAGCATGAGGCCGGTATCAGAGTGTTTTCCTGTTTCCTTAAAGGATTTCTTTCCTCTGAATTAGCTGCTTTGTTAAGGGTGAAGGGTGGCTGTCTGATTGGAGTTGTTGTTAGGTTGTTGGGCGGCCTTGGTCTCTTCAGGTTGAGTAGCTGTCTTGGCTGGTTCAGCCTTGCCTACAGGGGTGCGGGTTGAAAGATTAATGTGTGCAGGAGCCGTGGGCTGGCCTGAGAGAACAAAGAGGAGAACGTATGCCAGTCCAGCCATGTGGCACAGCAAGCTTTGTTCTGATCTTAGATGGACAACAAACAATTTATGTACAGTCTTTCTCTTCTGAAGTCATATTCCTACTTTCTTTGTGATTTAAAAAATTTGTCCCCTCCCACTTCTACTCCAGGCTCCTCAGTCCATATTCTTTGAAGTCTGAAATATGGAGAGGCAATATCAGGGCTCCCACAACCTCACCTTCCCGCTTGGTGTCAGGATCCTGTGCTCTAGCCAGAGCAGTTTGCTGGAGAGCAGAGGGAGGGGCATCCCTCGGGAAGAAGGCAGGAAGGACCAGAGGCTAAAAATAGGCAGCTTGGAAGAGCCTGCTTACTGTTCTTTCAGGTCAGATGTGGTCCTCCCTTGATAACTTGGAGTATAGTGATGGTTTTGGAACAAAGAAGAGGAAATAAATCATCTCTCATTATAAGGAAGGAAGTAAGGAAGGAAAGAAAGGGAAGAAAGAAGGGAAGAAAGGAAAGAAACATCACCACAAAATACAGGCTTTTACTATATGTTCTAGATAAGAGGAACTTTTCCAAATAGCCTGGTGATTTTGGATGTGTGTCCCCTTGAAGTTCCGGGGATATATGTGTTTGAGAATGTGTGTGTGCATGTGTCCTCAAGTGTCTGGCACTAAAATGGTTCATTGTGTCAAGTGCTGAGACATTCTGGGACTGTGCGTAGGTGTTCTCACAGAGATTTTTCCCAAGAGATCTTTCGCGCATATAAAGAAAGATGTGTCCCATTTACAAGGCAACTCTCCTTACACTAAATGGAAGAAACTCCCCTGGGTCATGTTTGTACAGTAAATACACGGTCTGGGGTATTGGTTCACACAGGAGGCATACCAGCTGCAGAGCAGAGGGTCAAAAAGCAAGCTGTGCCAGCTACTCTTCATTCCTCCCTTTTCAGTCCTTCTAAAAAGTGGTGGTCTCCTACTCTCCCCCCCACCCCCAGCCACAGAAAATGAAATCCTCCCTGACCCCCTCCAGGACTATCTAGCAGACACAGAAGGAGCTGATTAAAACTGGTGAGAGTCCCCTCTACTCGCCTTGGGATAGCCAAGGGGACTTCAAGGACAACAACAGAAAGTCCATGAGATGCTACCTGCTGTAAGTCATTTATAACTGCTTGCCGCATCTTCCGCCTAATATTCAGTACCCTGTTTTTATGAGGGAGAATTTTCTGTCCTGACTTTCAGACTAGATTTCTAACAACTTAAGAAGGTTATTGCTTGTGCATCCCCCTCTGGGGTTGTTTCTGCCTTTTCCTGTAACCTGAGAAAGTAGCCGTACTCTTCAGCAAACTGCCCCCAGCCCTGATCCTGCCCTGACATGGCTCGTGGCCGGACCTTCCACTGTACTGGGCGATAGTGAAGTCCTTGTGTGTGCTGGCCTCTATGACTCATTTCATTCCTTTTATCTTTGTCTGTTAACTAAATATAACCTCTTCGTTCTCTGATCTCTGGGCAGAGGACAAGCTTTGTCTGTGGTCTTTGATGTAGGGGGGCTGGACTAGAAAGGCATTCTTGGGTGGGTGTGGGAGCATATGGTAGAATTGGGGCACACTGATCCTGCTGGCAGGCTCGTGTCAGGGAGGGGACCCCATTGCTCCCACAGAACTCCTCTCCCTGGGCATTGTGGTCCACACTCCCCCTTGATATCCAAGTCACAAGGAGTAGTTTCTCTGGTAGAAGAAAGCAGTTCCTCATGTGGATTTTGCTCTTGTTTTACTTGGGGGGAAACGTGGAAATATAAATGATTGAGGATCTTCTTAGTTGGTGACTTCTTTTCTGTAACAGGTGACTGTCTTGCTGACACAGTCCATTGGTTGGTGGGTGGGGGTGCACTCAGGGCTCACAGCAGGTGTTGGTGCTGCATGCTGTGGGGTGAGCTAGCCAAGGACCCTGCTTTCACATTGGGCCAGGGTGAACCGCAGTATGAGCCCAGGGCCCAGGGTGTCCTTTGAACTCAGATTTTCATGTATTAGTGGCTGAGGGAAAGGAAACACAGGCTGTTGGATAGTTTTAAGACTTAGGCGATCAGCTGGCAGTCTCCACCACAGGCTGAGCTGAACCAGGGAAGGAAATCTGGAGACGGATGGAACTCTAGCCCTGCACCAGAGAAACAACTCTTGGGAGAAGGTAAAGACAGAAATGGCAATGTGAGAGAAAAACTGAATCTTCTCTCCTGGAAGTCAGGGAGAATCACAGTTGAGAGCAGTCAGCCCTAAAAGGCTAGATTAAGTCTAGCCTGAACCTAATATTAGATTATATTGATTGACTTAATCTTATCTAGTCATACTGTTTAAAAAAAATGGAGTCCCACTGTTCATGTGTGAGACATTTATATTTAATAGCATCAGATATTTATCACTTAGAGTAAGTTTTAAGAGCTTGGAGGGGTGCAGTGATATTATCAGAAATAAACAGTGCAGTGATTTCCCAGTAACTGTTCCCCCTCGTATCAGCATGGTGTGCTGCATTCTCAGAGGGCTGTTTGAGGACACAGCAGCCTATGCTTCTCTTAACATGTTCAGTTGCACCTTATTTTCATTTAAAAATGCAGTTCCTTGGGGCGCCTGGGTGGCACAGCGGTTAAGCATCTGCCTTTGGCTCAGGGCGTGATCCCGGCGTTATGGGATCGAGCCCCACATCAGGCTCCTCTGCTAGGAGCCTGTTTCTTCCTCTCCCACTCCCCCTGCCTGTGTTCCCTCTCTCGCTGGCTGTCTCTATCTCTGTCAAATAAATAAACAAAATCTTAAAAAAAAAAAAAATGCAGTTCCTCCTACATGCTTTCTCATATGGCTGCATGTGAACGTAGTGCCCATCTCTTGCAACCTAGTAGCTTTGGCCTTTAATCAGAGTGGAGTACTTGTTCTCCTTGCTGCCTGGCTGTGCCCGGCAGTCTCAGCCTGTAGAATCCCAGGAGAGCTGGCGCACACGTTGCTGGGCAGACATTGCATGGAATGTTGCCCTCGTGCCATTAGCAAAGCGGAGGCTGGGTCAGCTCTGCCCTCCCTGCCTCCGACTTTATTGTTCAGGACTTAATGTAATAATATGCTTGAACAGGCGGAGAGACCACATTAGCTTGGCTCTGCAGTTGTAAACAATATTTGCTCTGTGAGTTTTCTCCTGGAGCCCTGTGCCCTCTGCCACCACCACCCCCTCTCTTCTTACATATTCTAACCTTGGCTAAACAGCTTCATTCATAAGATGGCCCCAAAAACCTCCAGCTGTCATGCACCAGTAAAAACTACTTAGTTTCTGGGTAGAGATTTTAACTAATGTTTAGATGAGCAAAGTGCTTTCTTTATATTTCCCACTCCCATCACTGCTTTGAAATCCTATTTGAAAACACATACATACGTGTACAGACACACACACGTGTGCGCGTGCTCAGGTAACAAAAAACAACTTTCCTAAAACTGACTGTTTCCTTGGCAGGGAGCACTGGGAAGATTGCATTCAGTGCCTCACAGAACAAAGGCTTCTGTGTCAGTCCTGGCAGGAGCGGAAGGTGGAGAGGGACAGGAGCACAGGTATAGGGGCCTGGATGGTCTTTGCTTACACCTAGGGAATTCTGGAGTTTTGATATTTTTTCCATAGACAACTTTCTCCTGTAGTTTAACACAAAAACAGGGTAAAAAAAAACCTCCCTCACACCTGCACTGTCTTTTACAGTTTGACAGTCGTCGTGGTTGGTTTCATAGACAACCTGCTCTACCTTCTGGGTGTTGATTGGTGGCTGATGATGTCATGGCATAAAACTCAAACCGATTGTTTTCTCTGTGGGACAGGACGAAAAACAGCAGATAGCAGAGCTCTTGCTCTTTTGTCTCCTCCAGTTCATGCTCTCAAATGAAATAGAAAAAGGTGGCGCAGAGCCATGACAGCAGATCACTTTGATTTATTCATAAAGTTCAGTTTCCAGCACCTGGAATAGGGCAGCTTCTCATATATGGAAAGAGCCTTTGTTTTTTCCTGAGAGTACTTAGTACTTTTTGCACGGAAGAGATTTTGATCTTTTTGCTTTAATCTCTGTTAACGGAAGGATAGAGGCATTTTCAAGGAAACTATACTGGCCCAAGAAAGGGTAAGAATAGGAGTTAATTTCAGGAAAATAAATAATATTTGGAAAAATTACGCTTGGTTCCTTACAGAACTTGGCAACTCTTGCTGTCCGTGTGCTTCTGTCATGGAAGTAAACGTTAGCTATATAATGACAACTCTAATATGTGAATTAAGGGAATGGTACAACTTCAGAGTGTTACATCTGATCTAAAGAGCCCAAGGAAGAGAAGTTACATTTGAGTTTAGTCTTGAGTGGACTTGATGAGATTCGCTTTCACCTTGGACCCTACTGGGCCTGCTGTGGTGCAGGCAGAGCAGAAGGGCTTGGCCTGAACCTTGGGTAGTCTGATGGGTACTACAGGACTGCCTTGGTTGACATCAGGGGTTGGGCTCACCTTCTACTGCCCAGCAGAATTGCTAGAATTAATAGACACTTGTCATCTGTATAGCTGCTCAAATCATCTGGAAGCCTAGGAGAGAGGCCAAGCTCCTTCAGGGAGTTCTGCAGCAGATAGTACCAAGGAATGAAGCATCTAAACAAAGCTCTCTCTCTCATCAGGTATCCACTGATGACTGTCTTTAGACTTGGTAAAGCCTGAACACCTGAAAGCCTTTCCCCTTAGATTTTACACACGATCATGTCCAGAGGCCCAGCACGTTACCTCAGGACATACTTTTTCAACCCACCTTTCTTTTTTCAGAGTTGCGGTCATACCTGAATTACCACTAACCTTAATGACCATTTCCAAAAAGATCGACCGGAAAAGTCACACCACTCTGGTTAAGTGGAGGAGGTGAGGCATGTCTGACAGGAGGCATCATTGGCAGGACAGAGGACTGGACAGGAGTCTCTCCCAACACACAGAGCTGTCCTTGGGGGGGCAGGTCTATATTTACTCTCGTTGGGGCACCCAGGACTTTGATTTGTTGATTTGTTGGGTGAAAAGGAAACTCTAAAGCTAGCCTGGCACCCACAGTCACTCATGTACAGGCTTCTTCACCCACTTGGATTGTGCTCAATTCTGTGCTTCCCTGCAAACATACAATCACTGGGCTATCTTTAGCTATGTTGCGGTGTAACTTCACCTCAGGAGAGACAGAATATTATAGCTGGTTTACATTTTCCTGAACAAAACATACACACTGAGAGATTAGGCACACCATTTCCTTGAGCTGTGTGGACTATTACTCAGTTCTTTGCCGGGAAACCCTCCTCTTTTGTTAATGTTATTTTAAGGTTGGGAATAGTAGAGATTTTTCAAATACGTGGTTGACATGTATATGGGGGAGAAGGCCCATTTGAAGGTAGATGAGCCTCTGCTTATTCAGCCAAATGCATGTTGCATTCCCAGATTTGCCTTCTGTTTCCCTACTTCTCAACTCGGATGGCACAGCAAAATCATGGTGGGGGGAGAGTGGCATATACCTACCCCATGCCACCACGGAGATTCTGATTGGATTGATCTGGGGTAGGGACTGAGCATTGGTAAATTTTGTCAAGTTCCCTGATGATTCTAATGAACAAATAGCTAATCTCAAGAGTATAGTAAAATGTAATATATTTTCGTTTTTCTCCCTCTCTTAGTGTACACACATCAAAATGGTACATGTGAAGTACATGGTAGTTTCTATCCCATCATAAAATTCTTTTTTCCCCATCATAAAATTCTTAATCATAAAATAATTAATTCTAGTAGTTGAGAATTGCCTAAATTTTCTGAGCAGTGACACCTGTTGCTCTGGTGTGGCATTTGAAGCTCAACTTACTTCTTCTTTCCTTCTTTTAACTTCCATCTTTGCAAGGGAGCCCCTTGTCTTCTGGGAGGAACACAGTCATAGGTCTACTGAGGGCCTCTCTCTGAGCCCCAGATACTTTTCTCCAGAAAAACTGAGAATGGGGAAGTGTTTGAAATGCTCAAGACCATGGCCTGCTGTTACCACTATCCACTGATTGAAAGGCTTCATCTCCCCTCTTGAGGATGGCTGGGTATTCAGCTTGGCTGATGGTAGACATTAATGTTTTTGTTCACTTCTCCAGGCCAGAGAAAAATGGTGTGGAACAGCTCTTTGCCTCATTTCCCCCCACAGTAACCAAAATGAAGACTCGTTACAGGTCTAAGAGAACAAGAATTGTGGGGGACAGTCAGTGTTGAAGGCAAGCACCTGCTCTGCCTGTGATAAAGTGGGGGGAAGAAGGGCTCTACCTGGTTCATTTGTCTGGTGGCCTCTGAGCACAGCTGGGTGTCTTGTGCATTTTTAGTGGTCAGGTGAGAGGGAGTAGGTTGGCCCATCATTCTATCAGAGTTCTGCCCTGATTGTGGGAGTTTGCATGGCTTTTGGCTTGTTTTGTGTAATTTATTACACTGTGATTTAATAGCTCTCTGAACATTTGACACTGACCTGTCAGAGGCAGAATTTATAGCTTTTTCTTGGAGAAGAAATTAGTCCATAGTTTGAGAAAATGTTCTTCAACTCCTTGAGTATTCACTACTTAATTTCTACGCCTTTCTCCACCTAGTTTCCCTTTCTGAGCCCCTCTGCAGCTGCCATTGCTTTTGTATTTATACAGCCTTGAGTTTATACTACCCTTGGGTTTTCCTGTGGTGAGGGATTTTTAAAATTCTTTTATTCCCAGGTGTGTTATTTTCTTTTGTATATTCCACCACTGGATTTGACTATTTCATGGAACTAGTCCTTCCCTGTTGCCTTTGATCTTTGGGTTTGATTTTGTTTTTCTAATGTTGTATAGGTTAACAGCCTTCATCAGGATCAGTTCTCTTCTTTGTGGGCTGATTCACAAATACTTTTCCTATGTGAAAAACCTATGTGAAATCTTGTTTTTGAAGTGGTGTTCAACTGGCCCAGAAGGAACAGATGTTAAAATGGCAGCTGGGACACCTGGGTGGCTCAGTTGGTTAAGTGTCTGCTTTCCACTCAGGTCATGATCCCAGGGGTCAAGTCCCACATTGGGCTCCTTACTCAGTGGGGAGCCTGCTTCTCCCTCTGCCTGCCACTCCCCCTGCTCGCACACACACACACACACACACACACACCCTCTCTCTCAAATAAATAAAAATCTTAAAAAATAAATAAATAAAATGGCAGCTAGTGAGGGGCACCTGGGTGGCTCATTCGGTTAAGCATCCAACTCTTGATTTTGGCTCAGGTCATGATCTCAGGGTTGTGAGATAGGGCCACACATCAGGCTCCGCACTGGTTTTGGAGCCTGCTTAAGATTCTCTCCCTCTGCCCCTCCCCCTCCCCAATTCCCTCCCTCTCCTTCTGCCCCCCCACCATGCAGCTAATGATACACCGAAAAAAAATCAGACCTTGGTCCTCAGAAGTCCAGGTATCCTGTAAGATGGTGGACAGGTGAAATCTGGAAGAAACCGTAGGAATCAGTGGACTCCGAGCACATTGCCTCTTAGTTAGTACCTACTTGGAAAGACTACAGAGGATGTGCCTTAGGAGAGAGTTCAATTAAAGCAAGAGTAGGGAGAAAGCTCTGGGAAATGAGGCTGACTATGTAGGGGAGTTGGCTGGGTATGGAGCGATAGTTACAGAATGCACAATGGTCAGATTTGAGGTTTGAAGGTAAGAGAACAAGGAAGTTCAGAGCATTATGGGAAGAAAAGTTTGGTAATGTAAGAAGCTCAGGAGTCTTCAGCATTTGGTGTTGACTGTTGAAAATAAGGTATTTGGTAAATTTTGTATCAGTTTTCGTTGAGGAAGAGTGGGCAGTCACCCTACTGGTAATCTTGATGGCTTTTTACTCCTTACAGTTTTACTTTTATTCAAATCCAACCATAGCAAGTTGAGTGATCATCACTATTGACAATCCCTTATTGAATAGATATATATAGGATTTGAAATTTTTGATATTAGAAAAATATAAGGTGATCAATTTTAGATTATTTTGGTTAATCATTAAATATGACATTGTAGTCTCATCAAATAAATTATGTAGATCACCTTAACTAGAGCAAGTCAGTCCCAACATTTAAAAATTTTTTAAATATTATATGCTTTTTATTGAAGTGTAGTTGACATACAATGTTATATCTAGTTTCACACAGTGATTCAACAGTACATTGCTCATGCTCACCACATTAAGTGTAATCACTATCTATCATCATACAGTGTTATGACAGTATTATTGACAATATTCCCTATGCTGTGCTTTTCATCTCCATGACTTATTTTGTTTTTCTAAAATTTCTTAGCTCATCTTATTACCCATTTTCAGTAGTCAAATAATATATTAACATGTTAGTCTTTTAAGAGAATACAAAGGAAGCCTGATTATTTGCTTTGGAGGGCCTAATCTGGCATGCAGTCCAGGAAAAGGAAGTTCATGACATGGTTTAGCCCAAATTAGTATTGGCATTTGGATGCAAAACATGTTAATAAAGATGATTAGCCTCTCAGTCATTGTATACCTCCCATATATGGTCTTGAAGAACTTTTTGGGTATGGTGGCTGGGAACAGAAAGAATTCCAGTGTTTATAGGCCTTCTGGAATAATATCATCTCAATATCGCCATTAACATATTTACAATGTTTTCAAAGACAAAGCAGAAAATTTCAGTATCATGTGTTATCAAATTCTTTATAAAATTCATTTGTCCCAGCCCTTTTTTGTTAATTAATGATTTGAGGATATTCAGTTCCTTTTGTCCAGAAGTCAAGTTAATCTATAGATTTAAATGTCTTTTGAAATAGCATTAACTATTTTATTTTCCCTGAAACAATACTTTGATAATTGACAAATTCAGTGATTGTAATCAGGAATAGGTTACTTCGGTGATGACTTACTTATTTTATAACTGGAAGTTTGTTTCTCTTAATCCACTTCACCTATTTTGCCTGTCATCCCCACCTCGCTGCCCCCCCCCACTTTCTTCTCTGTATTCAATAATCTGTTTGTTCATCTATTTTATTTTTATATTTTACATATAAGTGAAATCATATGGTATTTGTCTCTTCTGTCTGACTGACTTCTTTTAACATAATACCCTCTTAGGTCCATGCATATTGTCACAGATGGCAAGATTTCATTCTTTTTTATGGCTAAGTAATACATATTTTTATAACTTGTGATTAAATTAATTTACCTATTTCCTTTGTCTTGAAAATATAACACATGTGTTTACCTTTATTTAAAAGGCAAAGGTGAAAATCTTTAAAGGATTTTGCAAATAATATATTTATAATTTGATTATTTCATTTTGCTAATAAAGGAAGAAAAATTGGCTCTATGTTTGGTGAGAACCCTTAGACCTTGGCATTTCTTTGACCAGGCTTTTGTCAAATCTTGGCCTCAGAGTTAAAAAACACCGGGCCTTCTGCAATGTTCTTGCAGGCATGTTCTGACCTAGGAGCAGAACAGGATTGCTGGTTGTGATGACATGAATTCTAGGGCTACTTGGAAGAGTATTAGTACCTTCTGTAAATATAATAATATGTTCCTATGTCTACTTAAAGTGTGTGCAGTAGGGTTGGTGGTTCCGGATGTTTTTTGAATGGGTGTCAACGTTTCCATGGTGCCTTGAGTGAGGTAACTTTCTGGTAGTAGACAGGGCCGTAGTGGATGGGACTATTTGCCTTAGAAGAGGGCAGTTGCTCCAATTTAATATAAAGATAGGAGCCTAGTTTCCCAAGTGTCTCTCCAGCCAGGAAGGACTTTTCATTTCTAATTATGGAAAGAAGTATTTGACTCCTTTGGAGGTGATCGTCTGATGCCACCTTTCAGAATCGCAGAGACAGATAGGTCTGCCCTTCACAGGGTACACAGAGTTGAGCCCGAGCCCTTTCACCTGGCTAAATTCACTGCCCATAGTCCAGATCGGTACTCATGGGCTTCATGCCCTACCTCTTGGTGTTTGTTCTCCTCGATACATGGCAGGGTTGCATGGCCATCACTCGCTCCTATAGGGCCTTTGTGCGAGTAGGAAAATGTTCCCCTTCCTCTGTGGGGTTGCTGCTCCTCACCAGGTGTATGGTTTTCTGAGTGGGGTTGTGGGCTGGATTTCAGCCCCTGTCCAATCCCCCCTTTCACTGGGGAGTGTGCAGTGTTCCACGTGGTGGCCAGGGGAGCAGGAGCCTGGTATTTATTCAGAATCATGAGCTCTATGACTGTGTGGGTGTATATTTATCCTCCATTAACTTGTTACCCAAATGGATTTTGCTACAAGTGCTGAATGTCCTTGAGATTTCAGCTAGAACCAGGAGCACTGGTGGGAACAGAGGGAGAAGTGGCCTCACTCTCTGTTCACCTTCCATTTAGTCCCTTTAGACTCTGGTCGTCTGGGTATCAAAGCATCGTCTTAGACCAAGGGACTCTTAATTCATCTGGACATCCAAATCTTTTGTCCAAAATTGTATTTGGCACCAGAGTATAGCACAGTCAGCTATCAGGTTTAATGTTGTTAGGAGCAGCATTGTAAGGAAACTACCTGCCCGCCCCCCACCCCATCTTTTCCTCAGCAGTGGGTGGAGCTGAACCCTGCTGAGGTTGGTGGTATAGTAAATGATATTAAATGTCTAAGGTTCAGAACTACTTCCTTTCCCATTGGGTGCTCTGGTCTCCCTACAGAGGTGTAAATTTGTATTCTATTTTTGAAGCATCAGACTTCTTGGGGAGAGGTGGGATAATTTGGGCTTCAGAGTGAGGCACTCCTGGGTTTGAGTGTTACCATCTTCAGCGTATTAACTGGACAAGTTAATTATCCTTTGATTTTCAGTTTTCTCACGTGCACAGTGAGAATCATAAGAGGTCTTATAGGGTTGTTGTGAGGACCAAATTAAGAGATTTCTGTGAAGTGGCAGCATAATAATGCTTGGCACAGAGGGAAGTTCAATAAATAGTGACAGTTATCATCAACAAGAGATGACCAACAAACCTCTTAAGCCTCCTCCTTCCAAAGCAGAGAGTATTTGTAAAGTCTTATTCTTAGCTTGAAATCTGATTGCTATAACATTTATAAGAAGGAGAATAGAATATATGCGTTGGTTTTTGGTTGGTTGGTTGGTTTGCTTCTATCTTAACTGCTTTAATGCTGGGAATAAAACATGCTCCTTGCTCCTAGGAACTTAGAAATCTGGGAGACAGTCATATAAACTGGTTATACTGGAGTATAATTAAACCTTATAGGTGCCGTGATAGAAGTCAGTGTGGGATATGGCAAAGTAAGCAGTCTATCTTTGATAGCAGACATCCCTTTTTTCCCCCTCCTACTTTGGTCTGAACTTGTCTTTTTACAATAAGTACAGACTGAAGTAGATGGGGGAAAGCTAGACTTTGATATTATCTAATTTCAGATAGTGTCCTTGGAGGATTGATGAGTCCTTGGAAGGACCTGTAGTAGAAGAGTTAGTGGGTATTCCTTTGGCTTGCTTAAAAGTATGATGTCAAGAAGCAGAGGGAGATAATGGAGAGAATTTAACCCTTCACCTGCAGTGCCATTGGTAGGTTGTTGTGTGACTCAGGACAGGCTGTTTCATCTCTCTCAACTCCTATTTTCTTTATCCGTCAAGAGGAGGACATTAGCAACTGCCTTCCATACTCAGAATCGTGCAGGGAGTATGTGGCATAACATATGTGAAAGTGCCTTCAGAAGCAGGAAGTGCTACCTACATGGTGGTGTGGTTGAGAGAAGTACATAGACTGGCATCACTCCATTCTCTTTATAGAGGAAGATGGCATTGAAAATCAGCTAGAGAGGAAACCTGTGGAAATGTTCAAGACTGAGCATGTGTTTTTCCCTCTTCTTGTCCTTCAGAGTTCTGCTTTAAGTTACCTACTCAGAAGAGTTTCCATGACCAACTTAGCTTAGGGCCGCTCCTATTATTCTAAGTCAAAGAATCTACATTTCCTTCCTGGCACTCATATTTTGTAATTATATGCTTGTTTGCTTACTTGTTTTTTGTCCATATCCTCCACTAGGCAGTAAACTTCCTCCACTGAGCGGGGAGCCCGGTGTGGGGTTCAGTCCCAGGACCCTGGAATCATGACCTGAGCTGAAGGCAGACGCTTAACTGACTGAGCCACCCAGGGACCCCTGCAACTAAATTTTGTAACAGTAAACTTCCTGGGCACTGTTTTCATTCATCATTCACTGCACACTCAATAAATAATTTGATGAATGAAGTGAAAGGCGACAAGACATGTTGGTCTTCTGCCTGGAAAATAGCTACTTTGGGAATACCCAGGTATGCATCTCATTCTTCCGTGGGTACAGCCAGAGGCAGGGTGTTTGTGCCTGAGACTGCTCTAGCACCACCCAACTGCAGGTTCTAAATGCCACAGGCTGGATTTGTGACTCATCTCTCCCCTTCTCCCACATGTCTCTTTCTACCCATTTAGAGACCCTAAACTCACGTGCACATTGAATTCGGTGAATCTGTCCCTTCGAAAGGGAAAACTCACTCTGAACTATGGAACTTGGTTCCAGGGAGTTGATAGCTTGCCAGGCAGGGAGCATGTGTCCTATTTACTATTTATAAAGTGTACCACCCTGGCTCTTGGTCGGAGGTCGCACCCATTGGGTTCCCAGCTGTCTGTCCCATCTTATGCCAAGTAGTGCTGTGTCAGGTTCTTCCTTGGTATGTGACGCATAGTGTAGATTTCGTTCATATATGCTGCTGGGTGCCCCTCAGATTACTGTTCTCTTAGGACCCTTTTTTGAAGAGATGCCCTTTTTTGGTTTATTTTTTTACTTTTTTATTTTTTTTAGTGGTGATATAATGTATGTTCTTAAGGACACAGATCTAAAGTGTACAACTTGAGTTTGTTAGGGTTTTGTTTTTTTTTTTTTTTGCAACTAAAAAATTTTTTTAAAAGATTTTATTTATTTATTTTGAGGGGCGCCTAGGTGGCTTAGTCAAGCGTCTGCCTTCGGCTCAGGTCATGATCCCAAGGTCCTGGGATTGAGCCCCGCATCGAACTCCCTACTCAGCAGGAAACCTGCTTCTCCCTCTCCCACTCCCCCTGCTGATGTTCCCTCTCTCGCTGTCTCTCTCTGTCAAATAAATAAATATTAAAAAAAAAAAAGATTTATTTTGAGAGAGAGTGCACAAGTGGCAGGGGGTGCAGGGATGGGCAGAGGGAGAGGGAGAAGTAGGCTCCTCACTGATCAGGGAGCCCAGTGTGGGGCTCAATCCCAGGACCCTGGAGTCATGACCTGAGCTAAAGGCAGACACTTAACGAATGAGCCACCCAGGAGCCCCTGCAACTAAAATTTTTGTATCTGTAAACATTTGTATGCGTCTGACTGGGTTCCGTTGGGATTTGAGCTACTATGAATTGGGGGGGATAAAGGATTTATTACTGAAATTAGACCTTACACAATTGAGGGAGGAGCTGGGAAAGTGAAGGTCCAGATTGGGGTTGTGCAGTCAGAGAAGAGTCACTAACCCGTCTGCCTGAAGTATCAGCATGAGAAGACAAGTCAGAGGCTACAGGGAAGTCTGAGAAGCCTGCCACGTCCATTGCTGGGGCAGGGCCACCTACAGAGCTTTGTGGGAAGCCATTGCCTCTGGGCAGCTCCTGTCCGTCCATTCTAGTCCACAGCCAAGTGTCGGTGGTGGGCCTGGGGCTGTTGTTGGGTCAGCAGGTCAGTAGTGAGATCGAAGAACAGTGTAGGGGAGAACCAAGGACCTGCTGGAACCTGCCAGGCATCTCTGTCTCTGTCCATTACCACATTCAACTGCTAAGACCTTCAGAGAGTAATGGCCACTAATTCAATTCCATTTTCCAAATCTCATGCAAGTTCCTTTTTTGCCAACTCGAACTTGGAACCTTAACTGGGGATTCTGGAGAACATAGTTCCCAGCTTAACCAAGCTGACACAGCACTGTCCCGCACACCATCCAGATCAGGATCCCAAAGACCCCCTCCTACCCCTTCCCAGACAGTAACACCACCCCACTACTCCCAGTCATTATTTTGACCACCTTCTGCACATAGATTTGAATTGCATTTGTTTGTGATCATTATATAAATGGATTCATGCAATCTGATCTTTTTGTGTGTTCCTTTTTTGCTCACCATCGATCTATGAGTTCATCTGTATTGCTACACATTGCAGTGGTTCATTCTTTTTCACTGCTGCATAGTATTCCGTTATAGGAATATAACTGCTGCTTATTTCTCATTTTGCTGTTTTTGGTCATTTGGGTTGTTTCCAGTTTGGGAGTATTATGAATAAAGCTGCTATAAACATCCTTATATTTATCTTTTGATCAACATAGACATTTTGTTTCTTTTTGATGTATCTCCAAGCATAGAATTTCTTTTTTTTTATTATAATAATATTTTTTATTATATTATGTTATTCACCATACAGTACATCCCTGGTTTTTGATGTAAAGTTCGATGATTCATTAGTTGCATATAACACCCAGTGCACCATGCAATATGTGCCCTCCTTACTACCCATCACCAGCCTATCCCAATCCCCCACCCCCTCCCCTCTGAAGCCCTCAGTTTGTTTCTCAGAGTCCATAGCCAAGCATAGAATTTCTGAGCCATATGGTTAAATGTATGTTTAGCTTCAGGAACTATAGCTGAACAGTATGCAAGGTGGTTGTGCCAGTTTACGCTGTGAATGTCTGAGAGTTCAGGTGCTCCATATCATTGACTACCCCTGGTATTATCAGTCTTTCATTTTAGTCATTGTAATGGGTGTGTAATAGTATCTCATTGTGGTTTTGCTTGACATTTTCTGGATAACTAATGATATTGGGCGCCTGTTCAGATGCTTTTTTGGCAATTTGGATGTCTTCTTTTTTGAAGTACCTGGTCAGATCTTGTGTTCATTCTTCACTGGGTGTCTGCATCTTTCTTATTGGTTTGTACAAATCCTTCACATCTTCTGGATATGAGATTTTTCTCAGTTACAGGTAGCCCTTTGGTTTTAAGGAGGCATGTTCCTTCTGAAACAGTGAATAGGTAGGGGTTCAGGCATGTTTGACGAGGGAAGCCTTTGAAACAAATGTGCTTGTTTATTGTTCTTTTCTCAGGGAATTAATACAGGGAAGGATTGGAAGTTAGCAACCCAACCTACATGTGCTTTTAAAAATAAAATATTGGATCCACAAATATTTCTATGGCTTTTTAAAAATACAGTTTATCTTGAGCACTCAAAATATATATTCACAAACCAAAAATTTAATTCATTCCATAAAGATTTGAATGTTTGTTGTGGATCTGACTCAGCTAAAAGCTGAAATAGAAACCTGGCTATGAAACTTGCTATCCTCTAGGAGCACAGAGTCCAGTGGGAGGTATTTGAGGAACAGAGGAGAGATCTATGCCTAGGAAGAAGGGAAGAGCAAAGCTGGGCAGAGAAGCATTCAGAGAAAATGTGAAATTGAAGCCCTGATGGACAAGTAGGTTCGTATTCATCATCTCCCTTGGTTTAGAGAAGATGGAAGGACGTTGAATGTGTGTGCATGAGTGGGCAAGCACATTGTAAGCTGTGAAAACAAAATGTGAAAGAGCATAGCATGTTCCTGGAGCAGCCAGCAGATGTGAGTGGCTGAAGCATGGGGTGCATGACGAGAGATGTAGAGTGTGATGAGGATAGGGGTGAAGCAGGTGCCAGCATGGCTAGCAGCCAAGGAGTTTAGTCTTTCAGGAAAATGGTGTCTTTCAGAGTGTGAAAACAGGAGAGTGGCATGATTAGATTTGTTTAGAAAGATCACTTTGAAAGAAATGTGGTATATGAATTGGAATTTCAAACTTGAGACAGGGTCTATACATTTGTACACCCATGTTCATAGCAGCATTAATGACAGTAACCAAAAGAAGGAAACAAGCCAAGTGTCTGTTGTTGGATGAATATATACAGATAGTGGAATATTATTCAGCCATAAAAAGGAATGAAGTTCTGGTACGTGCTAAACTGTCAATAAACATTTGAAAACATTATGCTAAGTGAAACAAACCAGGAAGAAAAGGGCAAATATTGTATGTTCCACTTACATGAGGTACCTTAGAATAGGCAGATTCATAGACAGAGAAAGTTGAATAGAGATTACCAGGGGACGGAGGGGAGGGAACATGGGGAGTTACTGTTTAATGGCTACAGAGTTTCTATTGGGGGTGATGAAAAAGTTCTGAAAATAGTGGTAATTGTTATACAGCATTGTGAGTTTACTCAGTGCCACTGGATTGTATACCTAAAAATGGCTAAAATGGTAAATTTTATGTTATGTATATCTTACCACAAAAAATAAAAGTAAAAAACCCACCTTGAGGCAGGATCTACGTCTAAGAGATCTAAATGTGCATCTTGACTATTGCAGGAATCAAGGTAGAGATAATGAACTTCAAGGCAATGAATTTGAAAAGGAAGGGATATATGAGAGAAATTTAGGAAGACCAAATGGGAATGTATCTTGTACTATGCTGTGTTCCCTCTAGTACTTAGCACAGTATAATCCCCATCTCCCTTTTTTTGCCAATGAGAAAAACTTAGGAAGTAAGGCAGATGTGGAGGCTGACACCTGGAATTCTGGCTCTGGTGGGTGGCAGTTTTATACGAGGGTTATGATGAGGTTTGGGAAATATAAGTGAGATTCAGTGGGGTTGAGTCCGGAGCCGACGTCCAAGAAAGAATTCTTGAGACGTCTTTGGTGCAAAATGGTGGTTTATTAAAGCACGGGGACAGGACCCGTGGGCAGAAAGAGCTGCTGCCCCGGGGTTGTGAGGAATGGCCCATTATATACCCTCAAGTTGGGAGGGGATTAGAGATAGCGTAAGTCTCTAAGGAATTTTGGAAGCAAGGTTTCCAGGACCTTGAGGGGGCTAGCTACTGTTGGGAAAAGGTCATTTATTACCATCTAATAAAACCTTAGTCATGAGACCCTTCAGATGTATATCGGTGGGCGATATGCTTGGAGGATGATTGCCAATACGTATCTTGGGGGGTTAGAGTTAAAGGAAGTTTCCAAAGGAATTTTTATACGTTAAAGTAGACTTACAGGATCTTGGTGGAGGGGAGGGGGTCAGGCTAGGACTGCCTTTTGCCCTTAGCAAAGGATTAACATCGAGGCAGCTGAGTTCCTAGAGGAATGTCATCATGCCTGTTTCAAGGACTTGTCAATGGGCTGTAGGTAGTAAGGACTGTTTCTTTGTCCTTTAGGGCAGCCAGGAGTGCCTGAGGAATGTTGCATCCATCCCATGGGGGGGTGGGGGTTGCAGGGTGTCAGCTTCTGCTTTGTCTTCAGCTTGCCTTCTGTTCCCTCATCAGTTACAGTTCAGGCAGAGGGACAAGTTTAGAAGAGAAGATGAAGAGTTCTGTTTTGAGTACCTGAGTTGGAGGCACCCTCACATATTCTGATGGAGATGTCCAGGAGGGAGTTACAAAAATGGTGCAGAATGAAATGAAAGGAAAAAAAGGCCAAGGGCAGAATCCTGGGAGTTCTCATTATTTACCAGTGTGGCAGAAGTTGGAGGAGCAGCTGCACACTCTGAAATGAGGGGAGGAGAGTTCAGTTGTGTGATCCTTTGTCTTTTGCTGGATTGGCTTTCTAATTGCCCTTAATGGAGTCACACTTCTCTCTTGGGGTATTCCCTCACCAAGCCAGGTTGTCCTTAGGAGGGTCCACACATCTGGAGTGATGAAGGTGAGTAGAGTAAAATGCATTCAGGGAAGCATATTCATGTCTAAGCAATTCAGTTGTGTGTTGGGAAGTTGTAGACCTTTAGTCTTCCAAAGAATTTTAGATTTTCTGATTCCATTGTCCCTTCATTGCTTCTTTTTTTATTCTGCATATGAAGAAAAATTAACAGCTTTTGACCAACATCAATCTTAGGATAAAAGACACCCGTAAAACCCTACCATCCTATGGGTAAAATTAAGATGCCTATATGTTTATGTTTTTTTAAAAGGTTAACGCATTTTTTTCATAAATTTCATTTCTTTCGTTTGATCGGTGATTTGGAAAATTACTGGGTTTGAGATTCATGACCTGTTGCTTTACACTGTGCTTTTGAAAGCACATAGCTGTCTGGAGGGAGTGACAGTGTCTGCTTCAAGATTTAATTGAAATCTGTTTGATTCTTTTGCCTGAGTACTCAAAATCTGTCCTGATAAGAAGAGATTTGCAATAGTACTAATGAGACATCGTTGGTGGAGGGTGCCAGAAAATGTAAACAGGTTAAGGGATTGTTTCTTTTGGTTTGGGAAGCAGTATTCTCAGCATTAGTTACTTCTTTAAAAAATTGTGTAAGTTTCCAGGTCCCCCAAGCCCAGCCCAGCCAAGTAAGTGCCTTTCAGGCAAGATGGCTCTGACTTCCCTTCTGTGGCTTGCTCTGAGTTCCTTTCATGGTGCTGAATTGGCAGCAACAGCAAATGGGTACTAACCTCTTTCTTCATATCCTTCAGCCTCTTAAACCTGACTAAACGATAATCATTTTCAGGTTTGGGAGTTATTAAAAGGCTTCCCTGAAGTGATGGAAATGTTCTGAAACTAGGTTTAGTGGTGATGGTTGCATAGCTTGGTAAATTTACTAAAAATCGTTGACTTGTACACGTAAAACAGGTGATTCTTAGTGTATGTAAGTTACACATCACCAAAGTTGTTTAGAAAAACATCCCCTCCAATCCTGAGCACTGCAACCATTTCTCTTGCCTAAGTGCTACTCTTTCTGGGCAACCAGAGCCCTACTCAAAGTCTTCTTGGCTCTTTGCCAAGTCCTGCAGGGTTCTATCAGGAATTTGGCGCAGCTTGCGGCTCTTGCCTGGCTCCTCTCCACTAGCTCTGCCCAGTGCACCCAGCACCTAACCTGGTTGGACTACCAACCAGTTCTCTTTCTTCTGCGAGCTTACGAGGTGAGAAGTTCAGGCTCTCCAGGGCCCAGAGGCCAGTTACTTAGTTTGTGGTTTATTCTGATCCTATGCTTCTTATTTTCCCTTGCTGTTTGGCTGTTTTATTGCTCTGTTAACACCCAGGTTACAGGGTAAGCAGGATATTTCAGTGAAACTAGAACCTTGCAGTATGGCCGCTTCTCAGCAGTTCCTTTTGAAGGTTCAGTGGGAGAAAAGGTTAAGTAATGATTCAAGTTGTCTGTATATTTTCTAACTTCTTTATCCTCTTCTGCTTTCTTCCCCAGATTGTCTAGATAATTGAAAATGAGGTAAAAACGTTTTCCTGCCTTCACCCCAAATGCCACTCCACCCGGTTGGATTGCAGTAAAGTTTGGTTCACTATTTGATTATTACTGACTTTCTCTTCGGGAGCCGTAAGCTTCATGATGGCAGTGATCTTGCCCACCTTCACTGTTACTAGCGGGAATGGAGGCTTTAATATGAATAAGGGGGTTAAATTGCCCCACGGAAGGTGGGCAGCCAGAGCACAAAGAGGGGCTGCCCGGTTTGATGTCATCCTAGTGTAAAAATTATTGAGTTCCTGCTGCCCTCACACTGTACTAGGAGGTGCTCCGGTGCTTCCGGTCAGATGCCTTCTGAAATACAAGGTTGCTTAGTTAAGAGTCTTTTAACACAAAGTCTTTATGTCTGTCATGCCCAGTTTTTGGATCAAATATATATTTAAGTTAGAATGCATTCGCTTTTTTTCTGTTCCAAAGTGAGTGATATTTCTAAAGGTGTTATACTTAATACTCAAATGGGGAACCTTAGAGGGTGAGATGTGCCCACTTCAGCTTGTAATGCTTGGTATTGAGTAGTCTTGACTCATGGCTATAGGTATTGAAGTCTTCCAGTTCGTGAAAGGGCAGTTGGTATCCTTTGGTGCCTTCCTCCCAAGGACAGCTTCCCTGGAGTTGGACATGCCTAAGCCACAATGGTGAGAGGGTCAACCAGTAAGTAACACTTTATAATATCCCCTAGGGAGCATTTGGGTTGTCTCGGATTTTCGATTTCAGTCCATGGAGCAAGCCACAGTGTTTACCTTCCGTATGCCAGAGCCAGCAGGTCAATTAGCAGTTGTCCTATGTCTGTAATAAATTAGGCAAAGGCTTTAGAAAATCAGGTGGTGGGCAAGGAACAGCTTGTAACCTGTGTTGCTGCCAAACCAGAGAAAGCTGCCTGGTGGCGGCACTGGGCCTCTCGGCCATCAGTGTTGGCATTTTAGGACAGGGGTTGATGGGGAATATAGTTTTTAGGCCCTTTCAGGGCTATATCACCTAAGCTCATTGGTGCCGAAATAAGTAAAGATTACTTAATCTTCTGTAGAAAAACTTTGGTACGTTGCTGGCTTTGAGCCGTGAGCCTTGAGCTCTGGCTTTGAGCCCTGCTGGCTTTTGGAGCCCAAAGGTCTCATGACAGCTGGTTTTTGATGATTGGTCTTTGGAAGAATAGAAACTAATGTTTTGGCAATACTTCAGCACCCCCTTGGACAGGGTGGGTGGTCATCCCCAGGGGCAGGGGATGGTGCAAGTAGGGAGGAGTTGTGGGCTGTACACTTTCAAAACCCTGCCAGAGTGTGGCTTGGGGAATTTTTAATATTCCTTAAACATAAAAAAGAAAAGCTTATTGTTGTTTCCTTTCTTTGGATGTTTCATTTCTAACCAAAGGGACTCTTTCCCATGTAGCTGTGGGAGTGATCCTCTGATGTCAGAGCTCAACAAAAATCAGAGTAGGGTGACGGGCTGGCCTTGAGCATTTGATACAGAGAAGACCTCTGTTTCACTGTGGGAAATTATGCCTCAGTGCCATACCCTTTTAAGCTAATTCAGAAGGGAAAGTATATTCTATAGAGCTGGTTTAAAATTAGCCCTCTCAGTTCATTTCTGCTTTGGAGATAACAACTGAAGTTTTTTCTATGAAAGTGGTTGAAAAAACCATGGCCTTGGAGCCAGGTAGCCCCACTCCTTGTGGCCTGGAGCCAAGGCAGATAGAGTTGGTTCGCTTGGTGCATGGAGTTGAGGTGCAGGGGGCACATCTACCTTGCTGGAGAATTAAGATCTCTTTCCTTTGTTAGCTGTCAGCTTCCTGAAACAGCTTCTCTTACCACTCCTGTGTTAAGCCGCTCTTCTCAGAAGAGTGCATACTTAACTTGCTTTGTCTCTCCCTTCTTTCCCCTTTCCAGTCCCCAAGAACCCTAGGGGGCATCTGGTGAATGTCTTTTCTTTAGACTCTCTAACTTTGGGAGCTTCAAAGTCACAGTTCCAGTGACTTAGGGATCATTTGGTATCTGAAAAAGGTAAATATCATTTTGAAATGAGAATTGAAAGTAGTAATCCTTTTTATAATCAGGAACTGTCCAGAGATGCCTTAGGGACCTCAGCTTTGGCCACTTCCTTGTCTTTCTCTCAAACCCTAAATCAGTAACAAGTTAATAACAAACTAATTGTCACACAAATACCTTTTCCCCTTTTCTATACTTCTGTCACATTAAACATTGTGGCCCAAGTAAGCCTTTCATTTATCTTTTTCTTCTTTCCTGGCATCTGCTTTTCCACTAACATGTGTACTAAGTGCAATAAAAATGAATTATTCTTCCTCCTAACTAGCATCACATGGGTAATAGGTAGACAGAAATGGACATAATTCCAGAGCCATTGGTAAGTGTTGAAAGAGAGATATGTACCAAGGTGAGAAGGAACACAGAGGAGGAAGTGATGAACTTTGGCAGGGCGTTTGGGTAGGGGGAGTCATTTCAAGTGGACAGGGAGAAAGGACATACTAGGCAAAGGGGAATGACATGAACAAAGTTGAAGAGGTGTGTGTAAGAGTGTGGTACATCCCAGTAACTGCAAATGTAACTAAAGAAAATGGTTTGTGTTTGGAAGTGTAGGAAATAAGGCTGGTGCTCGATCTTGATGGACCTTCTGAACCTTGCTGATGGTTTGGATTATTTCCTAAAGATAGTGGAGGGCTGTAACATGATCACATTTGAGGCAAAGAATCACACTTGTTCTTAAACAAGAACACTCTGGCACTCATGGAGGATGGATCGGAGGGGAATTAAGATTAAAAGGCCAGAGGCACCTGGGTGGCTTTGTCAGTTAAATGCCTGCCTTCAGCTAAGGTAGTGATCCCAGAGTCCTCAGATCCTGCCCTGCTCAGCAGGGAGTCTGCTTCTCCCTCCGCCCCCCACCACTTGTGCTTGCGCTCTCTCTCTCTCTTGCTCGCTCTCTCTGTCTCTCAAATAAATAAATAAAATCTTTTTTTAAAAAAAGATTAAAAGGCTATTATACTATAGTCCAAGCTAGAAATTGTGGATGCTCTCACCAAGATAATGGTAGTGAAAATGAACTCTATAAATAGAAGTCCTAGAGAGTTAGAATCAACAGGACTTTGCTTTTGGTTGATTGGATTAAGAGATGAAGACAGAGAAGGGTCTGAGATGACCCCAACTTTCCATTTCGTTGGTGGGTGGTTGTGGCATTAGGTGGTGTATATTGGGGGAAGAGAGCAGAAATGTTGGATTCCTCAGTCTGAGGTAGTATGGGATGTCTAGGTGAAGATGCTTAATAACATTTGGACCTCAGGAGCAAGGTCACAAAAGACAAAAGTTTAGGGGTCATCCAATTTTATGAAAGACTGGGACAGATGAAATCACTGGAGCCATTTGAGAGAGCTGAGCGGCAACGAGAATATTAGTAGGAGAAGCAGGAGATAGAGCCAAGGGAGGGGCAGTTTCTAGGAAGAGCTACTGAGAGGGAACAAGTAAGATAAGGATTGAAGTGTCTGAACCTTTCATAATTAGGAAGCCATTGTCAACCGCAGTGGAGTGATGGAAACAGAAGCCAGATTGGAGAGGGAATGAAAAGATGGACAGAGGAGTCATTAAGAGGTCATGAAGTGGGGGCGCCTGGGTGGCACAGCGGTTAAGCGCCTGCCTTCGGCTCAGGGCGTGATCCCGGCGTTATGGGATCGAGCCCCACATCAGGCTCTTCAGCTATGAGCCTGCTTCTTCCTCTCCTGCTCCCCCTGCTTGTGTTCCCTCTCTTGCTGGCTGTCTCTATCTCTGTCAAATAAATAAATAAAATCTTTAAAAAAAAAAAAAAAAAAAAAGAGGTCATGAAGTGGTGACAGAAGAGTAGCCTGCTCTTTCAGTAAGCTCAGTTATAAAAGCAAGAGGGAGAGGTTGGTAGGTTAGAGGGCATACAGGTTTAGTGGTGTGTGTGTATGTGTCTGTGTGTAAGATGAGAGAGACTTCAGCCTATTGGCAGGCTAAAGGAGAAGTAGGCTGGTAGTGAAGAAGTTTAAAATGTATGATGGATGGATAGTGGTAATGGTTATACAACACATGGATGTACTTAACACCACCAAGCTGTACACTTACAAATGGTTAAAATAGGGGGGAAATGTATGCTGGTAGATGGAACCAGATTCAGAGGAGAACCACGTGGGTGGGCTGGAGAGCCTCTGGCTGGTGGGACCTTTCTCTGAGATGGAGCAGGATGGTGAGGGCATCCTTTACTCTCTTCTTGACCATGTGAGACGCAAGAGCATTGAGAGTGGAAGATGGAGTAGGGGACCTGAGAACACAGAGCCAGGGGTACAGGAACCAGAGTGGGTTCCTTGAAAGAATTACTGGGTAGGATTGAGCCCCAGCTGTGGTTGGAGGTGATGGTGCAGTAGAGCCACATCAGTCTGCATGGCTGACTTTTTTTTTTCCCCCTCCTCTCCAGCAGTTTAGAAAAGTTGTTTTTGTCCCATCCCCATTCCACTTCTGAAGCTGGTATTTCAAGTGTCACGCTATCTGCCTGTGTTTGCCTCCCTGCCTCTCCACCTAATCTCTGTGCAACCTTATCAGAAGCTGGTGAATAGTGAAACGCACAATAACCCTTTGGCTCCCCTTTGTTATCCTGCCTTGAATGAAAGAGTGCTGCCTTTTCAGACACCCTGGGCTTAAGACAGGTTTGTGGTTCTCTGATGCGGATTTAAAAAATACACACACAGCTTGGATTTAGAAATATTATGGGTGCTTCACTTACCTCTCTAGGGAAGTGGGCTGGGGGTTGTTGTATAGCATTTCATGACACTGATACCACTCTTCTTTTCTAGAACCTAGTTTCTTTTTATAGGGGACAGTTACTTTGAACCTATTTGGCTGTTGAAAACAAAGCTGCCTCCAGGTCTTGGCTCCTGTCCTGCTCTCCTCTGTTGCTGGCAGGTCCTAAGCTGGGTGCAGTGGCCTGCTGGGCAGGGCACATATAATGCAGGTCTAGAGCGGGTAGTGGTCATGGAGAAGGACAAAATAATCCAGCAGACCAGAGGGTAGAAACCATCTGCATTCTCCTTGTGGGATTCCCTTATCTCTGTACTTCTATTCCTTCTCCCAACCTGAATCCATTTTCATTTGATATGACTTATGTCTCAAATCCTAACAGAATTCCGCCTGAATCCCCAGATGTCTCTCAGCAGACTGGAAGAGTTTATTTACCTATCCACTTACTCATTCAAGAAGTAATTATTGTGCACCTGCTATGAACCAGGAACTGTCCCAGGCATAATAATACAGCAGTGGACAAATTGGCAAAAATCCTTACCCTCACAGGGCTTACATTCTAGAGAGGAAGACAGACAGTAAATAAATAACAATTTATAGTATGTCAAGTTGTGGCAAGTGCTTCGGGGAAAACCAGGAAAGAGGATATGCAGAGTGGGGAGTCAGTTTTAAATAATATGGTCAGGGAAGGCCACACTAAAAAGGTGACATTTGAATAAATACCCAAGTGTAGTGAGGGAGTAAATTGTGCTCATGTCAGCTCCATTAGAAGACTTCTGCCCTTGGAGGTGAGAGGTTTTTTTCCCTCTGCTCACTGTATTGTTTCAAGAACCTAGAAAAATACTCAGCATGTAATGGATGCTTGGTATTTTTTGCATGCATGAATGATCTGAGGGAAGAGTATTTCAAACAAAGGGAGCAGCTAGTGCAAAGGCTGAGGTGTGTGTCTGGTGTGTATGAGGAACAATAAAAGGGCTAGTCTAACTGAGGGGTGTGCATGATAGGTAGCAGGAGGATAGGAGAGGGGTAAGGTGTGTATGGGGTGTAGATCTTTCAGGGCTCCCTGAGACCTTTTCATGGGGTTCATTAAGTCAAAACTACTTTCACAATAATACTAAGATGATATTACTTGCCTTTTCTACTGTTTTATACTCGTGAGTGTACAGTGGGGTTTTCTGGAGGCTACATGATATGTGTGTGTTGCAACAGATGGAATGCAGAAAGCAGATATGGGAATCCAGCTGTCTGTGTAAGACAGACATTAAGGAGATTTGCAAAAATGTAAAAGCATCACTCTTCTGCTAAATTTTGTTTTGGAAAATATTTTTGTTTTTTTATAAAATATGTTAATTATGTGGCTATGTAATGGATTGTTATTTTTAAACGAACTAATAACTATTGAAATTTTCTTCTCTTTTAACCTCAGATACATTAAATATGGATAGATCTTTGAGCCCTCAGTATTTTTAAGAGTATAAAGGAACCCTGAGACCAAAATTTTGTGAAATACTGTGACAAGGCCTTATAGGCCATTGTAAAAATGTTTGCTTTTTCCCTAAGATGGGAGCTATATCCATGGCTCTGGCTGAGTCAAACAAGATGAAATTTAGTGAAAGTAGTTTAAAAAGGGTCCCGAATGGGTCTTGAAAACAAAGTACATAAATATAGGGTGAGGGATTTGTATTTTAGAAACCACATCAGTAAGAAGAATTTGGAGTTGTACTATACAGTATGTGTCAACAGTTTAGGGTACATTTCAGTCAAGCTCTACTTTTTTAGTTGGGCCTACATTCTGGTGGAGGAGATAAACAATAAGCAAGTAAACCACATACTGTGTCAAGTGATAACAAATGCCAGAGGAAAAACAAAGCAAGGGTGATAGGAGACTGGTGCTCTTTCGTGTAGGTGGTCAGGAAAGGTTTGACTAATAAGGTGGTATTTGAGCAAAGATCTGAAGAAAGTGAGGAAGTAACCATGTAGCTGTCTGGGTGGAGATCATCAGGCAGAGAGAGAAGGAAGGGCAGAGTCTCTGGGTGGGCAGCCTGCTGAAGGTGCTTGATGAACAGGAAGACGCCAGTCTAGCTAGAGCCTAAGGAGCGTGGGGGAGAGTGGTAGGACATAAACAAGGAGATACAGAAGTGGGGGCAGTTACTCAAGGCCTTATAGGCCGTTGTAAGGACTTTGGATTTAGCTATGGGATGGGAAGCCATTGGAGCATTTGAGCAGAGATATATCACCTGATTTGACTCACATTTAAGTGAATGTTAGGGCTGCTATATAGAAAATATTCGGGGTTGGGGGCATGGGATTTAGACAGTGGAAGCGGAGAAAGGCTATTGCAATAATCCAAGTAAGAGATGATAATGACTTCAGTGAAGGCGGTAGAAGAAGAGATGGTGGAAGTGGTTGGATTTGGGCTATATTTTGAAGATAGACCGAAGTTACTGAGGAATCGACCATGAGATGTGACAGAAATTAGGATAATTCTAAGGTTTTGGATTAAGTGACTAAGTGGATGGTGGTGCCATTTGCTGAGATGCAGAATACTAGGGAAGAAGCAGGCTGAGGGTGGGAATGGGAACCAAGAGTTTGGTTTTCTGTGTGTTAAGTTTGAGATGCCTGTCAAATATCCAAGGGGAAATGTCAAATAAGCAATTGGTTATACAAGTTCAGAAGCAAGAAAGTAAATATTGGAGCACCATCAACTACCTGTCCTATGAAGTAGTGCTTAAAACCATGGGACTGGGAGATTTTCAAAGTGGATTGTGTCTCATTAATGGGTCATGAAATCAATACAGTGGGAATCAGTAATTTTTTTTTAGTGAAATAGAATACACAACATCAGAATATCTCAGTAGTAATGGTAAATTTTGTAAAAAGTTTTTAAAAATTGTATTTATAGAGAGGTAACTGTGTGTACAATTTAAAAATTTTAAAGCCACTAATGATGTTTAGGGAGTAGATGTAGATTGAGAACAGCACCTAAAGACAAAGTGATCCTGTGGCCATTTCAACATGCAGCGGATGGTGATGTGTGAGGGACCAGCAGAGGACATGGGGAAGTGTCTAGTGAGGCAAGGGGAGAACCAAGAGAGTGGTGTTCTAGAGGCAAAGAAGAGGGGATGATCAGCTGATAGGTTGAGGCAACTGGGATTGAGAATTTGCAGTTAGATTTGACAGTAGGGAGATGATGCATGTCCTTGAGGAGATGTTTCTGTGGAGTAGTGGGGATGAAGCTAATTGCTGTGGGTTCAAAAGAGAGTGGGAGAAGAGAAAGTTGTGACCACATGCAGTTCTTTCTGGTAGTGGAGTAAACTGGTCAGAAGGTATGGGGACAGGGCGTGGTTTTTAAAAATGAGAGGTGTTGATGGAAATAATTCAGTTTGGGGGAGGAGAGAGGGACCAGTGCAGGAGGCAGTGCAGTTGAGTAGGAGGGGATGGGATTGGGTGCATGGGTGGAGGGTTGCTTCAGGTAGGCATGCGGATAGTTGTCTGTTCACAGTTACAGGAGGAAAGGCAGATGAGATGGGTATAGACATTCATGATGGGAGCTTGTGGAAGAATTCTAAAGAAGGTAAAGAAATTGAAAACCATGTCAAAATAGAAACGGTTGAAGGAGAATGTGTAGATGGCAATTATTGGAAGGTTGTTATGTAAAAGGAAGGAACTGGTTTTGTTTTGGATACCTCTAAGAGATAAATTTTGGACCACTGGGTAAAAAACTATGGGTAGAATGATTTTGGTCTTCTATGTAGAAATCGAGCCCTTGGGAAATTAGCATTTCAAGGTGATCAAACATTGTGAAGACTACTTCCTAAGATAGAAAGTTGCCTGTCATTGGAGGTGTTCCTGATGGTATATAGAAGATACAAGGGTGGGATGGCTAGCTAGGTTAGATGATCTTTCAGATCCTACCCAGCCTTGACCATTGTGTATTTTGTGATTCATGGCAAGTGGTAGTAGGCAGACTGGACAACTGAGAAACCCCAAATTCTGTTCCAGGTTAATCTCTTGCCAGTTATTTGTATGTTCTGGGAATGCTTTGGCTGCAGGTCTGCCCCTGGGAGAGGCAGATCATTAAGATGTGACAGAGTGAGTGCCTTTACGGGACCTCGACTTTTTCCCAACGGCTCTACAGTCATCTTTATGGGGGTATTTATGTCCCTTTGGACTGTTGCGGCGTTGGTGTTCTCTGAGCCCCTGTGCTGTAGTTGGCCCTACCTGGCACCCTGCACAGCTGTCAGCCAGACTACCTCCTGAGTCTGCACAGGTGTAGGTGGCTTGATGTCCCTTTAGTCAACAGAACCTCATTGAACGTCTATTGTGTGCCTAGAACTGATACATAGTACTGAGCAAAGTAGGTGGGAGCCCCCTGTTGTGTAGAAGAACAGCTTTTTGGTTGTGTTTTCCCACAACCTCACTGGGCCTTTCTCCCGGTCAGAGGCCCTTCATCACCCTGAGAGCCTGGGTCATAGCAAATGCTCTCGGATTATGGGGCAAGAAGGTGTTGATTTTTTGGTCTCTTTGTAACTCAGCGCGGTCCTCTTCGTAGTGGGTAGGTTGAGGTTCACTTCCTGTCCTGCCCTGAGTTCTTACAATGCATGGAGTGGCATTAGATGATTCACAGATTCTTTGTAATGGACTCCTCAAAGGTGTTGCTGGTGGCTGCAGACTGATAAGAACTCTGCTAGTACTGTTTTAGTTGCCTAGCCCTTCAGCAGCCAATGGGAAGAATTACTGTGAAACCAGACCGCTCTTCCATTTATGAAAGGGCTCCATTTCAAAGGAGCAGATGCAGCAATAACTTGTGAGAAGAAAAAGAATCCTGCATTGTGTGTCCTTACTAAATTTACTTGAAACTGCCTGTCTGTTGGTAGCTGGGCAGTGACCTTCGTAGCAGGCAGGGTCGGTTTGTGGTCTGTGTGTACACCTGCAGGTTCTGGCTCTCGGGCAGCAAGGGGCTGGGAGTATTTCTGATGCGCCTTTATTTATTCAGCTGTATTCTCCGGTGGTTTTTCATAATGGTGAGGCTTTGGGCTCAGGGTGCAAAATATGGCTGCACTACTTTCTTGCCATATGATCTTTAAAGCTCTTCGACCTGAAGTTTCCCCATCTGCAAATGGAGGGAATAGAGTCTACCTTAGAGGATTGAGGTGAAGATGAAATGACCTGACAGCTAGTAACTATTCATTCAGTATGTTAGCTATTTTTACCATTATTGATAGAAGTCCATCGTTCTTGTTTTAATACCTAAGTTTGGCAGAAACTTAACACAAATCTTATTCTTTTAGTCCTCCATCAATGCTGTTATCACACCTTCTAACAGATGGATTGGAGAGGGTACGGAGCAATGATGGAACAAAGAAAGTTTTGAAACACTTTTCTTTCAAAAAACAAAGCTGAGCACTCGAGTTCTGGTGTGTGAGTCATTTGTTTAGCCGGAGTATAACCTTTTGTTGCTGGGATTATAGATGACCGGTTAATAATAACTACTGCACTTCCAGGGTCCTGCTGTGCGCCTGGCACTGCTAAACATTTTACATTCATTACTTCAGTTCCTGCAAAACTCTGTGATCCCATCGGTATGACTTCATTTTGTAGATGAGGAAACTATTTATAAGAGACCAGCCTCTGGTTATTGTTCTTTTTTGGTTGGAGGGGGACATCGTTCTTTTTGACTCCTTGTTTTTCTGGTGTAAAATAAAAACTTACAGAAAATAGAACATAGGGGTTAGGGCCCTAACCGTGTCTTCAGAATTGGAGACTTAGAAGAGAGCACAGAGATCGTGTTGTCCAGGCTTTTTCTCAGATCCCTCTAGAGAGGGTCATAGCCAAGAATAAGTGGTATGAAGTTCATAACGAAAGTGCTACATTTATTTTTTTAATTAAAAAAATTTTTAATTCATTTTTTCCTATTTATTTTATTTTTTAAGAGATTTTTTATTTATTCATTTGAGAGACAATGTGCGAGCATGAGCAGCGGGGAGGGGGGGTCAGAGGAAGAGGGAGAAGCAGGCTCCCCACTGAGTAGGGAGTCCCGATGCAGGACTCTATCCCAGGGCCCTGAGATCATGACCTTAGCCAAAGGCAGACGCTTAACTGACTGAGCCACCCAGGTGCCCCTCCTATTTATTTTATTTATTTTTTACATCATGATACATGTGCTCTTTAATCCCCATCCCCTACTTCCCCATCCCCCACCTCCCCTCTGGGGAAAAAAATTACTAAACATAATAAAAACATGAGTGACAGTCAATAGAAAAAAAATCGCATATGTACAAACCCAGGAATTATAATATAGTTTAACTTAGTATAATACACTTTATAAGCAAAAAACTGAGTAAATATTGGTTTTTAGAGCAAGAGACTATAAAAAATGGGCAGGAAAGTATGAGAAAGAACTTTCAGAAATGAGATCTTAAAATGTTGAAATTTAAAAAACAGCTGATTAGAGAAAATGAGTAAGTCTAAACATTAAGGGATTATCTAGAATGCAGTATATTGAATAAGAGGAAAACATTTTTTTAAAAAGATTTTATTTATTTATTTGACAGAGAGAGAGACAGCCAGTGAGAAAGGGAACACAAGCAGGGGGAGTGGGAGAGGAAGAAGCAGGCTCATAGCGGAGGAGCCTGATGTGGGGCTCGATCCCAGAACGCCGGGATCACGCCCTGAGCCGAGGCAGACGCTTAACGACTGCGCCACCCAGGCGCCCCAAGATTTCATTCTTTTTTATGTCTGAGTAATACTTCTTTGTATATATACCCCACATCTTCTTAATCCAGTCATCTATGGATGGATACTTGGGGTGCTTCCATATCTTGAAAAGCACTTGTTGTTTCTTGCTGGTTGCTCTTCTTAGGACATCACTCCCTGTCCAGGCTTACCTTTGCATTTTTAGATACAACTTTTTGGTAGCGCAGTAGAAATCTCTGTTGCATGTGTCCAGTTCTCCTCCACCTCCCAGCCACGCAGGCCAAGGCCAGTGCTTTTCCCCAGGACTGGCCCTTCCAGTGTGGAGTTTCTGAGATCCCATACAGAATTCCTTGAGGAGATTCTGTTCCCCTCATCAGCTCCAAAGAAACATAGTGTTTCCACTACAGATCAGGCTATAGCTACAAAGACCTGGTCCCTGCTAGGAAGCTCTTAGTGTAGGAGAGAGCCATTTAAATAATGGCTTTGTGAACTGACAGCTGCAGATGAGTAATGCAGTATGACTAAAGAGCAGATCTAGGGTTCGAGGAGGGGCGCAGACGTAGGGTGGGGGCTGGTTTCCTGTGTCCTCAGCATCTTGCTTAGTTTGATGCTAAATAGGATGGGAAGTCAGATGCGAGCTGAGGATGGAATAGTGCAGAAACAAGAATACTGGAGAAAGACTGCTTTCCTTCTTGTATTTTGAGCTTGGTTCCCAGGTACCCATAGAACGTTAGATAAGGCTGTGAGAGATAAGCCTTTGGTGCCGGAGATGGGGAGCAGTAGGAGGCGACAAGGAGTCTCATTCCCAGACTGTCTGGTTCAGTCAGCTCATTGCCTGCTGAGGCGTGGGTCTCAGTGTTCCCATCCACAGATGATAGTAGCCTGAGTGGCCTTTGTTGCGGAAAGACTGATGAAGAACTCAAGGCATTTGGCAACTTTGGTCTTTGTTTCTGAGACAAAACGAAGGAATCTCTATAATCCGAAGTGCAGTTTTCATCTAAGTTTCCACCTAATCACATTCCAAAACCTGCCTTCCTATAGATCTACTTATTCCTAAGATCTATTTAGACAAGTCACACCTCTGACTGAATGGCCTAGGGAAANNNTAGAAGCATTTCATAGATTCCTTAATAAGATTCAGAGATTTACACATCTGGTATATTGATGGTGCAGTAGCTAGGGAGAAAATTAACTAAACTTAACTCTGGTTTTATACTCCTAATTTTTTTTTTTTTTTTTTAGAGAGGGAGAGGGAGAATCTTAAGCAGTCTCCACACTGGGCATGGAGCCTGACGTGGGGTTCAGGTCCCACGATACTGAGATCATGACCTGAGCCAAAACCAGGAGTCAGACACTTAACCAACTGAGCTACCTAGGCGCCCCTGGTTTCATACTCTTGAACTATAATTCCTAGTTTCTTGTTTTGTTTCTCTTTCCCTTTTCTATTTTTTTTTTAAGATTTTATTTATTTATTTGAGAGAGAGAGAATGAGTGGGGGGGGGCACAGAAGGAGAGGGAGAAGCAGACTCCCCACTGAGCAGGGAGTCGAAGTGGGACTCGATCCCACGACCCTGGAATCATGACCTGAGCTGAAGGCAGACACTTAACCAACTGAGCCACCCAGGGTGCTCCTCCCTTTTCTATTTTTAAAGATAGTTCTCCCCTCCTACAAATAATCATGCACCTATTCTAAGAGGTAGAGATTGAGTGTTCTCATAACCAGCCATGAGTCAGTGACAGCCTTTTACTCTTGTTGTAAATAGAAACATAAAGTCTGTTCCTGCATGTATTTCATGGGCTGCCTCTCCAGCATTTTCCTCCATAGCCAAGGAATGTGCAAGGCTTCTGAGTCAGCAGTCAGCTGCCACGGGACAAAACATGCAAGATATTGTCCAGTGGCAGAAATTGCACCAGTGCCCTGGAAACCTGGCATCATCTCTTCTTGCTCTTCCCTCCTTGGGCTCCTCACTTCCCTTTTCCCTTCCTTCCACACCTTGGCTTTTCAGTCCCCAGGATTTCTGGCACCTTCTGGCCAGGTTCCCTGGTCTCTAGGTTCCTGTAATTATGAATATGAAAATTTCCCAGGATACTAGGATGTTTGGCACACAGGGATGGTCCAGGAGAGGCCAAGAGGAGCAGGATCTGAGTTGACCTTCAGGAATGAGGGAAATTAGGGTAATAACAGGAATGGCCCTTCTGCAGTTCTGCCCAGCTGCTCGCAGAATGAATCAGAATGCCACGTTCCCCTTGGTAAATGACACAGTCCCAGTCCAGCAGAGTTACAGAGTAATGCTGTAGCACTTGAGAGTGTCTTCCTGCTGTGGTCATTTGGCTTGCAAAGTAGGAAAAGTGAGGCAACCCAGGGGAATTAATCTTGTGTACTCTTACCTTGGGTGCTTGTTGCATTGTTCCAGGAACCAACTTACCTCTATTTATCTGTTGTCATTAGTGACCTGCAGGTCAAAATCCCTTAGACTGGGCATTTAATACTTGACTACTGCTTGGAAGCAGACTCTCTGCAGGTGTGGGAGCTGTGGCTGAAACCTGAAAGTCAGCAGAAGAATTGGGGGCCGGTTGTTAATGAAGGTGTTCATCTGTGGTGGGGGTTGATTTGGAAAATCTCTGTGATGGTTAGTAGCTCTGTGGAAGTGAATATTTCAAACAGAGTGGGCTCCAGCCAACCAAGGGGATGTTAGCGTCCAAGGCAGTTTTTCTTTGAAAATAAATGCCCAAGACACTTCAGGGAGGTGTAAGCATAAGATAAGCATTATGACAGGGGAAAGGCTTTTAGAAATAATGTTGCAGGATTTTTTTTTAAGATTTTATTTATTCGAGTGTGAGAGAGAGCACATGCATGCATGCATGCAAGCAGGGGGAGGGGCAGTGGGAGAGGGAGAGATTCTCAAGCAGACTCTACACTCGGCATGGAGCCCAACTTGGGGCTTGATCTCACGACCCTGGGATCCCGACCCAAGCTGAAACCTAGAGTCAGACGCTCCACCAGCTGAGCTACCCAGCTGCCCCAGAGTTGCAGGATTTTTAATGTGTTGGTTTCAGCAAGAACATCCTGGTACTGAGTGCTCCAAATCCTTGCAAGGAGTGGAAGGTGACTGCTATTTAGGAACAAAAAGAAATCATTTTCTCCTTTGATAAGAGGCAGAGAGCTCAGACCAGGTGTATTCAGAGCTTTTCGAACATTATGACTCTGGCGGAGTCAATGTCGACTATGAACACAGGTCGGGCATGCAGGGTCAGTATTGCAAAATGCTGTCTGTTTGTCAAAAAAGCAAATAAAGCCACAGAAATCTACACGAGGAAGGCAAGAGGCAGTCACTCTGGGACCTTTCTTTCTAGTCATTGGTTGTCACCTGTCACCCTTCTGCCTTTGGATAAACACATCTGTTTTTTCTGCCCCTGTTAAGATATCTTTTCATTACGTATCATTTCTAAGATAAGCCTTGGTGTATGAGAAAAAGAGTGGGCTCTTTTTAGGAACTTTAAAATATTTCTCTTGCTGCATACTTTTTCCTAGAATAAACTTCTATTTAGGGGGAACTGGAACTTAGTTCCAGTTATTTCTGTTTCTTGATGGACTCTAGGCCACATGGCTATTGAGACAAGCTGTGTTTTTAGCAGTGGCCTCCAGAGCCAGGAAAGGTTGTTGAGTAAGTATGTATCTGAGCTGAGAAGCCGAGTCAGTGTGTCCGGGTGAAGAGTTACCATCTTTGACTCGGCCTCCACGGCACAGGAAGAGTGCTGGGTCTGCTGACATAAAGGGAAGGTGTCAGCTCTTCGTGTATAGCTATTACTTTCTCCTGTGAAGCTTCAGACAAATCTCCTGTTCATTTGGGTTAGCCTTACAGTATCATGGTGAGGTGTAGAGAGACGCAGGATGTTACTTCTGCTTCACAAATGGGCACTCTGTTGCATACACACTTGCCCGGTGAAAGGGCTTCAGGACAGAACATGGCCTCTTCCATGCCCCGAGCGTGGTGCCTTCTTCTGACACTTGTTTTCATCAGCACATACAGTTTGGTGGCTCCCAGTACTCTTGGGTTGCTCCGCTAAGCAGTGAATCACTTCTTTCTTCTTTACCCCTCCTGACCACAGTGGATCAACACCCCCCTTCCTCAGACTCCCCCCATCTCCAAAAGTAAGTCCTCTTTAAAGCAAAGTTACAGTGCGTCCTGTTTGTCACACTAGTAGCGAATTGGTGATAAGCCTGTGATAGAGCATTCTGACTAGAAAACCAGGAGTGAGCACTGTGACCATGAGGGTTTTCTCAGGACTAAACTCGGAGAACTTCAGAATTGGAAGAGGAGTTTAGAGACCATCTGGTATAACCTCCTCGTCTTACACAAAGGGAAAATCGAGGCCTGGTGAGGCAGAGCGACTTGTCTGGGGTCACGCAACCAGTATCTGGCACGGGGCTCAGAGCCCTGTTAGTGCTCCTTGTTCTTACTAGGCCTTAGTTTTCACTCTTGGCCCTTTGCCTCCTACCTTCCACTAATAGTTCTAAGTAGTGATGATACAAAAACGATGAAACAGACCCAAAGGAGAGAGTGCATTAAAGGGGCATGTAAGGTGCCTTCTCCCACCTTAAAGCTTCTATCCGGCAAACATAGAGTGGTGGATGTGTAGGTGTTTTTGGTAAGTGGAAGGTGTAGACATTATCATTACTGTCAAATATGTTCGTGGGCAAAATGAAATGGCAAAAAATCTTCCCACCCTGCCATGTTCCACATGCAGGGGCAGGATTTTTTCAGTCCTTTAAAACACTACTGACTTTGCCACTTCTGAACTTTGTGCTTCTTCAAGAAGACTGCTGTGACACTGCCCTTTGGTTCTCTTCAGACCTCTCTCTGCTGTGCCTCACAATCTTTTTAGAGAGTTCATCTTCCTCGGCCAATTCCTTACAAGTTGATGAGTCGCAGATCTCATCCAGGGCCCATGACTCTCTCTTCCCATGGGCTCTCCTTGTGTGATTGTACCACTTTTTTGAAGGTTCCAGTACCACCTGTATGCTAATGACTCCCAAATCTGGGCCTGGGTCCCCGGCTACTCCCCTGACTTCCTATGAGCACCTCTGTCAAGGCAGCTCAGACATAACAAGCCAGAAGGGAACTCACTGTTCTCCCCTCATGAATGAGTTCCTCTATTTTTAATTCATTGGTCTGTGTCATTATTTACTCAGTGGCCTAGGCGGGAAACCTGGGAATCATTCTTGAGTCTTTCATCTGTAAAAGTCACTCACTCACAAGCCTTCGTATTTTATTTCTTTTCCTACCTTCCACACTTCTTCCCTGCACTCCTTCCCTAACGCTGACTTATCCTGAAAGACTCAGCTGTCACCTTTCAGAGGTTCATCTTCAGCGAGGACCCACTATGATTAGGTACTCATCGTTTATATTCCCAAATCTTTGTGCTTCTCTCTGTAATGGCACTTAGCGTTAGTCTAAAACGTTCTGTTTATGAGTCTGTCTCGCCCAGTGAACTGTAAGACCCTTGAAAGCAAGCACTGTCCTGCTCATCTTTCCGTCCCAGTGTCACAGATAGTGCCTGGAGTACTGGGGTGTGGGGTGTACACTTTGGATTGACACTCAGAACTCCGTTTGAAAAGGAGTTGTGTCTCCTAGAAAATGTTTGTAGGTAGAAATTTGGATTTGCTAACCCTTCCTTTTTCTTTCTTTATTTTTGTTAGATTAATGTGACAGAATCAGGTGGATCAACAGCCATCCCACTGCCCCCTTTGTTGGGGGGTGCTGAGAGTGGGGAAGCATGGAGGACAGTAAGAACGAGACAATGAATCGAGCTCATGTCCTCTTTGACCGGTTTGTGCAGGCCACCACCTGCAAGGGTACCCTCAAGGCCTTCCAAGAGCTCTGTGACCACCTAGAACTGAAGCCGAAGGACTACCGCTCCTTTTATCACAAGCTCAAGTCCAAGCTTAACTACTGGAAAGCCAAAGCACTGTGGGCAAAGTTGGACAAGCGGGGTAGCCACAAAGACTACAAAAAGGGAAAAGCGTGCACTAACACTAAGGTAAGGGTTTGTCTTCTCCCAGGCCTTGGGGCCACTGACCTAAGGATTTAACCACAAAAAAAAAGATTGTGAGGAGAGGTAAACCAAAGAAAGGGATTGAGTAGAGGTAGACTGGTGAGTAGAGGTGAGAACTAGGCAGAGTCTAACAGAGACTTAGTACAGAAAGTCAAACTCTGTGGGTCCATTACCTGTGTTCAGTTGACTGTTCCATGTCCCAGACCCCGTTCTTATTTCATGTATTCACATTTTGAACAGGGTTTCAGCTATTTAAGTACAACCCTGAAGTCAAGTGGTACAGGAACTTTTTATTCCCCCCTGAGGGCTCTGTTTTGAATCTCACACTGTTAGGAGGATGCAGGTCGCTTAGTAAAGAAGCAGCCATGCCCTGTTAGCATCCTGTCTGAACATGGCTTCATGATGCCTGGCATGTCATCTTTATAAAGTCGTCATTCCATACTTAATGACTAATAAGGTCCATATATACAATGGAATATTACTCAGCTATCAGAAAGAATGATTTCTCAACATTTGCTGCAACATGGACGGCACTGGAGGAGATAATGCTAAGTGAAATAAGTCAAGCAGAGAAAGACAATTATCATATGGTTTCTCTCATCTATGGAACATAAGAACTAGGAAGATCAGTAGGGGAAGAAAGGGATAAAGAAAGGGGGGTAATCAGAAGGGGGAATGAAGCATGAGAGACTATGGACTCTGAGAAACAAACTGAGGGCTTCAGAGGGGAGGCGGGTGGGGGAATGGGATAGGCTGGTGATGGGTAGTAAGGAGGGCACGTATTGCACGGTGCACTGGGTGTTATACTAATGAATGAATCTAATGAATCATCGAACTTTACATCAAAAACCAGGGATGTACTGTATGGTGAGTAACATAATATAATAAAAAAATATTGTTATAATAAAAAAGATAAATAAATAGTATTTGCTAACTTGGGGATCTGCCACAAGCTTCAGACCTCTGTTCATCCATATTCCAAAGGTTTGTTTTGATAAGCAAGGGCCTTGTGAGCCAAAATGTTTCTTTGCTTTCTTCACAATCTAGGGAAATAGAGTTTACATGAAACAGGTGAGATATTCAGTCACCTGTGCAGGAGTCAGTACAGGGAAGTATGTTTCCTGCTTTCCTCCTTATGTAAAACAGTATGTTTCCTGCTTTCCTCCTTATGTAAAAACACCTGAGAAGTTTGGAAAAAGCTAGCAGGGAAACAAAGTTGCAAATGACTTCATGACTAGATTATTAATGTCCTTTAACGAGCTTTAATTTGCTCTATGTGGAGACCTAAAGACCCTCCCCCAGTGGATTTGCCTCTGAGTAGATACTTATCAGCAAAATTCAAGAAATTCAGAGGCATGACTTTTATGAGTGAGTTGTGGTGTTTTATTAAGAATAATACAAATTAGTTAAGTGTCCCTTCTCACCTTATGTACTTCTCTAGAATACGGGTCTTTAAGATCATTTCCCTGGACTTTCAGTAAAAGATGGTGATTTTAGAACTCTTTTCAGCACATAAAACTTTGGTCTTGAAAGTTGCCTTCTTGGAATCCTAGAGTGGTAGATTCATTTCAGAACTCTTAATATTGTCTGAACTATGTATTTAATAATCTGTGTCTCCTTGGACAGAAATCTGCTTGACTTAGAAACCTTTCGAAAAGTCCTCTCCTGTTAATAAAAGATGATGTGATTTTCAAATCGTTTGTTGAAATGATGACCACTTCAATACATTGCAGGTCTACAAGGTGAACATGTGCTGGGTTTATGTGCAGCACTAGCAGTTAAAAGAGTCTCCTCTATCCATAACAATCACCAGCTTTTCTCTCAAGGCATTGCAGATGCTCTCCCGTGACCCACATGGGTCTGAAGATTTCTTAGGAGAATAGCCCTACTTGGGGGGCTTTAGGGAATGATGGTTATGAGATCATGAAACTGTTATAGAAATGTGAGCTTTCCTAAGATGTGCTGCCTTTGCCCTGAAAGCAGCTGTGTTTTTCAGTGTCTCATCATTGGAGCTGGCCCCTGTGGTCTCCGTACAGCCATTGACTTATCCTTATTGGGAGCTAAGGTGGTTGTTATTGAGAAACGAGATGCCTTCTCCCGCAACAACGTCTTGCATCTCTGGCCATTCACCATACATGATCTGCGAGGTCTGGGTGCCAAGAAGTTCTATGGCAAGTTCTGTGCTGGAGCTATTGACCATATCAGTAAGTAAAACCAATCCTCCTGCAAGATCCCACCCCTGCCCCCTACCCACTTGTTCAGTAGAAAGAGGCAGATTATTTGAGGAATTCATACTCAACAGCCCATTTTGTTCTGATATCAGTAATGTCTAGTGTGCTTGGAGTCAAAATACATGTGATATGGTGGTCTATAACCTAGGACTCTTAAGTGCAAGTGATCTCTCCTATTGACATGAGTTTAACTTAAGGATTTCTAAAGTTAGGTCTTGAACTCTTCCAGAGCACTTGCAGTGGGTGGGATGGGCACTGGGGCCAGGCTAGGAAACACTACCAATTTGAGCCTTGACCCTCTGGTGGTTAGTCTAGTGGAAGAAGCATAAAGCATGAGGCTCTCTCTAATGTGGTATGATAGAAACTCTACTAATGTGAGAACAAAATGCAACGGGGACAGTACTGGGGAAACCACAGTTTTAGAAGCAGCCTCCTAGTTTGGTCACCAGTGGCAAGTTAGTAATGAGATTCATTTGGTTAGGTGATTCTCATGAGGTCTACAGCATGGGTAACTCTTCCTATATTTTTGTCATCTCCAAGCTCAGCTTGGGCCTGTGCTTTTCTGAGATCCTATAGAGTAAATACAAGTCAGTGCAGATAGGGATTTTCTTTCCATGACTGTTAAGTGGCCTATCTGAAAAGTGATTCAGAACAGACGGTATCTACATTATGAAGTTCGAGTCTTGTTTATTGATCATCGTTAATGATTCCAGGAAAGTTGTTATCAAGGAACTTTTGTTCTGAGCTCCTGCAGATGTGTCCTGCAAATATATCAGACTGCTGAACTGTTTGCTGTTCGAAGTGGTTGTGCCAATTTATCAAACATTGGCCAACAGCTGCCACATTCCATTGGCAGAGGAAGCGTTCTGCCCATCTGTTGGACTATAATATGTAAAGCATCTTGGAATCCAGTTGTCTGCAAATATTAAATGTGTACGAGAATGGGATTTAATGAGCCTGTAGGCGCGTGACTCAGAAGGGTGGTGGTTATGATAAGCTGGGAAACAGAACCAAGATGACTTAGATGAGGATTCGCGTGCACTAGGTTAGTCAGAGGCTGCAGGTGAAATTGGTCTTAAGAGAGGACCAAGGGTCATTCGATTTGTCTGAATTTGTGTGCCTTATGTGGGATTTGTCTTGGAGCTGAGAGGGTCCTACATTAGGGACTAGATTTTTATCTCAGTAGGCCTGGGGCTGCTACCATGTGTGACACTTAGTGGTCACTCATTGGACATAGAATAAATAAATAGATCTCGCTGTGATAATGAGCAAGACTTTCACTCATTTTGAGCCTCAGTTTCTACACCTGTAGACCAGTGGTGGGAGGGGGAATGGCAAGAGACTAAGGTTGGATTAAGGATTCCCCTTCTCACTTTATAAGAGTGTGTGAAGGTCAGATAATAGGATGAAAGGGAGATGCTATGGGGATCTTAGAAGTAGTCCAGCCCCTTTGTATCAAACTGGAAAACCCACCGGAGGGTGCACACCTTTTGCCTTCTGTGGTAAGTACCATGTCCTGTCAGGATTGTGGATTCCGCTAGATGACTGTGGCTCTGACTGATTGGGAAAATGGAAAAGAGAGTCTCCTGTTGGCCACAATCTATGTTGTCTCAGAACTTTTGGTTATTTTGAACATTGAACCCAGGAGGTAGGAGTGGCCTTGCATGTCTTTCTAGAACATCTCTTGCATCGAATTGTATTTGCCCTTAAAAAAGAAAGAAAGAAGCTATAGAGCATGGCTTGGAAAATGTCTCCAACTACAGGAGGCTTTGAGAGTCTGGATAAACTGTGTAGGTGGACAGGCGAGAACCTGAACAGTAATCGCTGACTAGTACTCTCTATTCAGTGTGCCCTCACTACTATCATCTTTTTGTTCCCCCAGGTATTCGTCAGCTTCAGTTAATACTTTTGAAAGTAGCCCTGATCCTAGGCATTGAGATCCATGTCAATGTGGAATTCCAAGGTCTTGTGCAGCCTCCTGAGGACCAAGAAAATGAACGTGAGTTGGATTGGACAAACGAAGGGGGGATGAAAGGGCATGGATTTTGTGAGAAAAAATGAGATCAAGGGAGGAAACTACAAGAATCTGTGGGTTGTTTTCAGAACTAGTTAAAGAGCTTTCTTCAGGAGGTGCCTGGGTGGCTCAGTCGTTAAGCGTCTGCCTTCGGCTCAGGGCGTGATCCCAGAGTCCTGGGATCGAACCCCACATTGGGCTCCCTGCTCCGCTGGGAGGCTGCTTCTTCCTCTCCCACTCCCCCTTCTTGTGTTCCCTCTCCCTGTCTGTCTCTCTCTCTCTCTGTCAAGTAAATAAATAAAATCTTAAAAAAAAAAAAAAAGTTTCTTCAGTTGTACAGCCTGTATCTTTCAAGGAACTTTTGACTTTGTGAGGAGGCTTTTGACATAGTATTAGATGTTGCAAACATTTGTGTTCATTATAGCAAATCACGTGGCGGGGAGCATTCTTTTGTGAGCCTTCTCCAAGGCTTCTTTTTTTCCTGTGTTTTGTACCCCATGCTTTTGCTCCTGGTGTTTTCAGTTTGGGGTTTTGTGCAGTTTGTATCTAAAGGTCTCTTAGGTGTATGAATATGGCTGGGTATTGACCTTCATTTTGACTTTGGTCCACAGGGATAGGTTGGCGGGCACTGGTCCACCCCAAAACCCATCCTGTGTCAGAATATGAATTCGAAGTGATCATCGGAGGGGATGGCCGAAGGAACACCTTGGAAGGTATTGATCAATGCTGCTTTGCCTGGTTCATAGCAGAGTGAAGGGTGACCCTCCCCCAACCCTGGGGTGAGAGTTTGTATCATCAGAATCCACATTCCTAAGAATCTGCATATGTGTGCTATCTATTCTAACTGAATGACAGGCCCAGCTTTCCACTAGCCAACTGATACTTGGGTTACTTCTTACAGGGCACTCTTGTTAAGGCACTAGGAGATAATTAATTGTTTGACACTGCAGGATTATATCTAAGTTTAGTAAGGTGGTGGCTTCCTTTCCTTTCTCCCTCCCTCCCTCCTTCCCTCCCTCCCTCCCTCCCTCTCTCCTTCTTTCTTTCTCTTTTAATGGAATCTCTTGCACTGAGTAGTATTTTGGTCAGTTAGATTTCAAATTGTTAGTGTGGGGGAGACTTTGACTTCTTTCCTGAATTCATATATTTTTTGGTAGGTAAACACCTTATTTTCAGATAGAGAAGAATTGCCCTAAAATTTTCCCATTGATTCCCATCCCACATGTTCCCTAATGTCATCATCAACACCCCTTTCCTGTTTGAAGTGATTTTCGTTCTTCTCTAACAAGTTGTGGCACCTCTGAAAATTTCTTTCCTTCCAGGATTTCGGCGAAAAGAATTTCGCGGCAAGCTGGCCATTGCCATTACAGCAAATTTTATTAACCGAAATACAACAGCAGAAGCCAAAGTAGAAGAGATCAGTGGTGTGGCTTTTATATTCAACCAAAAATTTTTCCAGGAACTAAGGGAAGCCACAGGTTGGTGTAGATGCCTCCAAAGCAATAAGGATAGAAATTTAAATAACTACTTGTGATTTTTCTCCCAGAGGGTTTGGTAGAGTGGGTGGTCATTGGCATTATTACTGTTGTTTGCCCCTCTCTTTCTTTCAATACTGCTTTCCTTATCACTGTCTCCTCCTCTAGCATTCTTTATCCTCTTTACAGTGACAGGGCTGCCCTGGGCTTAGTTTTTATTTATTTGTTTGTTTTTAAGGGCTCATTCTGCCTTTTACCAACTCTACTCCAACCCTTTCCCCTATGCTGTGGCTCTGAGTGATGGTGCTCAATGCAGTAAGCTACCGATTGGTAGGTCTCTGGTTCTCTAGAACCTGACTTTAGATACCGAGTATACAGTCTTCTGGTGTTGCAGTTTGGGCGTGAAGTAAACCATGTGCTAGATAGGAATGAGATTGTCGTGTGATAGCTTTTGAATAAATTATTTTGTTGCCATAAAAATGTGCATCAGATTTCAATTCTCTGTTTTCTAGAACATGATTGCTTTCCATTACATCTGTTTTTTAGATTATTGAATTAAAAAGTCACTAGTTCACACTCTGCTTAAGAGTAGAGGTGATTCTCCCAGTTGCCTTGATGACTATCAAAGAGGTTTAATTTGAGAACTAACCCTGACCTCTTACTAGAAGTTAACCTTTCTTTTTCTTCTAGTCCTTCTATTTCTGCTTACTATTGATCATGGTTTTTAGGATAACTTAGGGTATCAAGTGAATTATAGAGCAGTGCAGGTATAAACATAGCTCGCCCTTTTCTCATGAACTGAATATGCAGGAAGCAAGAATCTGGGCTCAGGCATCTCTTTATTTTCACTTTCTCTGCTTGGAGTGTTACAGCCCTGGTCTCTGTGGACCCATGCAAACTTTCTGGCTGCCCTAATGTACCTTCATTTCAGCAAGCCCACATGTGACAGATTTGTTTTCTGGTTGCAGGCATTGACTTGGAGAATATCGTGTACTACAAAGATGACACACACTATTTTGTTATGACAGCCAAAAAGCAGAGTTTGCTAGACAAAGGGGTGATACTGCACGTGAGTAATGGATTTCTTTCAAACCTTTTTTTATGTTGTACTAGTTAATGTGACCACTAAGAGAAAGAGTTTTATTGTCTGATGAGTTTTTCCTGCAAGGGAATGAAAATGAGCACCCAACTCATCTCCTGGAAACAGGTACTCCTCTAATGTTCTTAGTTTAACTTCTAAAAAATCTTTTGTTACGGACAATTTCAGATGTAAACAAAAGTAGAGAGAAGCATACAGTGAACCCGCATGTGCCCACCATTTCATCTTAACAATTACCAACACATGGCCAATATCATTTCAGTAGCACCTCATCCCAGTCCCCACTCCTGCCATTGGATTGTTCTAAAGCAAATCTCAGATATCAGTTATCTCGGATACTCAGTTTAATTTTAGGTGATTTGGTCTGTCGTTATAGCTAATTCCACATATGACTGCTTAGCAGTTGGTTAATAGGTCGTCTTTGGGGAGAGGGTGGTAGGGGAAGGGAGTTGGACCTGGAAGCCTGAGAATGGTTCTAGTTTTACTGCAGATATGTCTATCAGAAGTCTAGGGAACACTGGCTGGATCAGGGTATATTTAGACCTCTTCATGACCTAACAATGATGAGAGGTCTGGCTCAGCCTTTTTTCCAGGTGGATAATTGTATGACATTCCCTAAGATGATGAACAGAATATGAAATCAGAGAACCACAGGATAGGTGGTTTTTTAAGGACAGTCTCTTAAGTCTTGTTTGGTCTTCAGTCTGAGTCAGAATTACTATCCCCGTGTGATGAGCTGGAGAGAAGAGGCTCTAGATGTGCTGACTCAGGCCTGTACAGTTCTTAGCACAGACTCGTGGCGGAGTTCCAGGGTGCCTTTGTCTCTGCAGGACTGAGTTATACTGTTGCCATATCTGAGAGCAGTGTTGGGGGCAAGCCAGTGAGCAAGTGCCTGCAGCACAGCCTCTTCCCAGTCATGGACCTCAGATGTATTTCTCAGCCTTGAGCTCCTTTATGTACATAAGAGAAACAGGACAGAGCAGTTCGTACAGCCCATTCTGCCAAAAGCATAAACAAGACATACTTGGTTGGATGCTTTATCAATAAGAAATAGCCAGTGAGCCCGGTGGTAGGCTTTGGGACTAAGTTCAGACAAATCTACCGTCTTAGGCAGAGCAGTGGTTATCAGTTGAAATTATTGTTTTATTGTGCTTTGCAACTACTGCATTTATTTATTTATTTATTTATTTATTTATTTATTTATTTAACAAAATTGAGAGTTTGTGGCAACCCTGCACTGAAGAAGTCTGTCGGTGCCATTTTTCCAACGTGTTTGCTCATTTCATGTTTCTGTGTCATATTTTGATAATTCTTGGCAATATTTCAAACATTTTCATTATTATATTTGTTATGGTGATCTGTGATCAGTGATTACAATTAGCTGAAAACTCCAATAATGTTTAGTATTTTTTAGCAATAAAGTATTTTTTAGATAAGGTAGGTTCATTGTTTTTTAAAGACATGCTATTGCACGTTTAATAGACTACTGCACAGTGTAAACATAACTTATATGTACTGGGAAATCAAAATAGTTCATTTGACTGGCTGTGTTGCAGCATTCACTTTATTGTGGTGGTCTGGAACTGAACCTGCAATATCTCCAAGGCATGGCAAATGTAGGAACAATCTAGAATGCCAAGACCTGATTTACTTTTGCTTTTTATTTATTTTTTTAGAGGGCAGGGGCCATGTTTCTATGTGTGCTGTGAAATACTAAACTGGTTGTGGTCACTTACTCAATGTTGAACAAACATGGTTTTGAGGACCAACTTAAGTATTTGTGCTTTGACTATTAACATCTTGTAGCGGTAGCTGAAAGTACCATCAGGGACACTTGGAAACAAACCTTAGGCCCCACTTTAGGAGAATAAAGATTTGGCTTAGTTAGCCAGGAATCTCCAAAACAGAAAAGGAGTTTTTCAGTCCTTTATGTGGAAAGCCCTTTTCCCTCTCATCACTGTTTTTCTTAGTTGATGGGTTTCTCTGGAGCCTTTCAGAATCTTATGTATTATTTTGAAAACCTCTGTTCCATTTTCAACATATTTCTCCCCAACCCCCGGGACTACCATTGCTCCCACCTCACATCTTTTTGGCACTGAAGCTTTTGGGTGCTTCCTTTGGTTTGATGAATTACACAATGCTGAGCATTTTATGTGGTCCCATTTGCCAGAAGCTATTTGCTACCCAGAAGATAATGATGACCAATATAACATAAATTATAAAATACATTTTCAGTTTAGAAAGTACCATCACATAAATTATTTTATTTGGTATTCAAAACAACTTCATGACCTGGATTAGGCAAGATTAAAGAAGTATGACATGCTCTAAGTAAATGGAAATACCAGGCGACAAAGCCTGTGCTCTCCTCCCCTGTAGGGCACCTGGGTGGCTCAGTCGTTTGAGCATCCGACTCTTGATTCTGGCTTGGGTCATGATCTCAGGGTCATGGGGTCATCTGGCTCCTGTTCAGCAGGGAGTCTGCTTGGTATTCTCTCTGTCCGTGTCCCCCACCCCGTGCTGTCTCTTTCTCTTCCAAGTTAATTAATTAATTAATTAATTAATTAAAAAATTATTTAAAAAAGGGGTGCCTGAGTGGCTCAGTCGATTAAGCATCTGCCTTCGGCTCAGGTCATGATCTCAGGGTCCTGGGATTGAGCCCCACGTTGTGCTCCCTGCTCAGCGGAGAGCCTCCTTCTCCTTCTCCCTCTGCACCAGCCTACCTTCATGTGCTCTCTCTCTCTTTCAAATAAATAAATAATCTTTTAAAAAATAAATAAATTTTAAAAAGAAACCACCTCCCCCTTTTTTCTTTAATTTGTGTAGACTTATTTTGGAATATGAAATCACTTTAGGAAGAAGGGAAAGGCTGTGAAACTAGCTTACATCTGACATGCATAGTGTGGCTCTAACGGGGCTTTTCCCTTGACCCTCTTCTCGCTCTCGAGACAGGACTATGCTGACACAGAGCTCTTGCTTTCCCGGGAGAATGTCGACCAAGAGGCTCTGCTGAACTATGCCAGGGAGGCGGCAGACTTCTCCACTCAGCAGCAGCTGCCGTCTCTGGATTTTGCCATCAATCACTATGGGCAGCCTGATGTGGCCATGTTTGACTTCACTTGTATGTACGCCTCCGAGAATGCTGCCTTGGTGCGGGAGCAGAATGGACACCAGTTATTAGTGGCCCTGGTTGGGGACAGCCTCCTAGAGGTGAGCAGTAAGGATGGCAGTGCTTTCTTTGTAGTAGAGGCAATAGTAAGGAAGCAGTAAGAATTAGGAACAAACGTGAGTATCCCAGGTTGTAGAGCGAGTGTCTACCACATTGTGCAGCAGAGGTAGACTCCCTGCAGAAGATACACCAGGAAGTAGGGAAGTTGCTAAGTATGGATGGAAGCTCTGCAACTTTTGTGATTTGCTCCTCTGCCTTTACGAAGTGGGAAAGCCCAGTATCTGAACAGTTGCCAAAAAGTACAGTCAATAGCAAACTTTCTTTCTTAGTTTCCCTCTACTGAAAGGTAATTTATTTTAATTCTTTGTTTTCTGTCTCCTTCATAGCCTTTTTGGCCAATGGGAACAGGAATAGCCCGAGGATTTCTAGCTGCTATGGACTCAGCCTGGATGGTACGAAGTTGGTCTCTAGGAACAAGCCCCTTGGAGGTCCTAGCCGAGAGGTAATTGGAAGTAGCCAGGGGTCCCTTCCACGAGAAAACTGGGAGTGATGAGTGGTTTACTCCTCAGGCAGAGTACACGTTTTCTTCTTTCTCTCTCTCTCTTCCTTTCTTAATTAAAGATGTTTCCATATTTAAGAGAAGCAAGATATTGATTAATAAAATCATAGATATGTAAAGACTATCTAATTTAAGTGCTCTTCTTTTATTTCTTTCCAAATTAAATTTGTTACTGACAAATGGTATCTGAATCTTTGTATTCCATTAAAGAACAGTATCTGATTCCTTTAATGACAGTCACATGAACAAATATATAAACATAGTACATTAAATCTTTCTGTCCTTAAAGTAGAAAGACTTACACTAATGAAATCAGTGTGGTTGCAGGGGGCATACTAACATAAGAAAAGAAATAAGAATTGACTTCGAATTAAAAAAAAAACCCAAACTGCTTGTAAACATTTCTCAAACTTTCAAATGTCAGATATGTTGAAGCGGATCATTGCAAACGAGGTAAGAATCCTAGGATTTGTTTGCTAATAAAGAACAAATGCCTTGACCAGAAAAACTAGAGAAATACAGGATTTCCTGGGTGTAATTGGTGGTTGATAGCATTTTAAGTCTGTTACCTAAAGTATTCTGGGCAAGTTTGGTGGCAAGTTCTTTTTTCATCTGTGATTTTCTTAAAAATTAAATATTGGCCTACATGAAAAAAACAAAACAGTAAATTAGTTGCCTTTTAAATTAGAATCAGTGATTTTATCCCAGCCCACCACAGTGTACTTGCTCTTGCTACTGGTCCTTAACCAGTCCAGTGCCTGTGGAATCACTGGCGTGGTAGGAATGGGAGCAAGGGCTGATGTAGGTTTGGAGAAAAATGGTCAAGGATGAGGATTTGTCACATCCTTCAGATTATTCGGGACACTGTCAAAAAATAGGAATGTTATCAAAGGAGAGGGAGATGTGTATGGTGCTTGTCACTGCTCTGAGTAAATTGTTGTATGTTCTTACAGGGAAAGCATTTATAGGTTGCTGCCTCAGACCACCCCTGAGAATGTGAGTAAAAACTTCAGCCAATACAGCATCGACCCTGTCACCAGATACCCCAATATTAACGTCAACTTCCTCCGCCCAAGCCAGGTAAGAGCCTTCTAGTCAGTTATCTACATCTGGGCCCATTTTCAGGATGGATCAGGCCTCTGAAACACTGAAATTTGTCTATTAATACCATATACACACAGTTCTTTCATAATCCAAGTAGATGTCTCCCTGGAATGGTACCACTTTCCATCAAAAGATTGAGCAGCTAAGGGAGGGAGTTGTGGAATGACTTGCCAGAAGATCCCATTTGACCAAAGTGGTGGATCCAGGACTTTGTCCAGGGCTCCCTCATTCAAGCTGCATGTTGTAGGGGAGAGCACACTTGCTCACTACTCAGGAAACGGGACTTCTTGCATTATTTCCACCAGTCACTTTGATGTGGATGTGTCATCCCGTCTTCTCTGAACCTCAATTTCTTCATCAATAAAGTGGAGATAATAGTCCTGCTATTCACAGGACCATTGTGAGGGCAAATGAGACTGTTCACTTGAAGGAACTTTGAAAGTGAGGACGCTCTCTGCAAGTTGAAATACCATTGGTCAGTTTTCTTGCGCTGCTGAGTTATTTCTCACAACATCTGAAGCCTTACAATTGCATTAAGAATGACATTTGACAAAGCACAATAATCCCAAAGAGCCCAGCAATTTTTAGAAAGCAGCCCGTTCAACATATTTGCCGATGTACTTGTATAATTTTTTATTCACTTTCTATCTGAAGTTTATGGCTTTAAGCCTCTATGTAAGGGGCCCATGAGACCTGCTGTCAATGGGCAGTATTAATGGTCCAATAGTGACTATCAGAGGGCCCTCCTTGGCTGAGTAGCTAATTTTTAGCACAACTTTTTTACACTGATATGTATTTGTTTATATGTAACCCCACCACATTCCAGAAAGGTTTTAAAGGTCATCGTCATAACTTTTATTTGAACTTTGCCCAACCTGCTCTCTTAGGCTTTGATTTTGCTCTCAAGTGGGAATTGTTACATGGTGTTTGATTTTTCCTTCTTAACTTCCTGCCAGGTGCGCCATTTATACGATACCGGGGAGACAAGAGATATTCATCTGGAAATGGAGAACCTGGTGAATTCCCGAACTACCCCAAAGTTGACTCGCAATGGTGAGTTCTGGTAATGACCTTTTAAATGCAAGTAACCTATTCAGAGAAGTTCATACTTACTCATTGAGCTGTTAGTGCACACAGTACTGTATAAGGCAGTGGTTCTCAACCAGAGGTAAAGACCCCCAGGAGACATTTGGTAGTGCTTGCAGACATTTTTGATTGTCATGACTAGGGGAGGGTGCTGTTGGCATCCGGAGATGCTGCTAAAACCTCGTACAGTGCACAAGGTCAGCTCCCCACAACAAAGAATTGCCCAGCCAAAAATGTCAGGAACGTCAGGGCAGAACCCTCAGTCTGAGATTTTAGGAGGGTATAAAGAGAAATCAGGTACAAATGCTGTTGAGAGAGAAAGAGAGATAGAGGAAGTGAGTGCACACACACACCAACAAAGGTTTCTGGGGGAGGCTTTAGGAAAAAGCAGTGACATTTTAGCTGAGTACTACGACATTGCCAGGATACAGTTATAGAGATAAAAAGCCATTCCGTAGTTTGTGTTCACTGAAGGGCCCCTGTAGATTTTTTTAAAAGGAGAGCAACATGAATGTACCTGGTCAGCGATATGTAAGATGGAATGGAGCAGGGAAGTGCCAGAGGCAGGGCCACTGGTCAGAAATACACTGTAACAGTTAAGCTAACGGTGGTGAAGGCCTGAATCTGATGCTGTTGCTGGGGATGGACAAGGGAGTGGAGCATCGTTAGAAGAACTCTGACTTTGGAGCCAGGTGCAACTGGGTCCCAGTTCAAGCTTTGTCATTTGTGAAGTGTGTGGGCTAGAATGGGTTAATTTGTGTCTGTGAACTTTGGTTTCTCTGTCTAAAATGGGCGTAAGAAATAGCTACTTCACACTGTGGTCACAAATGGCAGCCATTTTGTCATTGTCATTATTAATTATGTGAGGGAGAGTATATTAAACAGCCAGAATCAATAGGCATTAGCAGTTTGGTTGCATGGGTCAGAGATGTTTGCAGATGGTGCTGCCACCCGTATGGACAAGAAAATGGGAGGATGAGAAGGTTTGAGTCTGTTTTGAGTTTGACATGTTATTGCAGTATCAAGGTGGATTTCACAACAGGCAGGCGGAAACATTTTCATCTTTCTCCCCTCAGGGGTCATCTACTTGAAAGCAGACAATATACCTTTGTCACTATCATTTTAGAGCCTGGAATATTGAAGTTGCCCAGTACATATTGGATTGATGGATATACAGACTTGGGAGACAGCTGAATGAAGTTAATTTCTGAAGTAAATTTCTGATTTATGATGATAACAGCAGGAGTGTTTCTCTCTGTATAGTTTTAGAATACATTTTCACCGAAAGACTTAAATGGAACAGGATTTTTATGATAGGCGGTTTTTATCTTGTTATGTTCCGAAATCACTAAATGACTTCATACAAGGTTAGATATTTCCAGCTGCCAAATGTAAGAGAACAGATGTTCTTGGACACAAATAGGAGTTCAGAGATTCTTCTAAATGCTGCATGTTAGAGCTCCTTTGATGCAGTTAAGAAAAGCAGACTTATAGAAAGGCACTTTGTGTTTAAGAAGACACAGCAGTGAGCTGGAAAACATCCAAGTATATGTGTTCACTTTTTCAAGATGTGATCATTTATAATACAGAGTGCCAATCCTGGCCTGGGGGATTGTTCCGGTCTGGGGTCCTTGGCCTTGCCAGTGTAATCCTACAGTTTCTTCATTTGCCAGATTGCTCTACACCTTGGAATGTGTGAGAGTGGGCTTTGCTTGCTATTGGTTTAATGTGTTGCTGGAGAGAATGGACTCTTTCCTGCTCTACTCCTCCCAATACTACTTTGAAGGGAAGGAGCTTCCTCAGCGGCCAGGTGACGCTCTGAGACCTTCTGCAAGTGAGGGTGACAGCTCAGTAGATGGCGCTCTTCCATCTAAATCAGTATCCAAGAGTGCTGCAGGGACCCTGGGCTTTTGCACGAGCAGATCCAGATCATCCCTCCTGTGACTTATCATTCTGTTAGAGGGACTGGAGTTGACATCAGATCTGGGTAAACTGGTAGTTTCTCATCCACCTAAAATTTCACTGTCATGTAACTACCAGTTACATAGCTTTTTACTTTTGAAAAACAGTGACAACTATTGTGTTCCTACCTTTTGTAATTTTTCAAACTGGATATGTGCACTACAAAGAGGATCCTACATCAATGCTACCCGGTGACCACACTTCTGATCATTTTTTTGTTGTTTTAGAGTCTGTAGCTCGTTCAAGCAAACTGCTGGGTTGGTGCCAAAGGCAGACAGATGGCTATGCAGGGGTACAGGTGACAGATCTCACCATGTCTTGGAAAAGTGGACTGGCCTTATGTGCAATCATCCATAGATACCGCCCTGATCTGATGTAAGTTGCGACAAACTTTGTGTTTCATTTTGTATTCCCTCAGGACCTCAGAGTATTTTGCTATCAGATAACCAAATTTTGCACTTTTTCCTAGAATGAGATACATAGCAAGATACTTTTTTCTAGAAGGCAGTGATTAATTTCAATTTAGTTATATTTAAAACTTGTGTCAAGCATAATGTAGCTGAATCCAGCTGAGGTTTTAAAAATCACAGCACTCAGAAGGTCAAAAACTGGTTTTAACACCCACATGGGCCTATTAACATCACACAAAGGAAAACTCTGTTTATTGGCCCCAGGTTGAACTCTTTATTTTGGCCAGCTATCTTTCAAATGCTGTTGGTCATAGGAAAACCTCACTAGAACATTTGGCTGGCTAAAGGCAAATATGTCACTACCAACAAAACAGAAAACAGTGAATACTTACCCGATTTATCATGGTTCATTGGTATTATCTCTGTTAAGAATGGTGCCTTTTGTGGGGCACCTGGGTGGCTCAGTTGGTTAAGTGTCTGCCTCCAGCTCAGGTCATGATCCTGGGGTCCTGGGATTGAGCCCCGCATTGGGCTCCCTATCAGCAAGGAGTCTGCTTCTCCCTCTCCTTCTGTGCTCTCTCTCTCTCTCTAATAAATAAATAAAATCTTTTTAAAAAATTGCACCTTTTGCAGATACACTCTGCCCAGGCCCACAAGATTGAGGCCGCCTTACCCACTTATATCAGTGACACCTTCTCTTTTGGCCATTCTTTACTCACCTAAATATAGAATCAACTACAGTGACCAGTGCACCCCGATTTCCCCCATAGGCATTTGTTACCATGGAAACCAAACAAGAAGATCCAGAAACAGAAGAAAAGCCTGTTGAATTATTTTGGCTGCCTGTCCTTTTATCATTAGGGCCCAAATTTGTGCGTTTGCTTTAAGGAAACCTAAGAAACATAGTTCCTATTCATATTAGGTTATAAATTAATGAGGCAAGAGCTAGTGGAAACAGCCTCACATACAGAATGATTTAGGAATGGGAATATCTGATTTGTTTGGATAAAGATAAGTGACCTCCAGTGCTCCTGTCCCTTAGCTAATGCAGAGGTTGGTAAATGGTAAGTGAAAGTACCCCCCCCCCCAATCAAGAAAGGACGGGAGAAGAAGAGGGAGTAGTTTGAGAAGGATTGTGATGAATGGCACAGAATGCTTTAGAAAAAGACAGGGTGGATCCGTTCTCTTCCAAAGGGAAAGCAAAAGTAGCTGAAGGGAACCTAGTGGGTGAGGTGGGGGGTGGTAGAGGGAGGGGGCACACTCCTGTTAGAATGGACTTAAGGCTGCCTGCAGAAGGTCTAGGGAGGGTCCCTGTAACACAACAGAAAGCAGTGAGGAGGTGATTTGGCACTGTTTAAACTGTAATGACTTCATTCAGGATGAGGCTGCCATGGTTTAATAGGCTTAATCTATAAGGAAAAGGCATTTAGAAACATGAAAACCTTGCTACAGAGTCAGTAGTAGGTTAACCCAAAATAAGGCCTGCCCAGTTGGTCTGAAATCACCTCTTAAAGAAGAATGCTATCAGTCTTCACTTGATTGAATGGCAAGAAGTTTGGAACCCAGCAGGAAGTGTTTGTTAATTTAAATACTTGGGAAAACTCAGGAAATTTAGCAGTGGGAAAATCTTTTGAGGAAGGTTTTGGAATTTCCCTTCAAGTGGAAGGCTGAATAAGATTTACCAGAGCTGATTTAGTGCGTCAGCAGCTTGTCTGGTCCAAGTGACACAACGAGTGATAGTCCTATGCCTTTAGAAGCAGTCTGATCTAAATAGAATATTTATCATTATTGAGCATTAGTTTAATATGTACAGATCACATGCAAGGTACGAGAGAATACGTATTAAAGATAGTTCCTATTCTTGAGCTTACCTTTTAGTAAGAAATTTATGTTGTTGGGAAAATGAGAGTAGTTCTTCAGCTTTTCCCCCCTTTTTTCCTTTCTGGGTAGGTCTGTAATCATGTCTTCTCTTTGAGGATGATTTGCGTTTTCTTAGTGAAAGGGAGGAGACCAATAGGTGAGATGAATGGGTTGGCTCTCAGATTGGGGTGAGACCCCCCGCACCCTGGATTTTAGCTGAAAGACTAAGAAATGATGATGACTCCACTGGTTATGTGTTTTCTGGCCTGAGGACAAGCAGCCCTTCTTGATATGTTTTTCTCATTCTGTTTCTTAGAGATTTTGAGTCTTTGGATGAGCAAAATGTGGAGAAGAATAACCAGCTGGCCTTTGATATTGCCGAGAAGGAACTGGGCATTTCTCCCATCATGACAGGCAAAGAAATGGCCTCGGTGGGGGAGCCTGACAAGCTTTCTATGGTGATGTACCTGACTCAGTTCTATGAGATGTTCAAGGACTCACTCCCCTCCAGTGGTAAGGGCTGGTGGGCACTGGTATGGAAGGCCTCCATTTCTTCTCTGTTGTTGCCTGGCTTTTCTTTCTTTCCTTCTTTCTAACCACGTCCTTAGTCAGTAGCACCAGAAGCACACCTGCACTTACTCTGTGTTATTACTGGTTGGTTGTCCGGGTAAGGCCCTGGAACTTTGCTCCATTATTTTTTCCTTCTCGATTAGTATGTTCTCAACCATTCTTTCTTTTCCCAAATCTTTCTCATTAAATCTATAAATATGCAAAAATCATTCCTATGCAAAATGTTTTCCTTAACTCTACTACTTTCTCATCCCCTTTCTCTCAGAACCAGCCTTTTTGAAAAAGTGGTTTGTATTTAGTAAGAACCTCTGCCTCCTAAGGCCTAAACTCTGTAACACTTTGCACCCCGGCATCTGTTTTTACTGCTCTGCCAAAACTATTCTCTACAGTCATGAAGAATCACCAAGTCCACATCTTTTCTCATTTTGCATCTCTCACACACTTGGCTTTTCTGCATTATTCAGTACTAATATGATGATGTCCTTTTTCTTGAAATTCTCTCTTCTCATTGGCCTCTGTGGTCCTGTACTTGTTTGCTTCATTCTCTTTCTTCTGTAACTGTTCCTTCTCTGGCTTCTCTCTCTTCTCTAACCTTTTAGTGTTTTTCAAAGTCTTTGTTCGGCACTCAGCCTGCTGCCTCAGTCTACCAGAATGCTACCAAAAAAAAAATATTCCTTTTGTCCCTTTGAGTAAGTATATGTAATGCTTTAGAGTGTTGACCATGGTACCCAACCTGGATCTACTTCCAGTACTTCTACCTGTTTGACCTTAGGCAAGTTACTAAATTTCCTTGTGCCTCAGTTTCCCCATCCAAACACTGGATTTTATGTACATATAACATAAAACTGTGATGTGCTGTGGAGAATGTTTGGCAAACAGAAGCATTTAATACCAGCAGTATATTATTAGTTTCAATTACTTTTAAAATTACTATTGTTACTAATAAAACATTAGAACCCACAGAGTTTGTGGTTCTCTAGTATCTTCTAGCCTAGATGTGCATGGCTTTTTCTGATCAGATATGCAGTTCTTAGAACAGGAATCCACAACTCTAACACCAGTATACCTGTTTAGGGAGAGCCATCCCATTGTGTGCACCTAAGTCCCTGGTGTCTGCATGATCAAAGCCAGTGACCCAGAGCTACATACCCTTCCTCCCTTTCTCCCTCTACCTTGAAATTTTTATCAGGAAGGTGAGGCTTTAGCAGTCTCTTGTAACTAACATCATTGGCAGATTCCAACTTTTGAAAAGCGAAAATGGAGGGTTTTGTGACCGAAGTGGATTGGAAAAAAAGAATTGGTTCTGTTAACGTGAATGGAAGAGAGAAATCTCGACATCCATACCTTAGTGTGTATTTCCTTGGTGGAATTTCGTGCTTGAGTTCCTCTTGCTTTTGTCAGAGCAGATGAACCTTTAGAGCTTTCTGGGGTTCTGTGAGCCACCTGCAAGGAGTGTAGTTCTGGTCAGTACTTTGAAGCCCCCTCCAGGGCTGTGCTCAGCACTGCTTCCTGTTCACAGATGCCCTGGACCTGAATGCC
>NW_024425119.1:386457-574452 GCF_017311325.1 Ursus maritimus
AGAAAGCAGTTCTTATAGCCAGCACCAAATCCCCCATCTCCTTCCTCAGCAAACTTGGACAGACCATCTCTCGGAAGCGTTCTCCCAAGGTAAATGGAAGAGGTTTTTGACCTGCTACAAACCTAAAGGCGGGGTATGGTGACTAGGATGATGCAGTCTCCCTCCTTTCTTGGTATAGGATAAAAAGGAAAAGGACTTGGATGGTGCTGGAAAGAGGAGAAAGACTAGTCAGTCGGAAGAGGTAAGAATTATCTGGGATTTGCTAGAATGGTCATACTGAATTGCCCTTTTTGGCTGAAATAAATTTCCAAATTGGTATTGCTAGATCTTTTCATATTCATTTTTATGAGAGTTTTTGTGGGCAGCTGCTTTTTCAGTGGGCTGTTGACTTTGTTCAGGGTTTTAGAGAGCATCTAAAGGCGCACACACGTGCACTAGTGCTTTCCCCTCTCTTTAGAATTTTACTTTTGGCGGGGGGTGGTGGCTTTCCTGACATAGGACAACACCAGCCCAAGTCCGAGTACCTCTTTATACTGCCCCACACACCAAAGTCTTGCTGACTGCATCTTGACATTAGAACCTTAAGGAGAGCTGTTAAGCTTAACCTGAAGTAAAAACAGCAGCCGCCATTCCAGGCAGTGGCTATACTCCCTTCTTTGAGGGAAGGACATTTGTGGGGCGTTTCTCTAACTGAAGCTGGTTCCTGGCTGTCAATGTTTGTCAGGAGGACGCGCCCCGGGGCTACAGAGGAGGAAGGCCCACACTGGTGAGCACTCTGACAGACAGGAGGATGGATGTGGCCCTTGGCAATCAGAACAAAGTGAAGTACATGGCAACCCAGCTGCTGGCCAAATTTGAAGAGAATGCTCCCCCACAGTCCACTGGCACGAGGAGACAGGTAAACCTCACTTCATAGCTCACCCACCCACGCTTGGTCTGGCCATGTAGGAAGGAGGGATCTTCCCAGTCAAATGAAGTGGGATGGGGTGTGTCTTAGCTGAGCATTCATGCGCCCAAGACTGTGTCTGGTTTTCTCCTTGTCTGACTGTGGCAGAGAAAAGCATTTGATAAGCTCCTCCTATGCTTTCGGCACTGCTTTCTCGTCACCATTCATGTCTGAGGTGTCTATGGCAAAAATTCAGAAGAGAGATTTAAAGTTTTATATATATCTATACATATTTATATCCTCACATATGTGCAGACATATTTGAATTATAAAAGAGGTAGATGCTTATTGAGGAAGATGCTGGAGAGAATAATAAAGATAATCAAGACACTTCTAATTCTGTTAACATTTTGTTGTATTTCTTTCTAGTCTGTTTTCAGTGCATTTTTGTTTTCATAGTTGAGGTCATTTGGAATATACACTTTCTGTTCTGCTTTGTTCACGTACTTGGGGTATATTCCCATGTTGTTCCAGACCCTACAAGCATCTTCCAGTATGTGTGTACCATGCTTTTCTTAACTCTTCCTCTAGTGTTGGATGTTTTTGTTGTTGCTTTTCTTTCATGATGAAGTACAGAGATAATAAATGTTCTTGTGATAAATCTTCTTTTGTGTGTTGTGGATGGTTTTCATAGGCTATCCTTGAACTAGGTCAGGAGTTAAGAACATTTTAAAGAGTCGTCATGGATACTAACTTGAGAGTGCTAGACAGAAGCATTTGACTTGAGATGTCTTTGTTAGGTCTTGTCTCTCCTCTTGCTTATCTGAAAGTCACTAAGACTTCTTATAAGAGGAGGTGCTGGGATTTGGAGATTAACACAAGAAGTTTCTTATAAAACTTCCTAATGACCCGAGAGAACATCCAAAGGAAAGGGAGACCATCTTTTTATTCTTTCACTCTCTTCCTTCAACTTTTCCATACATATCAGCCGGTGTTCTAAGGGCTAGGGGTAAGGCGGGGTACTGACTTTGCTTGGGGTCTGGCCATAATTAACTTCTCACATTTAGCCTTTGGTTGTTAATTTTTACACTCCAGTCATATGTATTGTGGCTCATAGAGAGGAATACGGATATTCGTTGGTAGATATCTGAGGTTGCCTGGCAGCTCTGGCAGCTGAGGGATCTGCCCCATCCCCGGAGGTCTGGAATGCTCTCCATGCGAGGAAGTTTACCCCTAAGAGAAGTTTGTGTTCCTCATTTTGAGTAGAATGATTAGTTTTCTAAACCAGAATTAGTAGTTTAGGTTCAGAGCATTGAGCTAGGGAAGAGGAAAGTGAAAATTACAGCTTCTGATTTCATTTTTTCCTTTTGCATTTGCTTTTGGTTTGTGGGGTGGGGTGTTTTGTTTCCTTTGTAAATGTACCTTTCTAAGAATTAATTCTGTCTCTGCCCCCACTCCTGGCTCATAGATGTGTGTCTGTCCACCATGAGTATCTTTTTTGTGTCTTCCCCTACCTTAATGTATTTTATTTTGTTTTGTCTCCATGTCCTGTCCCCCACCCATACTTGGCCTGTGTGTCACAGCCGACACAAGAGCGTGGGGTCAGCCAGCCGTCCTGCTGCCTACCTGAGCAGGGTCGCCCTGCTCCCACTCCCCAGTGGAAACAGGTAAAGGAGCTGCCCAGGGACCAGAATGGGTGCTGATTCCGTGGGCCTTGGCACCGTACTCATCCCTCTGAGCCAGTCAGGGCTATGGCCGACACTTTAGAATCCCAGCTCCCAGGGAGAGGAAGCTTCTGTACTCATTTGAGTAGCAGCTCTGGGGAAACGTTTAACAGACAGTACTGATAGTATTGCATGATTTGTTTAACTCCTTGGGATTTGAGTAATCAGTTGAAAGAGTAGGTGGTTAATTTGGTGTGGAAACTAGCTGAAGCTCTGTGGGAAGTTGTGCCAGGTACCTTAGCTTCTCCAGTTTTACCACCATAACCTTTGTCCCAAGCTGACTTTTTGCTTACATGTGTCCTTGTAACTAGTGGAGGGAGAATCCTGAGCTCAGCAAGGCTGAGAATTGGAGCAGTGGAGCCTTTCGTGTTAAATAGGAAATGTTAGCCAAGAAATATCGAACTATGATTTTTATTTGTTTCAGACCCTTGACAAAGATGATAATGGGCAATTTTCTTGGTGTTTTATCTCCGTTTAAAATACTCCTTGAAATTTTTCAATAAAGTTTTTACGGGATCTCCTAGAAAGCTGGTTCTAAGCAGTATTGGATAAGAAAGAAAGAAGGGGGTGGAGGGATGGCATCTGGTTGATAATAGGAAATCCATCAGAAGGATTGGGGCCTCTAACTGTATTTTCTCCCAAGTCACAGTTGAGCAAGTTCCTGCTCTAGTGAGTGCAGCCTGGATACTCTGTCTTGTGGTTTGGTATCATCTAGGACTAAGATCCTGAGAGGTCAGGCGAGCTGACCCTCGATTTCTTCCTGTGCTGTAGAGTGCCAGCTATTGCTGGGAGGTGCTAGGGAGTGGCAAGTGGATTTTATTTGAATTATATGCAGGGCAAAAGTTTCCTTTCTAACCTCTTCTAAATAATATGCTACGTTAAAGGCAGGGCCCATGAGGCTGAGCTGGAACCTGGGGAGCAATGTCCAAACTCACAACAGAAGCCAAGCTGCTTCTTTCTCTGGGTTTGGAGGAGGTCTTCTGGAAAACAAACAAATAAAACTCATTGGAAAATGCATTTTATTTTCTAACCCTTTGCCTTGAAGTCTAGGTGGAGTGTATGATTTGAAAGGTAATTTTTGGTCGAGGATCTGCTAAAGGAGAAATGAACTCTAAACTAGATTCCCCCAAATTCTAGATTCTGACAGTATTCATCAAGGTCACCTGAGATAGGAGCAATGCGGAGGGAAGTCAGTTGTAATACGTGTAGTGCACGAACAGATGACTTTAACTGGCACGTGCCCAGAGCAGCTTTGGGTTGGCTTGCCAGGAAGTCTCAAGGGTAGTGAGTGTGACCCGAGGAGCCTGGCTCAGCCAAGCCTTGTCCTGGTGAAGACTGGCACATCAGCTCATCACCTGATGGAGCTGTACTGAAGGGGCTTCAGGAGCTTGGTGTTTGTGGGCCTGCTTGTGTTTCCCATTTATGAAGCATCTGATAGCCTCTGACCTTGCGTGGTGTGCTACATGGAGACATAACAGCTAGGTTGTCATCTGGGTAATTTATGATCACAGTCAAAGAAGTGGAATATTGCTAGGCTCTACAGGCAGCAGTCAAACCTGGGTTCTGTGGAGTGGGCACCAGAGATTACAGTTGGAAAGAGTATCTGGGTAGATCTTGGTAAGAGAAAAACCATGAGCAATGAAAATCCTATTAGATCGTTGCTGTATAGAGTTGGGAATTGTAAATTTACTTGGCTGTGAAAGAACTGTAAGTCACAGTTACACGTAATTTTTCCTCAACACTAAATCAGGGATGGTATCATGATTCTTGGCCCTGTAAACTTGTCTCCTGAGAGAACAGGAACATTCTGGTGCTCCAGAAACATGGGAACAGAGGAACTCCGGTGGTGCACTGCAGTGGGCCTCTGCTGCTGACTCAGCCTGACCGTGGCCTTCTTTCGCTCCCTGTAGGAATCAGGGGCTTCCCAGCGGTACCTTACCGTGACTCACTTCTTGTTTTCCTTGAAGAGGTTTGGATGGAGGCAGGAGGGTGTGGCAAGGAATGCCATCAATGGTGGCTGAGTTGGCGCAAGGATCAGTTTTAACTTAGGTCGTGGTATGGAAGAGGGAAAATGAGTAACAACTGTGCTTGCCAGTGACTTCTCTTTTTTACCTTCCTGTGTAAACGCTTTGGCTCTTCCCTCCCCACCCTTCTGCCTTTTGATCTCAGAAATGCGGCCAGCAGACAAACTCTGCACATTAACCAGCATTGGTTTGGAAGTAAATTGTCATGAGAGGTTGGAACAAACAGTGGGGCTGTTTCCCCTGGCCTCACATCCTCCACAGCTTTTTCTCCCTCCCAGGCTTCCCCTGTGTGCTGCCCCACATGGTCATTCTGAGCGTGAGGAAATGCAGGGTTCCCTGTGGCCTAGAAATAAGTAATTGTTTCTTAAGTACCGAAGAGCTCTCTAAATCACAGGTTCACAGGAAAGGAATACGATGGAGAGGGGGCAAAACAGGGAAAGAATCCATGGATATATACGGTGTGCGGTAGTGACAGATGTACTTATATTCTGTTTCCTGTATCTTCTTGTATTTCCCTGGTGGTTTTCCAGAACCTTTTAAGTGTGCTCGAGGGGCTGAGGAGAGGGGAGAGGGAAGCCATGGGAGGGTGTTGTCTTGGGCGGGCCCTCAGGGAGAGTGCCGCTTTGCTGCTGGTGGGTATACAGGTGACTAAGCCCTTGGGAGGCATCTCCACCCTCCCCTCGTGATGGTTGGCCTGTGTGCCCTTTGTCTCCACCTACATCCGAGCTCATTTCTTCTATCCTCAACTGCCCTGATAAAACCAACAAAGAATATATCCTTGATCCCTGGCATTTAGAAAGTGTTACACTGCGAGTTCTGCCCTCAAGACCAGCTGCAGAGATTACCCATGTGGTCTGCACTTACCAGACAGCGCCAGAATGGCCAGGAGGCCAGCCGCCCACTGATAAGCTATCCTCCCTGACCATAGAGCCATTGCAGTGGAGAATGGAGAGGCACGGGAGGGATGGCTTTGGCGAATGCTCTTAATCCTTCCAGAACCACCCTAAACGCGGCCCCTGTTTCACCAATGTTCTCTCTGTTTGTGTCCATTGGTGTAAAAGCGACGGGAAAAGGAGTGTTCTCGGACCTGCCCCAAAAAAGTGATCACACTCTCCCCTCCCCCTACTCCACCTCCCTGTGGGGCGCCTGGCAGCCAGCAGGTGATCTTCTCTGCATGTGCCATGGTTCTCGTCTCGGTCTTCCTGCCTGCTTGCCTGCCTGCCTGCCTGCCTGCCTGTGTAGGTGGCTAGGTTAGAAGCCAAATCAGGATTCCCTCTTTTCAGAGCTAACAATTAAAAAACATTAAGACCATTAGTAGCAGAAAGCAACCTTATTGCTACAAATAAACAATTCCCAATCAGACCCCAGGATAGCACATAATACATTCAAACCCTGGCTAGTTTAATCTAGTCCCACATCATAAGAAAACAACTATGCAAGCGCAGACTAGAACTATATTTGTCACAGATGCAAGGTCCAAAAGCCCTTGAGAGCAACACGTTTTTTTATAACCTCATTTAAAGCAGCCATTTTTGTCTTGCTACCCAAGGAGATATAATTTATAAGATGGGCTTTTGGAAGCCTTTTATAGGACCTCACTTTATGAGTTTGGTTCCTTCTGATTTTGAGAGCCCTGCTTCTTGCTTATCCAGCTTGTGCCAGCAAACACCTACCCTTCTTATCTACCCCACTCACACTCTAGGCAGATCGTTTGAAAAATGCTTTATAGAGCATTTAACCACAGACATGATTAAAGAGGACAACAAGCATACTTACATAAAGTATATTTATAGAATATAATTGACCTTTGTAGGATATCCCTATAAAATAAAATACTAATTTTAAAGGCAGGAACTATGGAAAGACATTTTCTCAACTAAGGTGGCCTATTTAAAAGGTGACCCCTAGTAATGTTCTGATTGTTAAAGACCCACACTGTGTTCCCGGGTCTAAGAACTGAGCCACTGTAGGTTTAGTGATTACGCTGTGCCTCGTCTCTACATAAGAACCAACACTTAGATCCAGGTGGTATTCTTAGTTCTTGCTGTGTTATCTCAGCCAATTCTCACAATAATCCTACAAGACAGGTACTATCATTGCCTCCATTTTACAGATGAGGAGACTGAGGCATAGGGTAGGGAGGCCAAGTCCTTGGTACAAGTTCACACAGTAAGTAATGGAGCCAGGAGTTGAATCTGGGTGGTGTGACTTGAGCCCAAGCTCTGGCCTCATCCTGCCTGTGGAGACAATATGCTCACAGGCCACATTATAGGCTTTGGATTAGTTTTTCCACCAGGACACGGCCATAAGCTGAACCCTCAGCAATAATCCAAAGAGTGATAAGAGTAGCCTTCCTTTCCCCACGTGATTGCTGACAGTGGTTTCCTCAGGTCTGTGGAGGCAGCCATATGCCTGTCTTCAGGATTTCCATCCTTGTCACGTACATATTCCTGTCTGTTGACTGAAAATGCTTCCAGTCGTTGTCCACATCTCCCTTTAACAAATAATGCTTTGGTCCCGTGTTCCTGTTCAGGGACCATTCCCCAGAGTTTCCTCTGGACTGTTGTAATGGCCATTTGTTCAGCCAGTTTCCATCTCCCCACCTTTCCTTTCTAATATCTTGTTGTGGAAAGCTTCACCCTCCTAACCGGCCTCTCCTATTAAGCCTTCCATTTAATGCCTCTGATCTTGTGCCACTGTGTGAAAGAAATATGTTTGTTCCACTTTGGTACTAACTATAGTTCTTTATATATGTGGCTGACCTCACTGGAGGCCAGATGGACAGAGTGCTGGACAGAGAGCTGTCCTAGGGTCATGGGATTTGATATAGATGGGATTGTGGTTACCTGGGGTGGGGATCTGTAAGGGGTAGGGGATATGTGTTGAAATGAATTCTGAATTTCTGGCAGTGTCACTTAGTAGGTCCACAGAGAACATTTGAATGGAGCTTAAGTTTCTACTTTGTTGCCAACAGACGTACAGGGATCTTGATGCTGACAGCCGTGGCAAGCAGAGTTCCCACCATGAGAGGGTAAAAGAGCATGAACCTGGCATGGGATGCTGAGGGCCAAACAGATGGGGCACGCTGTGGTGGAGGGGCAGAGGGAAGGTGGGGTTGGTCCCTGCTCCCCTTGCTTTGTGCACACTCTTGTCACCCAGCCAAGAGCAAGAATTCTTGTTGCTAACTGCGTTGACCCATGTAAATAGCACTCACAGAAAAGCATCATTCTGCCCGGCATTCAGATCAGTAAGCAGGTGGCATTTGCTTCTATCTTTTGACATACAGGGGTCTAGAGGTAGAAATGCTGAGAGAGCCAGAGCTCTTACTGGTGTGGGGATTTTGCAAGTCTGAAGAAGATGGAGGGGACGGAAGGTGGTGACAAAATGGGGGTGCATAATGAAAAGATTTAGCTACTCTTTTCTGAAAAACTGAAGGGGGAATTACTTTTTTTTTTGGTAATAATATTTTTTTATTATATTATGTTAGTCACTGTACAGTACATCCATGGTTTCTGATGTAAAGTTCGATGATTCATTAGTTGCGTATAACACCCAGTGTACCATGCAATACGTGCCCTCCTTACTACCCATCACCAGCCTATCCCATTCCCCACCCCCCTCCCCTCTGAAGCCCTCAGTTTGTTTCTCAGAGTCCATAGTCTCTCATGCTTCATTCCCCTGAAGGGGGAATTACTGATTACACCTGGCCATCATATTTTTTGACAAATAGCAGAGATGCCCATTTTAAAAAGCCTGCTTATTTAATGAAACTTTTTGGGTGGTTATTGTTACCTTAAACCCAGTCCCTGAGTGGGTATAGCTCTGCAGTAAGAGTGAAGAATCATTTCTTAATTTCACATGGGCCTTTTTCTTTTATTCGTACCTCTCTTTATGCTTTTGCTCTCTGGCTAAGGAAGTTAGTGCTGTCTCCTTAGGCCCTATTACCACGCGAGAAGCAGGTGGTCTGTGTGCTGCCAGGATCACACGTGGATCGGTGCTGGGTGAGGGAGAAGAGACCAGGGCAGAGGTGGAAAGAGGGCAACCCTTTCATCTCCTCACGCACAGCCTTGCTCTGCTTCCTTCCCTTCTGCTGGGGCTGCTTCTTCCCACGAGCCCTGGGTGTGCCTAGCTTCTTTCTTTCTTCTTCCCAGGCTGTATTCCTCTCAAAAAGAAAACTGGGCATTTTCGTGGAGAAGGGCAAGCCGTACATTTCAGGGAATGCATATTTAATGAGGTCCTGATGATTTTTCATGAAACAGTGCCTAAGCGAAGAACAGAGGGAAGTATGTTGAGGAAAAGGAGAGATGGGCAGGGAGAAGCTATCAGATGTCTGGGGCTGCAATGCCCAGAAGGAAAGGTAGCATTTTCCCAGTGAGCTGGTTTCCGGATTCTTCACGGCAGGGTTCCTGTCTAGCTACCTTTAAGGGTTTATGTTTATGTTCTCTTCCAGGATTTTCTCTCCACTATTCCATAATCTTCCCTGTGCACTCACCTGCTCCCTCACCTTCCCACCCCCAGTCTTCCCATCAGCTTCACTGCTTTGCCATCTCTGAGGGAGCTGCCTTCTGTCTTGTTTCTCTCTGATGGGTGGTACTCCTCTACAGAGATCCCCCACCTTGGGCCTGTGTTTCTGGGCCTGCCCCGTGGGCTGAGCTGAGGGCCAGTGAGCTAGCTGAGCGTCTGGAGCAGGGGTGGCTACATTCCACGTTGCCACCCGTTAAAGCTATGAAGTTAGTGGGGGCGCTGAACTGGGGTGCAGTGGATCTGCTTGGAGCTAGAGGTCTCTTACCATGACAGTACCTCGTCCCTCTGCTCTGCAAGTACTTCACCCTGCGCCTGGTAGGAAACTAAGCAGTCACGACTTGCCAGAGCTCTCAGCCCGCTTTGCCCTCCCTGGGGCCTGGATGGTTCCTGGCTGCATGGACCACGACAGATCCCGGCTTACTTCTGTTACACACGCTGCACGCAGCCTGCAGAGGACTTGGGATGTTCTCTCCTGCTCCTTGCTGGGATGTGGCTGGCTCCCTGACAGGCAGAGTTTCTCTGAGCACTAGCAACCACCTTTCTGGCCTTTATGGAGAAGGGGTCAGTTTCACTCTAGATCTGCTATCTCTGTTCACTGTTTGTAAGGTGGTAGAACCTCCTCCCGCCCAGGAGAAGTCCCAGCTCAAGCCAGTGAGGGGCTCTGCAGAGCATAAAGAGCGTGTGTGAGCAGCACGCCACCTCTGCCCTCTGCCCCCTCCTGGCTCGCAGCACTTTCCACTTGGGGTGGACTGAGTAAAACCACCAAACAAGAGAAGACAAGGCTTTCAGAGGAGGCTCACAACAACAGTGACCATGCTCTAGAGCGAGCTTCACTGTCAGCATGAGGCAAGGGTGTGCTAAAGGCAAAATGGAAGCCTTGAGTGAGCCATTCATGCTTTCGGGAAATAAGAATATTTCTTTACTTCATTTATTATTTAGATAAAGGTCTTAAACTCCCAAATTCCCTATATTCAGTTTAGTGTGTAACTTTTTATTTAACGTTTCCTTTGATTTCTTTTTTTTCTCCATCTTGTATTTTGTAGCCAGAGCCTGAACCTTCTCGTCGTTTTTTTGTTGACCAGTGGGAGCTTTCTCTTAGTCTCCGCTCCTCCAACCGCCCCGCCTCTCCCTCCTCTGACTCCCTCCGACAGGTAGCACAGCCTGGAACGTGGCAAAGCTCTTTCCTCTTCAGCCTCTCCCCAGTTTACCTACACAAATGTTATGTGGCCCAACGAGGTTGCAGAGCTCGTGACTTTGGCCTGTCTCCTGTGGGAATCCACGTGTGTGTGTGTCTGTCTGTTTTGCATGTGAGGTCTGTAGGCTTACACCAAAGTTACAGAGGCTGCTAGCTTTCATTGCATCAAATTCTGTCAAACCCACTTTTATTGTATTTCAACTATATCAAATAATAATAAATGTTTTTCAGCCATGAGCTTTTTAAATTCCAAACGTCTTCATATTAATATGTATTACAAAATATGAACCATAGTGTAATTAAATCTCCTAAGTGGAGTGGTGATTATGCAGTATTCTGGGTGCCTCTTGAACTGTAATCATTTGAAGAATGAGCCCTGCTATTTCCTACAATGGAACTGATCCAGCTATAGAGTAGTTTAGAGAGCGATTGGCAGGTCTTTTTGCCCTTTCTGTTTATGTTTCCTGTTCTCGAGCGGTCTATGCAGTACTTGTGCGGAAGCATATGCCTGTGTGGTGGCAAAAGTGTAAGTCCAACAATTGCTACATTTAGACTGTTTCTTAAGAGTGGGGAGAAGGAAACCATCTGCTTTTCATGCCAGAAAAAATAGAACTTGAGTCTCCACCTCTCTCGGGGGTGATGCTTGTCAATATTACCACATCGCTGAGGACTTGGTGTGACCAGTGCCTTTGCACGCGGGCAGCCCTGGGCTGTATTTGCTGAGGATGCTGGTTCCTGGTGGGAGGGAAGGGTCCTGGCTGGGCAGTGAGGACCCAGGGCTTGCTCGGGATCCCAGCCTCATGTGTGACATCTGGCCTATGCTCTCACTTTCTGCAGAATGAAGTGCAATTTTCTGCACCCTCAGTGTCGGCTGTTAAACGATCTGCTCCTCTCTGCCTGGTGCCAGTCTGTTCCAGGCGTAAGCTTCCCTGATACCTCTAAGCTAAAGAAGGTTTAGATCTTAGAACCACTTGTTTTTCTTGACTATTAATGGGTGTTAGCTGTGGAGTTAATGAGCAAGTGGCACCAGTCCTTGGAAATCTCCTTATTTTAAATTGAAAAATAGAATTGACTCCTCAGTTCCAGCGGAACCTTGGAGAATTGTTTGCTCATTTGTGCTTCTGTTATTCTCATAGAGTTCACATGGAGTTAGTTTTCCCCCAGAGCAATTCTCTTGTTTGTCCTTGCCCAGCCCAGGGCATGCTGTTGCCCAGGCCAGCAATTCTCTTACACATGGCTTTGTGTGTTGTGCACTGAAACCACTTTCTAACTGGGTTGTGGACATCCCCAAGACGACTGCCCTGGTGTGTTTCTCAGTCAGAATGAGAGTCAGGACCCCTCAAACTAGGCAGGCAGCTGTCCTATTGCACAGTTTACGAGAGGAGTGTTGCACACACGGGGTGTCCTGACCATCTCCACGTGGAAGGGTGACTGTCTCTAAAGGATGGCCAGCAAGGCTTTGACCTCATTCCTTGGGGACAGGCTCAAAGCTAGGCTGCCTAGCAGGAAGGCTCACAATTGAAATTTGGTAGTTTCTTGTTATTTCTTCCACCTTGCTAGAAAGAGGATTGAATTGGTTGGATTTTTTTTTTCTCTTTTTTCATCCTATGAAAAAATAATCCCTCCTGGACTAAAAACGCATTCTGATTTCCCAAGACTGTACCGAGCCACTTGTCTGCATGGCTGCAGGTGTTAGCCTCCTGCGGCCATGTTTAAGAAGTCCAGCCCAGTCTAGAAGGTTTTAGCCTTAGTGCCTGGACAGAACACATAAATATCAACAGGGAGAAGGGGCCGAGAAGGATTCTTCCAGATAAAACTCAGGAATATTTGATGCGTATGACAGGGGTTATGAGCAAAGCGTTAATAGGAGGAAGGTGAGCATCACTAGTAATACTAGGCAGTTGGCATATTTTACCCAAGTGAAGAGTCAGCCTTGCGAGAGTGAGCTTGGTTTCTTTGTAAGTGAGGAAATAACTTCCCAAGCCCTCCCCAGACCCAACTTGAAACAGGCTGTTCATCTGGACATCTGCTGTCTTGGTAGGAGTTGTTCCTCTTGAATTCTTTAAATGGAGTTTGAGTCACTAGGATATGGGCACTTCTTATTCTGTTCTATATTTGTATCCATCCTGTCTTCCCACCTCCCTGAACTATATATTCTGAAACGACATGAAAGACTAAGTTCTCCCTTACTGAACTTAATTATTCCTGCAGCCATTATTCTTACCAATGCTGGTACATTTGTGTGGACAATGACACCCGTTTTTCTTACCACCGAGTTTCCCTGCTTGTGGGCACTGTGTTGGCATGGTTTGCTGCTGCACCTTGTATTCATTTTATACCTTTCAAAGATTTTTTTCCCTGTCTTCTTAATTTATTTATTTTTTTCCTTCTCATTTCCCTTCATTCTGGTCACTTTATAATCTCCAACCAATAGAAGTATATAAAGATGTACACGGGCGGAGTGAGCTCATTGGCTGAGCAGATAGCCAATCAGCTTCAAAGGAAAGAACAGCCCAAAACCCTTCTAGACAAGAAGGAACTGGTAAGAGATGTGTTAAGGGCACTGTCTATCTAGATATAGCACAGCTGTGGTAAATAAACCTGGTTAATTCTAAGTAGCTTAGCTTAGCATTATGTAGCCAATATATGCCATGTGGTAATTTTTTTTTTAGGTTGTCTAAATTTTGTAACTAAATTTCTAGGACTGAATGGTTGTTTAGAATGTTGTGTGGAAAACGTACTTAGTATCTCTGAAAGTGATTGCTCTAGAGTCCAGGGAACCCGTATCCATGTAGAACCATGTGAACACTGAAGAGAGATTTTCATGCTACCTTCAAAACAGAATTCTGTCGAAATAATTTGGTTTGATTGTTGTGAAATTCTGTAAAACCAACTGGGGTTTCCTCTCGACTGTTGATTAACATCAGTTCAGAACCCAGCTCCTGCTGCTTGCTGCATAGAAGGCACATTTGACAGTCACTGCACTAGTGCCGCTGTTTTTTGGGAGAGCCAAGAGCAAAGTGAGCCATCTTAGTCTGTCTCAAAGCAAATTCGCTTAGTGAGGGTTAGTTTCACATATGGCGAGGGTTGTACACCTCTTGGAGGTGAGCCTGAGAATCGTTGCCCTGACATGCCTCCCACTGCCCCCCCCCCCCATTACAGGGCTCAATAAAAAAGGAGTTCCCACAGAACTTGGGAGGCAGCGACACGTGCTATTTCTGCCGGAAGCGGGTCTACGTGATGGAAAGGCTGAGTGCTGAGGGCAAGTTCTTCCATCGGAGCTGCTTCAAATGCGAGTACTGCGCCACCACCCTGCGCCTCTCGGCCTACGCCTATGACATTGAGGACGGTAAGCCTGTTTGCACTTGAGGCCATACTTAGAAACTGGACCTAGGGACACTGTTTTCCATGTGAGCTGATCTTAGGGCCTCTTACTGCATTCTTATATATACATTTTTTCTGCCTCGCCTAAACCCTTCCCATCCATCTTGCTCTACACTTTGTTTTTTTCTCTGAGACTCTTTCTTATAAATATTTCCCTAAAGTCACCAGGCTGTAGCATAGCATTACTCAGCAATGATGGTAATGAGAATGGCATGTGTTTACCCAAATCACTTCCCTGGCTTCACAGACACTTGTTTCTTAGCTCAGGGTGGGATCTTAAAATAAAAGGGACACAAAGAGGATGAGGCTTTTTTTGTCCTTACTTTAGAGAAGGGGAAATCACAGATCTGTAGAAGTCCTATCTCTTGCCACAGATCAATGACAGCAAATTAAAACTAGATCTCATGCCGCCTGGGTTCTCAGACTTTGCTTCTGGAGGATGACCAAATTACGCCCATCTCTCTCTAGCATCGGCATCTTTCTGATGAATTGAGAGCTTGTTGCACAGGATCTAAATCTAATTTACTGCAGCAGCGTTCAAGCCCTGGCCTTTCATGGCATGTATTGTTTTCATAACAGAAAGGCCTTAATGGAGCAGAAGGTGGGGAATTATACAAATAGATGACAAAGCCTGATAGACACAGGCAGGCTGGCATGCCTGCCATTTGAAAACTCTTTAAGAGTAATCGAAAAGGTCACCAAAAACGTTGATGATTACTATACTTATTCCTGTGGAGTGCTGAAGGAACTTCATGAGAGGCAGTCTTACTGATTCAAAAGTGATGAAAAGACCTAGATTAATAGGCGTCCTCACAGAGGTGGCATTATGTGACCTCTTTTTGGATTCCCAGAACCAATGCCCCACAACACCAAGCAATTCTCTGACACCAACAGGGTATACAGGAATTCAGCTGAATTCTGACACTGTCTACTCTGCCCAGAAATAGCATCAGATTCCACAGGTTAAGGGCTCAGGCCTAGAAGACTGCCCCTCACTCTCCACTTTAGACACCAGTCACAAGCCCCAGGCTGTTACTTGTGCTTCTGACCTACCAGCCACAGATTGGAGGTTCCAACGACCTCTTCCTTAGGTTCTTGTTATTGGCTGGAGTGGCTCACAGAACTCAGGAAGACACTTAGGTTTACCAGTTTACTAAAGAATATGATAAAAGATACAAATCAACAGCCACACAAAGAGATGCATAGGACAAGACCTGGAGAAAGGGCGTAGAGCTTCCATAGGGCACCTCCCCAGGGACACTGCTCTCCCTGCAACTCGACGTGTTCACCAGCCCGGAAATTCTGCAAACCCCATCCTCTTGGGTTTTTATGGAGGCTTTCGTTGCAGTCATGTTTGACTAAGTCATTGGCCATTATTTGATTCAATCTCCAGCCCTCTTCCCTGGAGAGTTGTGGGGTACCCTGAAATGGGGTACCCTCTAATCCCATGGTTCGTCCTCCTGGCAACCAGCCCCTGCCCTTGGGTGGGGTCTAAAAGTAACCTTAATTATTACAACAAAAGACACCTTTATCTAGGGAATTCCAAGGGTTTGGAGCTGACTTAGGAACTGTGGACCTAGACCAAATGTATATGAGAAATATATTTGGTTTTCTGATACATATGTCTTATAAATCACAATATTGTACATCCATTACTACATTGGTAGGTAATTTTTGACTGAGGAGACAGTAAGATGATGTCACATAGAAGAGGGACACCATGTGATTAGGAAATAGTCACGTCAGTCATCCAGGCTCTGCTAATAATGGATAAATAGGTAGCCCTGTCAGAAGTAGCAACAAAGGAGCCAAAGTGATGAACTGAGAAAAGCTAACTCTTTCCATGATGGTACCTGCCTTTTGTAACTTTAATAAAAAGCACCACCCTGTGAGGGAAGAGTTAAGACAGTTGTCTAGATAACAAAAGTGTATTTTTAGGTATCAGATTTTTTCTTGCACCATTCCCACACAACTGCTCTTTCGGTAATGCCTTTGATCCCCAAGGATAGGGGTTGACATATGGAGCCTACCCAGTGTCTTTTAACTGTCCTTAATGCTCGGGTTATTTTAGTTAGCCTTTTACTGAAGTCTGTCTGGAAAGAAGATCCTTCAAGTTCCAGCCAATAGGTCCCCAAGTATTTTTGCCATAGATTGTGTACTCATCTTTACCACATTCTCTTGAGGATACAGATGAAATGTAAAATGTTACTCAAGGAGCTTACATTCCGATGGGCATGATAAGACAAGGGCACATGGAGCAACAACAGATGATGGAGAGTGTATAATTAAGGCTAAGAGACAAAATATAGATTCTTTTTTTTTTTTTTATAATAATGATTTTTTATTATGTTAGTCACCATACAGTACATCCCCGGTTTTCGATGTAAGGCTCGATGATTCATTAGTTGTGTATAACACCCAGTGCACCATGCAATACGTGCCCTCCTTACTACCCATCACCAGCCTATCCCATTCCCCCACCCCCCTCCCCTCTGAAGCCCTCAGTTTGTTTCTCATAGTCCATAGTCTCTCATGTTTCATTCCCCCTTCTGATTACCCCCCCTTTCTTTATCCCTTTCTTCCCCTACCGATCTTCCTAGTTCTTATGTTCCATAGATGAGAGAAATCATATGATAGTTGTCTTTCTCTGCTTGACTTATTTCACTAAGCACAAAATATAGATTCTAACTTTGCAGAAGTTCAAAGGAGGAAGACATCAGTGAAGCTCCCCAGTTTTTAGGAATGACTGAACTGACCTTAAGCTAGCTTGCGAGAGAGAAGTATAAAATGTCTCAGTGGAGGAAGAGATGGCATACCAGGCAAGAGAAAGGCAGGAGCTCAGATGAGAATGTCCATGACATTGGGAGCAGACGAGGCAGGCCAAGCTTGTTGAGTGCATTGTTGTTGACTCTGAGACAGGGAAGACAGCGGATCTAAACCAGCTCCCCAAATTCTAACCCAAATGAATCTTTCATCAACTCAGCCCCTCCACAAAGGACAGGTGAACTAGAGAAAAGAATGGAATTTTAGGAATCCTGAAGTTTTAGTCTGTTATTTATCCACATTACTGTGTCACTCAGAAATCTAACTGAAGGGACTCAGATAAGAAAAAGACAGGGAAGTCATAGGTCGTTTGTAGGAGAAAAGAAGTAACTCAGGCACTGTGGTAGGCCTTCTAACACATATCATGTCCTTCTGTCCTCACAACAGCCCTATACAGTAACTAGTTTTATTATTGCAATTTTACAAATCAGGAAAGCAAATTCAGAGAAGTCGTAAGTTCCTTGTTCAAGTTCATACAAAACTAGTAAGTGCTGGTTTGTACTAAATGACCTCTGGGATCCCTTCCAGGTCAGACATTCTGGGATTAGTGACTCCGGGCCCGTGTCAGCTCCACACTGGCAAATTGAGAATCTTACTCTTCAGAGAAATATCCATGTTTTACCCTTGTCCCTAATTAGTCTTCCCTTCAGCTCTTTTAAAAGGATGCAGTCTGCCCTAAAGTAAGCTCCTCTTTCTCTCGCCAAATACTAGCTTATTTTCAACTGCTGCCAACTCTTAAGACAAGGACTCTAAATCAGACAGTACGTCAAGTCTTTCCCTGTCATCTAAAGGAGAGAAAACCCACTACCTGCTAAGGTGGTCTGTGAAGGGCCTCCATCAGTAATGACAAGCCTGAAACAGTCCACTGCGCTCTGTCTCTTCAAGTACTACCCTGACCACCCTCTGCATCTTCCACCGGGACTACTGGTCTCCCTGCCTCCACCATTGCCCCCTACAGTCTGCTTCCACAAAGCAACAGAGGGATCTTAAAAGATGTAAATCAGATCTTTCCAGCCTCCTGCTTTGTACTCTTACTGTCTGCTGCAGTACAAATAGAATCTGCTCAGGCTGAGAGCTTCGCTTGTCTACCCTGGCCTACATTTCCTCTCTGCTGCCGGCTGTCCCTTAGCTCGCTGTACGCCTGCCACACTGGTTTCTTTCCATTTCATAAACCTGATTAGGCCACTGCTACCTTAGGACTTTGCACTAGCTGTCCCCTCTCCTGGAATGCACTGTCCCCTGATCTTCACAGGGTGCGCTTCTTGTCATTCACAGCTTTGTTTCCATAGCCCCTCCTCAGAGAGGCATTTGCAGACCTCCTGATCTGTGGTACTCAGCACTACCTGATACTTATTCACACCTTGTCTGCTCTATCCAAGCAGAAACTAGTCTGTCTTCTCGACTGGAACATTCTCAGTGCTTAGATTAGTGCCTGTCCTATGACAGCATTCAGTGAGCTGTTGAATGAATGGGTTGTGGCCCATTATGCCTTAAGCTTGCCCTTCAGTCATTTGTTTCCCTTCAGTTTCTTTTCCAGTCACTCCCGTATTTAATTAAGATTCAATTTATTTAGACCGTCTAAAATCAGTGGCTTGACAGAATCAACCATAATTTGTGGTTAGTTTATAACATTAGCGTGGCTGTATGCACTCACTCAGACAGGCATCATAATGTAGTGACTAAAGGTATAGACTTGGGGGCAAGCTGCCTAGGTTCAATCCTCTGTGAGATTTACGGAGTAGGGGACACTTTGGGCAGGTTGCTTAACCCTTCTGTGCCTCACCTGGAGAAAGGTGGAGAGTAACAATATCTACCATATTGAGTTCTGAGGACTAAATGAGCTGGGAGATGTTATAATAGTTATGATAGTATCTTTTTTTTTTTTGACAGAGACAGAGACAGCCAGCGAGAGAGGGAACACAAGCAGGGGGAGTGGGAGAGGAAGAAGCAGGCTCATAGCGGAGGAGCCTGATGTGGGGCTCGATCCCAGAACGCCGGGATCATGCCCTGAGCCGAAGGCTGACGCTTAACCGCTGTGCCACCCAGGTGCCCCAATAGTTATGATAGTATCTGGCACGTGGTAAATATTAGATAAAAGTTAGCTCTTTTTGTTATTAATCTAAGAAGCAAAAAGTACCATCAAGTTGAGCTTGGGAAGGGGTTTGAGGAGATACATTAACTGAGTACCTGCAACACATAATGTGACCTCTCATTCACTTATCTCACCCTGTGAGCATTATCTTCATATTCCTCATGAAGAAACATGTTTCAAAATGCTAAATAGTTCACATGGCTATTGAGTGGTTGAGACAGTATTTAAACTGAGATCTGACTTCAGTGCTCATGTTCCTTCCATCACATTATACTGCATTTTTAGAGAAAACAATTTCCTGGACTTTTCTTGAAAATTGCCTTTTGGTTAGGTTTGGGACTTGTTTTGAAACCTAAGCCTCTTTTCTTTATTAATTTAGGATACTATAGCAGAATTCAAGGAGGGCTCCCTGGAGTTTAGCCTATTGAGTTGTATTTTAAAACCTAGGATTCTACTTTAGTAGAAAAAAGCAAACTAATGCAGGAAAAAAATAGAAGAAAGGAATGAAAGTAACTATAACTATAGTTTTCTGATACGATAATAAACAAGACTTGGTTGTAAATAATAGAAACCCAAGTCAGGTTAAAGTTGAAGCATTAGATTTGTATCTTCCTTGTAGATAGCATTCTCAGAGAAGGGCTGCCCCTTCTGTCTCACCATCCCTGAGCATCCCCCAGAATGGCTCTGGTTAGCCTGACTTAGCCACAGGCTGTATCCTGGAGTGGGCTGGAAGGAAAGGGGATAGCCTGACCTATATGGGTCATATGTTTATTCCTGTGGTGGATAATGCTAGGCCACACGGTTGATGGCCCATCAGGATCACATGGAGGAGGAAGGAGCATTCTTTAAAGAATAAGATACAAACAGACAAAAGAGTAGTATATGATCCAAGCACTAATAAATTTTGTCTTGCCTTAATTACATTTTATCTTAGCCAAAATTCACAAAAGTGAGGGCGCCTGGGGCTCAGTCAGTTAAGCATCTGCCTTAGGCTTAGGTCACACTCCCAGGGTCCTGGGATCGCGGCCGGCGTCAGGCTCCCTGCTCAGTGGGGAACCTTCTCCCTCTGCTGCTCTCCTTGCTTGTGCTCTCTCTCCCTAATAAATAAATAAAATCTTTTTTAAAAAATTCACAAAAATGAAATGGTTTATTACAGATTGTAAAAAGAGATTGTATCTAAGCTGAAAAAAATAACCCATGATTCAACTCCCCTCATAGAGAAATCAGCAGTGAGATTGATAGTCCTTTGGCTATCAGTGTTCCCGACAATAGATGTAGTGTCTCTGAGTTCTGGTTAAGTGCCAATAGCTAGTGGGAAATTCTGTTTCAGAAAAATATGCTATGGATATGACTATTATTTGAAATTATGAAATCCATAGACTATATTTTTCTAAAAGATTTAGTCAGCGTTGGGAGGCAGGGTACGGGTAAAAGAAGACAGAAGTCAGTCACTTTGGAGGAAAAGAGGAAGGATGTAGTCATCAGAGCACCATCTCTGAAAAAGAAAGAAGGCCATCTCACCTTTATTTCCTTTGACTTTTACACCCTCCCCTTTTTTCCCCTACTTTATTGAGATACAATCGACACATAACAGTATGTAAGTTTAAGGTGTACAGTGTGCTGATTTATACTTTTATATAAAAACTGTAAAATGGTTACCATCATAGTATTACGTACCATCTCCATCCTATCACATAGTTCTTAATCCTTTTTTGTGGTGAGAATTTTTTCTTTTTTTAAAGATCTCTTTCTGTCTGTCTGTCTTTCTGTCTTTCTTTGGGAGAGAGCACGCACATATGTGTGCCCGCGAGTGGGGGGGAGGGAGAGAGAGAATCTCAAGCAGACCCCCTCCCTGCCCTGCTCCGCTGAGCAGAGTCCAGTTCAGGGCTCGATCTCATGACCCTGCGATCACAACCCAAGCCGAAATTAAGAGTCAGATGCCCAGCTGACTGAGCCACTCAGGTGCCCCTGTGGTGAGAACTTTGAAGGTCCATTTTCTTAGCAACATTCAGGTATATAATGCAGTATGGTTAACCAAGCCATACATTAGATCCCTGAGCTTATTAATCTTATATCTGGAAGTCTGTACCCTTTGACCAGTATCTCATCATGTTCCCCACCCCTTAACCCTGGCAACCACCATTCTGCTCTCTGTTTCTCTGAGTTGCTTATTTTTAGATTCCACATACAAGTGAGATCATACAGAGTTTGTCTTTCACTATCTGACTTCACTTCACTTAGCATAGTGCCTTCAGGGTCCATCCAAGTTATTACAAATGGTAGGATTTCCTTCTTTCTCATAGCTGAATAATATTCTCTTGTGTATATGTACCACATCTTTTTTATCCATTCATTCCCTGACAGACACTTAAGGTTATTTCCATATTTTGGCTGTTGTAATGCTGTCATGAACATGGGAGTGCAGATAACTCTACAAGATCCTGATTTTCAATTTGAGTATCTACCCAGAAGTGGGATTGCTGGATCATATGGTAGTTCTAGTTTTCATTTATTGTGAAACCTCCATACTGTTGTCCATAGGGGCTGCACCAATTTACATTCCCCCCAGAGGTTCATTAGGGTTCCCTTTTCTCCACACCATTACCAACACTTAATTCTTCTCTTTTTGATGATAGCTGTTATAAGTGGTGTGAGGGGATATCCTGTAGTTTTGATTTGCATTTCCCTAATGACTAGTAATGTTGAGCACCTTTTCATCTACTCGTTGGACATTTGCATGTCTTTTTTGGAAAACTGTCTCTTCAGATCTGCCCATTTTTTAATCAGGTTGTTAGTTTTTTTGCTGTTGAGTTGTATGAGTTCTGTATATATTTGGATATGAACCCCTTGTCGGATATATGATTTGCAAATATTTTCTCCCATTCTGTAGGGAGAAATATTGCCTTTTCGTTTTGTTGATTGTTTCTTTTACTGTGCAGAAGCTTTTTACTTTGATATAGTCCCACTTCTATAGATTTTGCCTCTATTGCTTGTGCTTTTGCTGTCATATCTAGGAAATCACTTCCGAGACCAGTGTCAAGGGGCTTTTCCCCTGTTTTCTTGTAGTTTTGTGGTTTCAGGCCTTACACTTAAATCTTTAATCCATTTCAAGCTCGTTTTTGTGAGCACTATGAGATAGAGGTCCAATTTCATTCTTCTGCATGTGGTTGTCCAGTTTTCCCAACACTATTTATAGAAGAGACCGTCCTTTCCCCATCAAGTATGCTTGGTTCCCTTCTCAAACTGGGGTTTATTTCTGGGTGTTCCATTGTTCTGTGTGTCTGTTTTTATGCCAGTACCGTATGCTATGTTGATTACTGTAGCTTTGTGATATAGTTTGAATTCGGGAAGTATGATTCCTCTGGCTTTGTTCTTCTTTCTCAGTATTGCCCTAATTAGCTATTCAGGGTCTTTTGTGGCTCCATACAAATTTTAGGATTGTTTTTTTCTGTTTCTGTGAAAAATACCATTAGAATTTTGATAGAAATTGCATTGAATCTATAGGTGGTTTTGGGTAATAATGGACATTTTTACAATATTAATTCTTCGATCCACAAACATGGATATCTTTCCATTTGTTTGTGTCTTCTTCAGTTTCTTTTATCAAGGTCTTGTAGTTTTCAGTGTGTTGATCTTTCACTTCCTTGATTACATTTATTCCTAAGTATTTTTTTTGATGTTAGTGTGAATGGGATTGTTTTCTTTACTTTTTCAGATCTTTTGTTGTTAATGTATAGAAACAATTGCTTTCTATGTGTTGATTTTGTATCCTGCAATTTTACTGAATTACTGATTAGTTCTGGTTGTATTTCAGTGGAGTCTAGTCTAGGATTTTCTAATGTAAGGTCATATCATCTTCAAACAAAGACGGTTTTATTCCTTTCTTATTTGGATGCCTTTTATTCTTTTCTTACATGATTACTCTGGCTAGGACTTCTAGTACTTTGTTGAATAGGAGTGGTGAGAGTGGGTATCCTTGCGTTCCAAATCTGAGAGGAAAAGTTTTCAACCTTTCACCTTTGAGAATGATGTTGGCTGTGGGTTTGTTGTATATGGTCTTTCTTGTACTGAGATATGTTACTCTGTAACCCAGTCTGTTGAGTGTTTTTATCCTGAAAGGGTGTTACACTTTGTCAAATGCTTTCTCCGCATCCCTTGAGATCACATAATTTTTATCTGTCATTCTGTTCATGTGGCGTATCATTTATTGGTTTTTGTATACTGAAACATCCTGTATCCCAGGGATAAATCCCACTTACTTGTGGTGAACGATTGTTCTAATGTGCTGTTGAACTGGGTTTGCTAGTGTTTGTTGAGCATTTTTGCATCTGTGTCCGTCAGGGGTATTGGTCTGTAATTTCTTTTCTTGTCATGTCCTTATCTGGCTGTGGTTATCAGCGTAACGTTGTCCTTGTAAAATAAGTTTGGCAGTATTCCCTCCTGTTTAATATTTTGGAAGAGTTTGAGAAGGATTGCTGCTAATTCTTCTTTAAATGTTAGGTGGAATGCACCAATGAAGCCATCTGGTCCTGGACTTTTCTGTTTGGGAAGGGTTTTGATTACTGATTCACTGTCCTTACTTAGTATTGGTCTATTCAGATTTTCTCTGTCTTCATGATTCAGTCTTGGTATGTTATATGTTTTTAGGACTGTGTTAAATTCTTCTAGGTTATCCAGCTTGCTAGTGTATAATTATACCCAGTAGCTTCTCATGATCCTTTGTATTTCTGTGGTATCAGTTGTAACGTCTCCTCTTTCTGATTTTACTTATTTGAGTCTTCTGTTTTTCCGAATTAGTATAGGACAGGCTTGTCAATTTTGTTTATCTTTTCAAAAAGCCAACCCTTCATTGTCATTGACTTTTTTTATTGGTTTTCTGGTTAGGTTCTCTTATTTTAACTTTGAGAACAGAAAAGTTCATTTGTCAAAAGAGTACCCTCTGCAAATGAAAAGGATAAATGGGATTACTCCTGTTTCAACAGTTTCTATAATAGGGTCTGTCCTTTAATTTTCAGAAGCCTTGGCTCTTTAAAGTGGCAGTAAGGAGAGAGCCAGGAAAAAGTGACCCTTTGTGACTGACTCCCACTACCCGTGTCATGGGAAAAGCCAAGATCATTGTTTTTCAAACTTTGGACCACACCTGCAAAAGAATATACATGTTTCATTAGGACTCAATAAACATATATAGACACAACTAAAAGCTGTAAGGACTAATACTTAACTCTGATTATGCCACTGTGCACTTTAATGAATTTTATTCTGCTTCATTCTATTCATAGTCCATTGCAGGATTGTTTGATTTGGTTCTGTATTGTTTTTTAATGCTGATCCTGACCCACTAACGGGTCATAAGGCTTGCTTGTGGATGGTTGTGGGAGAGGGGAGCAGCAGAGGGGGTGCTGTCAGAGCCAGTGCTCAATGCTGCCCCACTCCCTGCAGCCTTCTCGCCTCCACCCTGTGCTTATGTTCATTCTTGGTTTCCCCAGAAATGCTACTCCCAGCTTCCCATGTGACCACATCTTTGTTCTGCGCACACTGCCACTTTGTTCACTGGCCCTGCCATGCAAGCTTCACGGCTTTGCTCTGGGCACTGATTGGGTGATGGCTCAATGGCCTTCACATATCTAAAAGAAACCCCCTCCCCCTTCGGGCTAAGGGGAGAGGAGGGCTGAAATCAAAGTTTATAGGGAGGGCTTGGCCTTCCTGTACAAGAAGCCTGGGCAGTGGTAACAGTGCCCAGTGGCTAGAGGAGATAGACAGGAGTGTGTGAAGACCAAGGAGTCAAGTTCAGAATTAAGGGTCTCACTCACTTCCTTTTCCCCTGCCTCTTGCTGCCTGCAGGTAAATTCTACTGCAAACCACACTACTGTTACCGACTCTCCGGCTCCGCACAGAGGAAGAGACCGGCAGTGGCTCCTCTGTCTGGAAAGGTAATGGTGATCCATCTGTAAGTGGGGGAGAAGCAGCAGGTACATTTTAGCATGGTGACAGGTGAGGGTGTGGTTGGCCGGGTCCTCTAAATGGCCACTGAATTGCCTTTCTTGTGTATGGGAGGGGCCTGAGAGACGGTCATAGTTCAATTGGGGAGGAAACCAACTTTTCAAGTATAATCTTGATATTGCATTTCACTAAGCTAATGTTCCATTCACCCCGAGTTGGATTTGAGAGACTATGTTAGACCCTTCTGTTTATATTAAAGAAGACTTTAGTCATTGTAAATAAGCATATTTCTGAGAGAAGGACACCCTGCAAAGGAACTTGGCTGTAAATAATCTGCTCTGCTTGTCAATTCCTTTAACTTTCTTTATTCTGTGAATTTCTTATCTAAGTACCCTTTTTACTTTTTTTTTTTTTTTTTAAATGAAGGTAACTCCTCCACTTGTCTTTGTCAAGGTGAACCGGGTGTTCCTTCACTACAGGACATTACCTTGTCAGCACGCAGGCTTACTAATGTGTCCTGGAGAGGCTTTTGTTTGACTGCAGGGGGACTTGTGGGGAAAGGAAAGGTATTCCAAGGTGGACCTAAATTTTTGACTCCTGGTGATTTCCCCATGAACTATGTCCTGGATTTTTAAAGGAATACTGACTGCGTGAGGAATGCAGTCTGGGTTGACTGGTGAGAGCAGCGAACTAGCCAGACAGGGGCCCTTGCCTTCTGAGATTTGAGTGCTTCGGTCAGTCACTCTTCTTCTTGCGGACTTTCCTAGGAAGCCAGAGAAGCCCTGCAGGATGGCCCCCCTGTGGACACAAACGACCGGGCCAGCGCCGTCGCCAGCCCTGCTGAGAGAACTCCAGGTAGCCTCACTTCCTTGTTTGGCTGGGTGGTCCGTCACTCTCTCGGCCTCTGTGACAAGGCCAAGGGGATGAGCCAGCACCTCCAAAGCAACATTTCTTCGATTGGGCATCAAGTGGCCCAAAACCCTTTGGACTCCTTTTTCATGTGCCAGCTGCTTGCATTTGGAGTCCCCTTTCTCTATGGCCTGTCGGAGGTGCTGGTACAAATCAGAGGGGAGTTTCACTGGCAGACCGTGAGCCAGTAGGGGCGCCATCTGGTAAGCGGTATCACCTGAGCTTCAGTAACGTCTATTCAAAATCTCAGAGTCTTGTTGCTGGAGCCTGGAGCCTGCGCACACCCAGAAGACACACTGGGGTGGTTGGTGCAGGCGCCGTCCAGGTAAACAGGAATTCAGAACAGGCTGCTTTCCAGAGTCACAGGGCGTTCTTGTTTTGGACTCCTCAGACAGCATGGAATTGTAATAAGGCCCCATGAGCTGGATTTATGTTCACCTAAACTTGACATTCTTGCATCTGACTCCCTATTTAGGTATCTATGTAAGCCGACACTGCTCTTCTGTTTGACGTGTAACCGCTATAGGTCATGCCCTGTCCTAATCACTTTGGGGCATTTGAACTTCTAATGAGGACCAAACCCTAATTTCTTCCATTTCCACAAATCATTTCCTTGTGTCAGGAAGTGAATGACACTATCCCTACCTCTGAAAACACATTTATTCTGGTTTTTAGTTCATGGGCTCATGGACGTTAAGTTTGTTGTGAAGAATTGTAGTTTTTTTCCTTAAAATGCCTCTGCTCCGCGTCAAGCCAGCCTGTGAGATGTGTGTCCCCAGTTCCACAAACTGCTCGTGGTCCCAGTACCCCCAGTGCAGCCGCAGACTGTATACAACCCAACCCAGGGTCATTGTGTAGGTGAGAGAGGAGGTCAACAGGGCCATGTTTCTGCTCCTCACACTTTTTCTGTCTTTCACAGCAGATAGATCTCAAGCAGCCATTTACAAACTCATCAAAATTATCATATAACAACTAAAGATTATCAGCTAATGCTAGAAACTGTGGAGAAGGAGTTGGTAGTGAAATTTCCGTAGTGGGAAAAGAGAAGAATTATCCACTCCACTTTCAAATGAGAGGTTTTCAAAGTTGCTTCTTTCCCTGTGCTTAAGAATTAGAGAAAGGGAGAATGTGCCCAGAGAGGGCAGTGATTTGGAGGCTAAGATCCAGCAAACCCCAGCTGAGCTAGGTGAATTCGGCTTCTGCTTCTGTGTGCGCCCTTATTAAAATCCAGGGAAGCTTTTTAAGTGCTCTGCGAATTGGACCAACGTTTTATAGCAATGTTTAAGCCACGAATGACTTTGAAACCTATAGCTTCGAAACTCTTTATACTCTTCTTTCCCGTGAAATGCTGGCAGCCTTTTGTAGTTGACACTTTCAGAGCACCAGGGGAAAGTGCTGGTAGCAAAAAGTCAGCAAAGGGATCTAGACAGAGACTTCGGATCTGGGGTCTAGAGTGCGCATTTGACCAGGTGAGAGCACCCCCTCATCAGTCTGGGCCTTGTTCCAGCAGAGATGGATTTCCCAAGGAACTTGGCTACTCAGTAAAAAAACTCAGAGAAATGAAGCTTTCTCTTTGGGTATCAAGGACAGAATATTCTTTTTTAAAATTTAAACACATGAAGTTCAGGTCATTTGTGAGCAAGCCGAGTTTGTTCACTTCCCCATGTGGTTCAGTTTGCCATTCTTACTGTCGAGTTTGAAGGCCTAATGGATTTAAAGTTTCCTTAGAGAAGGAGAAGAATATTCTACAGAGCAAGGAGAGAAGAGTTTAACAATGTAGTTAAAGACTCAGCCAAGAAAGAATCAAATCCCTGAGGATGTCTCAGCTCCTGTGGGTCATGATTCTGAAGGTGACTTGCCTATTCGAGCACAAGGGGTTCAAGGTGTGCATCCCAAAAGAATCCCTGCTTGAGTTCCTAATAGGAATGAGGCAGACAGTGCCCACCCCCCATACTTTAAGGCGGCTTAGGGCTAATGGGGTTCAGTTAACATCTGCCTCTGGGGACTTGAGCTTTTGAAAATGACAGCCCTGAGTCTGAACATGCCCCAAAGCTCCAGCACTTCCCCATGAGGTGTCTTAATTCTTGCTAGCCTCTATAGAAAATGAACAGAATTATGGGTGGTATTTTATAGTTGGCATGAAGTATATTTCTTTTTTTTTCCTTTTGGTAGGGATGTCTTCTTTAAATCCCAAACTAAAGCTTTGAATCGTTAACTGGAATTTCCTTTTGAAAAGCTTCAGAAAAGCTCAGGTATTTCAGGGTTCCAGAATATGTGTCCTTGATAGCAGTCATTAACCCAGATCCATGGAACATGTCCTCTCCTGCACTCTAGACAAGAAGAAGCTGTAAATGAGTGAACTTGATTTCACTGTGTATAAATAAGCCATCCTCCTATACCCATATCTCCCAGAAGGCAGAGCTGGAAAAGCTATGGCCGTAGCTGCACTTAACCCTACTGTGTGTTTGCTCTGTGCCACCTCTGTATTTGTGGCAGTGCCCTCTTTCCCCTTGTGCCAAAATTACTGCTGTTGCCAAAACACCAAACAACTCATAAGTTGAAAGAACCTACTCCAGGCCTGCTTTGCAGTGTTGTCTCTCTCTGCTAACCTAATCTGTAACTGCTGCTAATTTAGTGTTTGGAGGACGATGTTGTTTACAGTACTGTTGTTTATAATGTGCTTTTAATACAGAAACCCTCTTTTCTGTTCCCAAAATCTGTAAATGCCTTGTTTCCAAGCATCTTATACTTACTGCTACAGATTAGTGGACCTGGCACAGATTATCTACCCTGGCCTCCTAGTACCTGCCCTGACTTTAAGAAAAGTTGGGACAACAACAGGTAGAGAAAGAAAAACCCCAGATGAGATACTTTCTCCTTGGACAGAAGACCGTCAGTTGCAGGTTTTTAGATCCTTTCTTTGCTTAGAAGAATCCTCTTTACATTTCATATAGAGGATAATCAAAAATGAAGCATAAAAGTTATGGGAAATCATAAGAGAAGAGAAGAAAGAGCTTTTCTTGTAGTCCAGGCAACAGAGATGGGATGGAAAAGACAGTCTTAACTTTAAAAGCCACCTAGCAGTTAACAAGAGGCAGGCGCCTGCTCCCTGTCCCTAGACAACCTTGCATGGTCACCATTAAGTTCTATAGTTCAGGTGCTAAATGGGCCAGAATAGCCACGCAATACAAGGAATTCCTTGCAGTCCTGGGGTTCCTGCCTGTCAGGACGAAGTTAGAAAATCTCACTGCTTCCCAACCCCTCTTCCCTTTCAGGCATTTCTGGAAAACCTCTTAGTAGAGCAAAGAGAATTGTGCATCCAGCTTAACTCCCCCAAGAGTCGTAGTTCGAAAAAAAAAAAAAAAAGTCATAGTTCGATGGTAAATATTTATACATATACACATGTATATTTATATAGGTGTAATTTCATATATACAAGTAGATATTTATATATCGTGTCCTAAATAATTATAACCATAATAACGAAGCTGTTTCTGAAGCTTCTTGTTCCTTGGTTCTGGAAACCATGGGAGCTTTTGCAGTGGGGAACCATGCCGCTGGCCTGGCTTCGAGTTCTGGTCACAGTTTGGAGGGAACAGAGCAGGCCAGCACACGTGTGGAGGTGGAGACTTTGGGGGTGGGGGGGGGCGGGTATTTCAGAAGATGAGCAGTACACAGCCCCCGACCTCAGAAAGCTGATTGAGGAGCAGACTAGGAAAACAGGGGTTCTGTTGCTTGCAGACTGCCACAGAGAGGCAGGACCCTCCACCCTTCCCTCTGGTTTGCTTCCAGGCATGTGTATCAGTCACACTGGGTTAGTTACTCCAGCTTTCTTCTGTCTCCTGGTGTTTGGTGTGTCTCTGTAAGGCCATTCTTAGTCCCTCCTAAATGGGCCTCAGCATGGCCTTGAAGGCCTGACCAGTGGATTAAGGGGTTCCCATTTTCCTGGGCCATTCAGTTTGGGATGGAGGTAAGAGTAGAGGTGAGGGTGGTGGCAGCCAGCCAGTTTCCCACGGCGGTGGTACAAAGACGCCATAGCAGGGGAGGACGCGCTGTGCCAAGGAACGCATCACCTGTCCGCTTCTGGCCTTCCCTAAAGCCTTTACTTTTGCCCTTGTTTTTAACCTGTGCTGTGAGTTTTTGGTGTGTTTCTTTGTGAGTTTTTTAATTTAATTGTGTAACTTTGTTTTTGCCGTTACTGTGAAACTAAGGTGTTGTGCTTTTAATTTTTTTTAACAAATGTTACCATTCTTATTTAAGAGAATAAATTCCAAACAATCTTCAGGTTTCTGAGTTTTTCTTTTCCTTCCCTATTTCCTGTTTGGTGGGTGGGAACAGGGTTAGCTTAGGCAGGTCTCAAGAGTGGGCCTGAAGCCATTGTGCCTCAGGACTGTGGCTTCTGGGGTGGGGTCAGGAGAGAGTGTGGATGTATTAAAATGGGGAAATGGGTTGTTATACCCAAAATACAGATTGTCCTTAACAGAAGGGCCTCTGTTCATGGGGGTTGGTGTGGTAGAAGACATTTTGTTCTGTAGCAGCTGCAGATAGAAAAGAGCGGAAAGGCATCACCTGTGCCCCACATCCAGTCAGCCAGCGAGAGGGACTTGAGGGCTAGAGCAGATGGTGGGATAGAAATTCACACGGAGCCCATATCTGCCATGGGGACATGGACCCAGATGCCTGCCATTCCTGTTCCTGACTCTGGCAGGCTGCTCTGGGGAAATGAGAGCAGTTATGTTTCTCTCCTCTGCTTTGCGGCTTTTGCCTAAGGCACAGTGACCTTGCTCCTGGTGACACTGAAGGTTCTTGTTCTGTTCTCTCCAGCTGATGTCTCTTTCATGCTGTCTTTGCTGTGACCTGGATGCTGAGCTAGGATATCCAGTTCTGCTTGGCCACTCACCCTCAAGCCAGGACAGATGAGCCTGTTGCCTTCTCACACACGCTGCTGTGACCTTAGCAGTGGTGGCCTCTTATGCCGTGTAGGCACGCTGACCACAGTGGCACCGTCAAGCTTTGGTGCTAAATTGGGCCAAAAGAGAGCACCTGGTGGGGGAGCACTCAGCACCAACTCTGCTCCCAGTGGCTCTAGGAAATCAGGTGTCTGTTGTTAAAAAGGCTCTACTAAGAAGCAGCCCACTTAGGACTCAGAGTTCTCAGGCTTACCCACAGAATAGAGAAGCAGAGTGCTGGGTTCTCTTGGCATCCTAGATTACCAGACTCCCCTGTCAAGGAGGGTCTGCATCCTTACATAGCTTTCTGCTCTGTCAGAACACTGTACCATTTTAATCCTTAGAGCATTGCTGGTCCAGAATTTATCCCAGCAGAGAGTTTGAGTACTCATTCCCACCACCTCCCCAAGTCTCTAGTCTGTTGCTCCCCCTTCCTTGAAATAAATCCGTCAATATCCTGGTGCCTGCAAAAGGCTGGGAGAAAAAGAATTGGGATTTGGGGAATGCTGTGGGGGATGCAGTAAGCGATAGTGAATAAATTGACTAAGAATCGATAAGGATAGATATACGTATATAATTTTCAAATTTTAGATCTTTGCTTCTGTTGTCTTTCCCATCCCCCAGTAATAAAGGGGAGGAGAGCCAGGATTGCTTAGAACAGTACTGAAGCATCTAACAGGAAGGTGGTGACAGCTGACGTGATTCTGTGCCACCCATTGTGAAGACCCTGGACAATTCCCTTTGTCCTTTGGGACAAAACCCTTTGGGATTCTTTCTGAAACTTCTTGAAATCCATTCTCTCTCTCTCTCTCTCTTGTCCATAAATTCCCTGGAGATGTCCCTAATTCAGATACTCCCTAGGAGAGTCCTGTGGTGTAGACGTGGAAGCAGTACCAGCAATGAAAATGGGCCATTCTCTATTTTCATACTGAAAAATAGGGCAAGGTAACGCCGTGTAGGATCAAGGTCCTACAAGTGACCCCCATGAAGTACAAATAGAAGAAAAATGCCCACGTAGGGCTGTCTTAAACATAACAGCCAGGCAGAGATTTCAGAAAGAATCCTCACAAAGCTTCAAAACCTTATCAAGACTCCAAAACCAGTCCTTACCTTGGAACTCAGATCCAGCCAAACACCCAGCAAGTGCCAACAAGTAGATTAGTCATAATGAAATGAGGGGGAGGGACGTCAAATTGGCGCTCCCTGTCTAGGTTAAGCCATAGGGTTGCTGTGTTCCTCTCTCCTTCTCTCTCTCTCTCTCTCTCTCGTCACTGCCCACAATTCTCAGCTGTGTGTGTTGGCTGCTGATGCCTCTTTCTTCACAATTGCTCCTTGTCTCTTCAACACATACGTTCTGGAGGGGGTACGCTTTTGCACAGAAACACCTTCCATACGCCTGAGAAGACAGGCAGGGCTCCAGCATGTGACTCTCCTTCAATTACTTCCAGGTTTCACCAGGCACATGAGCACCATTTCCTTTTTTACTTCCTGTGGGTCAACTCCCAGATAGCTTTGCATAGTTTAAACATTTTGAATATTTCTGAGGCAGTTTTATGGGTCTTCAAGAAGGACAATGGGCAAAAGATTGAGTCACTGCCAACACCCAAACCCTAACTCAAGCTAACTAAGCTCGACCTTGCCTTTGGTGTTGTTCTTTTCCTCCCAACTTGTATGCACAAGTATAGTCAGAGGGCTCCAAAAATGTGAAGAAGACTCCTAGCCCTCAGAGGCTCCTCATTAGCATGAAAGGGGGAGTTTAGGGAACACATTTCAACAGAAAGGGAGTCCAGGGCCCCAGCTCTGCCTGGCTACGGAACAGAGTCTCTGGGGGCCATGCTAGGAGAATTACTAGAAAAATTCTTAAAATTGAGTCAATTTCTATTGGCCTCTTATGTTTCCTTCACCTCTGTTCTTGCTTTCTTACCCAGCTTGTTGTGATTGTGCATTAATCACACGAAAATATTCCAAGTGTGCCAATTAAGTGATTGAATTCCTTATTCAGTACTTTTGTAAAATACCAGGATTATTGCCATTTTATCACTGTTATTTTGTAGCGTAGTCTTATTTCGTTAAGTCCTTGCCTGGGATTGTACGTCTTTTGTAATTATTTCATAGTAAGTCACCCTGTCACCAGAAGAACTTTACACCCGGGGCCTCCTGCTTCTTTTAAGGTTCAAAAGCTGCCTTCCCTGTACCCTGTGTCCTAGTGTTCCTGGGCCTCTATCAGAGCCACCTCCCTGAAAAAGCTGAACCCAGTTAAAAGGGTAAGGACCCCAAGTTCAGTTACTAAAGACTGCCACTACCACCAGGCAAGGACCTACAGGCGCCAGAAGAACTCAGGACCTGTGAATTTTGGTTTCCTTGACAAACAGGACAAAACCGGAGCTGTTTCACTGGCAAGACCTAAATAAATGTTTTCCTTCCATTCTCATGTTCCTTCAAGGTTAATAAAACCAGGAATACTATGAAAGTAAATTCCAAGGATGGTAATCCTCTTGACATTTAGTAGCTGCTCAGAGGTGAAACCTGACACTAAAAAGTGTAGACTCTATTTGGAACCTTAGAGAGAAGAGTTTATCTCCAAAAGCTAAGCCACAGTGGGTTTCTTGGACTGAGTTCAACCCCTTAACCAAAGAATAGCTGATACTGATTATAATAGGGCTATAACAGCTTATTTATTCTTATTTCCCTATTTTCTGGAACTAAGTCAAGATCTAGAACGATCAGGTTAGAGAGAGCACCTGTAAAATCCCTCCCACCATTTTACACAAGAGACATATTTGAGCTAGTAGGTTCTTCTTTTAAAAGTAAATATTCTTGGTGCACCTGGGTGACTCAGTTAAGCATCCGACTCTTGGTTGCGGCTTAGGTCAGGTCATGATCACATGGTCGTAAGTTCAAGCCCTATGTTAGGCTCCACGCTTAGCATGGAGTGTGCTTGAGATGCTCTGTCCCTCTCCCCTGCCGCCCACCCTGCTCATGCTCGCTCTCTCTCTCACTCTCTCTAGCTCTCTGTCAAATAAATAAATAAATCTTAAAAAAAAAAAAGTATATATTCTCTCCTAAAGTTTAGTCTAATGTAAATTACCCTAAACCAGCTGTTTGCCTGTCTTTTAGCTGCTTCACCTTTCTTGGGGAATTAGCATTGGTAGGAAAGCCTAGTAATATTAGGACACAGGGAAGGTGGCTACAGGGCTGTCTAAATCTCAGTGCAGGGCTTTGTAACCTCAGAGAAGTAGGTGGCACTCGGTGTCTGGGGTATGGTAACGGACTTGATGGCTACAGGAGTTATAGCCAAGGTCTTAAAGGCTTTGCTGTCTTGCCGAGAGCTGGCAACCATTCTCCATGCTGCCGGAAATACTGTGCCAATGGCTTGTCTATATTTATAATCAAGGGAGCCCCCTCCTCTGCTGAAGTCTTTTCCTCAAATAAAAATAGAGATTAAAACTCAAAGTATGCTAACTCCTGTCGTTTCCCCCATGTGATTAAGACTGGTTAATTTACATCGTAGTCTTTATTGTACTAACTCATAGAAAATAATGTAGGAAGACACACAGCAGTGATAATAACTAGTTACTAACATAGCATTCCTATGTCCTAGGCCTTGTCTAGGAGCTTTACGTGTAGCCCTCATGTAATCTGCACAGTAGCTTGTGAGGGAAGTGTCGTATTACAGATGAGGAGATAGGCACACAGAAGTCAAGCAAACTTGATCAAGGCCACATAACTAATCAATGCAGAGTCAGGATAGAATCATACAGGAGATATGAGAGCATTGTTCACACACCGTACCATACAGCTGCCCTTCATCTGCTCTGTAATCTCCACCTGTCAGTACTTGGTAAGAGGAAAGAACACTATGTTTAGCTCCACAAATAAGACTTTTTTGAACATGGTGAATGCCCTGAATAAATCAATGAATATGCATTTGATTATTTCTGAGAAACATATACCGCCCAGTTTCCTGGGCAGTGATCCCAGGGCTATGAATATGCCTTTGGAAAGATACTAGGTTAGGGGCACCTGGTGGCTCAGTCAGTTGAGTGTCCGACTCTTGATTTCTGCTCAGGTTGTGATCTCAGGGTCGTGGGATCGGGCCCCACATGGGGCTCTGTGCTCAGCGTGGAGTCTGCTTGTCCTTCTCCCTCTGCACCCCCCCACCCTGCCTGCGCGCGCGCGCTCTCTCTCTCTCTCTCAAATAAATAGATACAGTCTTTAAAAAAAAAGATACTAGATTAAGGAGAAAAAGATTTCATCACTGATGTGTGAGAGGGGAAAGTCATCAAAAGAAATTGAGGAAGAGATAATAATCACTCAATCGACTGTAAGTAATATGAAATGGACTCCCTCTTCGTTTTCCCTATGTCAGCTCTCATTGCTCATTATAATAAAATCAAGCCTAAAGCTGCGTTATTAAGAATAAGCCCAAAGCTAGAATGTTTCCCTCCAAATGTAACATACCCTGCCAGCAACCTAGAGGAGAATGGGATTCTGTTCGGGGGGGATGTTTATTTTTGTTCTCTGGGCCCCAGTGTTTAACTTATAAATCTTTCAGCTTATCCTCTGTCTCTGCTACCTCATTTTATTGTACTTTTTAAAAAGGCCCCATGGTGGTTGAGCTGACCGACATGTTCATTCTCTTACTGCTTTTATAACTGTCATTCACAGTCCTTGTAGGAAATTACCTGCCCTGGCCCTGGGTAGAGTTTGGGTATGAGGGAAGAGAGACATGATTTTATGCCTCTTTTTGTACTGACAGTTCAAGCAGAGTCACCTGTGACATCAGAGAGAAACATGGAAGTTCTTACCTATCCAAGTTTGGGCTACTTTGGACTCAATTCACATGTAAAATGACTGACTTTGAGTCTTTGAGCTAAATGTGCATATCATTCCGGGTAAGCTGTTTTGGTTTTGCCCTATTGGATAAAATTTGGTTTAGGTGCAGAAATGATTTCAGGAAATCTCCTGAGCATGTGTAGACACAGCTTTGGAAAGGCATGCCAGGACAGGGAGCCCTTAGAGCTCGTAGATAGGGTGTTTTTGGTAAGCGGGAAAAAAGAGAAAGAAGGTGGGTTTTTCCATGTTGTGTCTCCAAGTCTAGTTTTTTCCCTTGGTTTAGTGAGAGGTCCGCCCGTAATGTGTCACAGGGCTATTCCAGCTATCAGCAGGCTGCTGTATCCAGCTGGGAAGAGGTGGGTGAAAGGAGAAGTTAATCAAATGCATTCTTTGGTCTCCTTTAATTCCTACTTTGGTCTAATAGTAGGACTCACACCCAAGCCAAGTGTGGGGGTGTGGGGGTATGCGTAGGTTGTCCTTGAGTGGCATTGCCAAGGGTGATCAGGGTCAGCTTGTAAGTGGAGTTGTACCATAGGATGAAGAGTCCAGAAGTCTCATGCGGTGACTTATGGTACCTGTGCTCAGTGTATGCCATTGCAGCTAGCTCCTCACTCAGCATCCGAACATCTTCCCGAGATTCCCTCTTTGTGGGCAGCATGCCAAGAGCTGTCTGCTCAGCATGGCGGTTCTCAATTGGTCCTTCATATATCACACTCCCATTGGTCATGATGTCCTGCCTTGGCAGCAGACACAAAGACTCATGAGCTCCCTAGTCTGTGTTCTTCATGCACCCCGTCCAGTCAAGCCACAGTCAGAATATTTGGTGAATTGGTTGGCCTGTTGGTGAAAGAGTAGGGATATTTTGATATAACTTCTAGGCCAGTGCTTCTCAAGCTCATCAGTGTTGACATTTTGGGCTGGATAATTCTTTGTTGTGGGGGGCTGTCCTGTGCATTGTAGGATATTTGGCGGTATCCCTGGCCTCTACCCATTAGATGTCCCTTTCTGAGGATGTGATGACCAAAGCTGTCTCCAGCCATTGCTAAATCACCATTGAAGAAAAAAGTCACCCCAAAAGAAGAAAGGGTGTGACATTGACATACAGCTAACGTCAATTTTATTGTTTCCGGTAGGAGATCAGGAAAGAGAGTGAGTGAGAATAATGAAAGTGATACAGAACCATGGCGGAGCCTTACAGGAGTGCCTCTAAACCTTTCTGCCTCCCCCCGTGAAAATCATGGGCACCTACGTCCCAACAGTGTACTTATTTACATGCGGGTACCCCACTAATATTGCATGTGCTATCGGACATTTACAAAACATTTTAGAAAGCAGGGTAAAAAACAAATTAAGAATGAAGATCTAGTGTTTTTCTTCTGTACCCCAATGAATTACTTGTCCCTCCACCCTCAGAATGTACTCATCCTTCTGTGGAGACCATAGCCTCAGAGCATTGGGCTGGCTCTAAGTGGGATAGGCAGAGTTCTCAAAAACAGAAGATGCTATTTTGAGGTCCAAGTCTGCAGTCTGTTATCCTTGTCATCTTTGGTCATTAACCTCTCTGAGCCTCCGTTTCCCTAACTTATGAAATTATAAAGTGAAAAAAATGCAACCCCCTTCTGTCTACTTCATAAGGTTGTTGTTAAGAGCAAATATGCTAAAATGTATGGAAACTTGTTTATTTAAAAGCATTACAGGAATATCAAATATTATCATTGTTAGGGATTCCAGAAAATTCTGGAGTAATAGGAGTGAGAAAGTGAATTAGGACTGTTTCTGCTCTCTGACTGACTGATGGTCTCCTGCTCTGGTTTGTGCATCCTTTGGGGTTAGCACAAGAAGGTCCATCAGGATGTGTTCTAACCAGCAGAGGTTTAGGGGAACAGAACAGTAAGAAGGGCTTGGCTCTCTCTAGTCTTCAACAGAATGGGGAATGAAGCATGAGAGACTATGGACTCTGAGAAACAAACTGAGGGCTTCAGAGGGGAGGGCGGTGGGGGAATGGGATAGACTGGTGATGGGTAGTAAGGAGGCCACGTATTGCATGGTGCACTGGGTGTTATACGCAACTAATGAATCATCGAACTTTACATCAGAAACCAGGGATGTACTGTATGATGACTAACATAATTTTTAAAAAAAATTAAAAGAAAAAAAAGAAAAAGAATGGGCTAGGGGGAGTTGACCGGACCGAATGCCAGGTTTTTTGAAGCATTGTTAAGTCTGTGCAAGTACTTGGCTAAATTTGGCATTGCTTTTATTCTCAGCCTGCGTGGATGGGATGTGAAGTCACCTACTAACTCCATGATACCCTGGGGGCTCTTCACTATAGCAACGAAAGTAAAAACAATCCTAGATAGGGTTTACGTTAAGCTAAATTTTTCACACCTAACCCAAAAGTCAGGACTGAGCAGGAGTCAGTTAGCCTTATCTTAGAGCAAGGGTTACAAGTGATCCTGGGACACTGTCTGCAACTACGCTGCTTTGACCCACAACCCCTGCCCCCATGGGCCTCAGTGCTATGTCATGACCCATTTGCAGGAGAAGGTGTCTGATTTCTTCTTGGATTCAGTGCACGGATGGGCATTTTGTGGCTGACCAGGGTACATCAGTCATTAGCAGGGGCTCTCTGAGTCCGGATCATTGTGCTCCTTCCTATTCCATCAGCCTTCTAGGGCCTCTATCCCCAGGCACTACTGTTTCTTTTTCTAGGCCGGGTCTCCGTGATTTTCAAACAGATGAAAAGAAAGGTGTAACTGTTGTAGTTACGAGTATCAAGTGGTAGTTGTAGGCATCGCTGGGGGGATTTTAGTTCCTTTCCAAAAATGTATCTTCAGCTAGCCAAGGGAATGCTGTTTATGAGGTTTTGTATCCTTAAGAGGGAATCTATTTGAGAGAAGCTTTCATGGGGATGTGGGTTTGTCCTTATTGATAGTCTGATTATGGGCAGAGCCCCAAGAAGTTGAAAATCACTTTCCCGGCTGAGCAGCTGGCCACGTGTAGGCCACCTCGGAGCCAGCTTCGCACACACTAGACTGAAGTGCCACAGGCACTCTGCTCTGGAGAGTAGGAAGGATCGGAATTTCAACCTGGCGTCTTGGGAAAAGCACATCAGTTTGGAGTGCCTCGCATGCAGATTCGTGGTCCTCTGCCTGTTGTTATTGGTCTGGTCTAGTAAGCAAGCTGCTGCCTCCAACTAGACCACTGGGAAGCGCAGTCTTCGCTCTCGGACGTCAGATTCTTTGAGATAGTCTCTTTTCAGAGCCTTAATGCATGGTCTTCTAAGACATTGGCAACTTCATAGGAATTTCTCTTTCTCAGGTGCTAAGGGAAGAGTTGCTGTCTTACGCACTTACCCCTTCCACAGGGTGGTATCTCTCATTTGTTCTTAGGGCCTTGCACAGCATCCAGCTACTTGGGAGACAGAGGCCTTAAAGTTTTTGCATTAAGATGAGGAAACTGAGACCGTAATACATTCAACTAACTTCTTAAAATTATAGTGAAGTGATATTCTAGTTTAGAACTCTTGTGCTGGTCATTTATTCAAAACATGTTACTGACATACCAGTAGGCACCGGAAACACAAAGATGACTGGGATAATTCCCCTCCCTAGCAGAGCCTCTGGTGTTGGGGTACCTTCGGACCAGTGAAGAGGAGATAGATGCATGAAAAAGTCCTTCAGGAGGACAGAAGTAGAGCCTGTAGGCAGAATTGAGAAACAATAGGCAGAAGTAGGAGAGAAGAGATGGTCTTGGCTTACCTTGTTGAACCATCCTTCTCTTTACCTGCCTTTTAGGATTTTGGAGGCCAGCCCCACAACTGGATTGACTTCATAGATTATATATACTTAACTATACAGAATCCCCTGGGTTATGAGGCACATATGTAAACTAATAAGTTAAAATAGTTTGCTCAAGGCCCATTGCACAATAGGTAGCCCCTTTTGAGACTTCACCCTCAGGTACGTGAAGGTGGGCAGCCAGACAAGGAAGGGAGAGTATCGTTGGAGCACAGCTCTCCTGAGACCTAAAAGACAACCAGACCCCTGTGCTTTAGACATGCCCACAACTTCCCAATACCCACGAGGTAGCTAGTTAGGAGGGTGACCCAGCTGACTATTAAGGAGCAAGTTGAGTTTTATCTGTGAGATAATACAACACATGAAAAATATATTGTCAAGAGAGCTACACTATGCACTGATAAGAATTTTTGTAGTGAAGAGTAGGGTATATACTTTAAAACAAACCCTTTTGCCTTGGCCAGATATGACATGTACCAGGATTTCCATCTGCCAAAAAGGCACCTTTGGGACATACCGTAATAATAACAGGAAGAATAATTTAACATTAGCAAACGAAATTAAGGGTGAAAGTTTCATGGGACCACACAGATCAAGAGCAAAGGTTATGGATGGTGGAGGAGGGCTGCTCGGTACCCTGCTGAAGGGAGGGCACATGCCCTCGGCATTCCTGAGACTGTCCGAGTCTGCATGAGTCCCTATTCCCATGTGGGTGGTTTTTTCTGGTGCTGTTCTGATTTGTTCCCTGTTGGGTTTTCCCCTTCTTGGCTTCTGTCGTATAATAGTTAGCACAGAATTTCCCAACTTTTGTTCATTAAATATCTCCAAAGCAACAGAGCTTCCCCTTGAATCCACATAACCTCCTTTTCTCTGTGCCCCACATAAAAATACATTTACCCCAAATGAAGAATAAATTGTGCATGAGTAAGGGGCAATTAACAATTCCATCCCGCATGGTTTAGTGGAAAGGGCCCAAGCTTCGGAGTAATACAGCCCTGGGTTTAGTCGTGGATCTGCCTCCTTTGAACCTTTGGGCATGTTACTTAACATCATGGAGACTCAGGCCCCTCGGTGTCATAGTGGTAATAAGGGTGATTGGTCAGAATGCTGTGACAGGCACTGGCCTGTGTGTGCAGCATAGCCGTCCTAGTGCCTGACACAGGCAGCTGTCTTTATTCCTTCATCACCTGCTTCACAAGCAGATTCTGTGAACTCCTGTTCCCTACCAGTAGGAAGCCATAGAAGAGTCTGTCGGAGGGTAGGTGTGTAGGGCAAAAGTCCCCTTGCCCTAGGAGTGGCTTAGACATCTTTGGTCTCCAAAGCAAGAGGATCCCTTTCCTTGGACAGCTGCAGGGCTTGCAAAGTGGTTGGTGCCCCCTTAAAATGAGAAATCTCTGTAGAAGGTATTAAAACAATGTGAGCCCAGTCAAGCAGAGTCTGCTAAGGCCAATGAACTGAGGGGCTAAAGAGCGAGAGAGCCCAGATTGGTGGTTCCAGGCACCAGCTAATAAGCAAAGAAAGGCCTTTTATCAGCCCTAGTGAATCTTTCCTCCCTAGATTGGGTTCTCGGCTGGGAGTGACCTCCTGACCCTCTCACAGATACCAGAGAACATTCTCCAGCTTGACTAGAGCAGTGAGGAGGTCCCTGAGCAGGTGACCAATTCCATTATTTTCGGTTTCTTAGCCAAGATGACACTGAATCATGGCATGGTGCGTGCTCTGCCTGCTTTTCAGGCCACTAAGCAAAAACACATATAGGAACCGTAGCTTAAAGCAAGACGGAAGGGGTGGATTAATATCCACAGTGACTCCTAATTATGACGAGCCCGGCTCCAGTTGCCAGGGTTTAACTGCAGCCGAATACATTCTAAAAGGGCGCAGGGCGCAAGACCCAGGCTTTGTCCCACACAGGGAAACGTGTGGGCTGGACAGTGGTTCTGTGTTAGCCTAGCCACCACTTCAGATGGTTTCATCCATCTTTCCCAGTATACAAGGAAGCGTGGAAGAATACAGTTTCTGTATCATTTCCAACAAGAGCAGGGAGAAAACATAAGGCACACATTCCCCCTCACAGCCTTGTAAGGATTGGGGTTCTGCGTGAGGAGGGGTACGCTAATTTCCCAGGCTGATTTTGTGAATGTTTCTGAGACCAATGAACAAGGCAACATAAAAGTCACTTTGACCAATTTTGCAGTGGGTCCAGGAATTTCTATTTATACTTCCAGCCTGGTAATTCTTTCTTCAGGAGGCTTCATCTTCCTTAATACCTCCTTGAGACCTTGTAGCTCAGACGAAGTTCACGGTTTAGCGTTTCTTTTGTGCGAGATCATGGTCAGGCAAGGCTTTGGGCGGATGTGTGGGAGACCATCCGAAATGACTTTAGTTCATCTTCCTTAAAAAAGAAATCGCAACAAAAATATCCAGTAACTGGGTAAGGGAAACAGAAGTAAGAAAGAGCAACCTCAAGGGAGAATCTCTGTACTCCAGAATGGCAAAGACTGCTTTTCTCCTCAAATGGTACCAGTCGTTTCAAATCACAGGGCCATCTCTTATTAGAACATGGCCACCGTGACACCTTTTGATACCCTGGGTCAGTGGTCTCTCCCAGCAGATAGGTGACACCCATAGTCCGTCAGAGTGTAGGCTCCCCTAGGCAGACATCTTGCCTGTATTGTCCACTGGTGCACCCGAGCACCTAGACAGTGCGGGGCTGGAGGTAGCTGTTCAGTAAATAATGTGTGGTTGGATGAATGAATCCGAGCATCCATTCAACTTACAGACCTGGGAAATACGATGAGAATCAATCCTCAATCTCAGTTTACTGTGCCTTTTCCTAAAGACCTTTTTAGACTTTCAGATTTCATTCAAGCTTTCCCAAGCTTATAAAGAAGGAAAGGAAAAAGGAATGGGAAAACAGGCCAGACATGAATATGGTGGAAGGTGAGAAGCCCCTCAGATGTTCCAGTCTCTTAGCTGACATCCTTCACAGTTGCCTGAAGTCCTACAGTGTGCTGGGCAGCTGGCTACCACTGCAGGAGGGAAAGGGGAAAGAGGAGCTGCCTGTAGAGGACTGGGGGGCCCGCTGCTTCAGTGTCGTCTGCGTCCCTCACATCCCTTCAGGAATCGGACAGACACAAATGAAGGCTTTTGGCAGAGCTCTTGCACATCAGCTGAGAGCAGGTTGTCCTGTTAGGAAAAATATTTCTTTCAGGATGATGTATGGAGCTCATGCAGGCAGTGACTGTTCCAAAACAGGGCCCTTAGGTCAGGCCCAGAGCCTTTTTCCTATTTAGGATATGACCCAGATCCTGGGAGCCGTTTCCTTTTGGTATGTGTGAAGCTGTAATTGGCCTCCCGTGACCTGCGATCCGCCTGCCCTGACTTAGTGAAGACGTGGCCTTGGAAATAATTCCAAATTTCTCATCCACATTGAGCTGGAAAGTCCCTGTGTCGTCGTTGCACTGAGCATGTGAAGTGGGGAGGCCAGGTGGGCCCTGGCCAGCCAGCCTGACCCCACTGCCTGTCCTCTCACTTGCCAAACTCGCATCTGTCAGCTCTTATACATCTGCGCTCCTAAGCCTTTGCTCCCATGTGCCCTTCTGTTTGTTGAGAGGGGGAGGATCCAGGGGACAAGGGGGAGGTCCTGTGTCTGTCACTGTGTCACAGCCACTGCTTGGGCCTCCTCCACTCTTCCTTCCTTTGATATCGTAGTTTATCATCACCACCTGTTTAATCTTGCTTATCACAGAGAACCAAGCATGCTGATTTTGTTGATTTCTTTTTTTTTTTTTCCCATGGTGTTTTGAGGTTATGGGCTAAGCATGTTAAGCATATTTTGGCAGTTGGTGAGTTTTGGTTACTTGCTGAGTATCCTCTGAAGTGCCACCTTCCATTTGGGAAAATGGAACCTCCGTGGGGACTTGGCCCTAAAGAGAATGTCTTGCAATGCCCTTGTTGCTCAAAGCTCTGGGGGAGTCTAGCTCCATGTGGACGTGGACCCAAGGGCATAGGAAGACTGAGACAGTAAGGCAACTCTATTCCTTCCACCTCAAAATCTCCAGTGGGACCCTTCTAACCATTTTCATGAAAAAGCACCCTTTCTCTGTGGGACTGATGTGTGGGTGATCTGAGTAGTTCAGAGAGCCTCTCGTTTCTTTTTCGTTGTTTGTGGCCAAGCCCAGAATTAAGTCAACATTTCTCCTCCCCAAAGCCCCAAACTCTGGGTTGGGCTGCCAAGTTCTGTTGCATGATGACCTAGTTGTCCACAGAGTTTATAGAAACCCCAGAGAAATAACTCTGGAAGGACAACAGAATGTCATTCCAAATGCCAGATTCTGTGCTCTAAGATGCTTTCACGTAGTTCTGGGTCCCTCATCTTGAAAATTATAGTGGGGAGGAGATCATCGTGAGGAGTCCCAAACGGGAAAGCAGAACAGGACTCTACGGAAACACTCCTTTCTTTTCTTCTCTTTACGTCATAAATCCAGGAGCAGCATGGTAGTCCTCTGAATTAATGCCGTCCTCCTTGGATTCAGGTCGGCTCTACTGCTTATTAGCTGTGTGACCTTGGGCAGGTTGCTTAATGTCTCTAAATTTCAGTTACCTCATTTGCAAACTATTACCTATCTCATGGAATTTTCTTTAAAGCTGGCCAGGCTAACTCCATATTCCTCCAGAACGTCTTCCTTGATTCCCTGGGCGAGCTGCTCTTGTATGCACCCCCATAGTACCACCGTGCGCGTGAGCCGTAACACGTGATACATCACACTGACATGATTCCTGTGCGAGACTGTCTCTTCTGTGACTAGCCTACAGCTCTTTAAGAGTAGAGAGTGTTTTAATTTGCTTTGTTTCCCAAGGTTCTAGTAGAATTTCTGGTAAACAGTATGGTTTTTACCCACTAAAAACAGACATCACTTCTTGAGTGTTTATCTCCGTGTTTGTTCACTCTACCTTGAAATTGCTTGTATCTGAATTGATGAGTGTTAGTTGTTTGTTTCCCTGAAGTGATCATTCTTATTCTATTCTTCTTTCCCTATCTGAAAGATATACTGGTTTTTATTCTTCATCTATGGAGTTCCCCCAAACTTTATTCTTGGGTAGTGACTTTACATTTATTTCACTTTCTTATTTGCTTTCTGTTTAAGGGCATTTGTCAAAAATACATGGTGGGAAAGAAAGAATCAAATGATGTTATCGTCAGGGGATCCTTAGCCTTCTCATGTTTATCATGTTGGGCTTTGATGCGGGGAAGGAGCAAGAGACGACAGGAAGACTGATGTTTGAAAGTGATGAACTGGTGCAGTTAGAGCCGGGGGGCGGGGGGCGCAGATTTGGAGGATGCTGTGGCGGCATCCACCTGCTGTGCTCCCTGCCTCTTTTTTGCTATTTCCTGGAGTCCACATATTTCCTAATCTTCCAGATGCCCTGATCCTGCGTCATAGCTTACACTTTGGGGGCTCTGAGCTCAGTGTTGAAGAATGGACCGGGGATGTGTAAAATGCCCCAACTGGGGTTGCAAAAATTAGGTGGGCATTGCATAGGGCCCTAGGGAGCCCAGGGATTCATGCTGTGACCCCATCATTAGACGTTTTGTAGGTGAACATGCCGTGGGTCTTGCTTTTTAATAAAGATTGTCAAGTAAATTTGAAAGATGCTGTTTGGTGGAAGATTCGGATAAATCTGACAGATACACCAAGACTTTATCCTGTGACTGCCTGAACTCATAAAAAGTTCTTTCTAGTGACAATACACAGAGGTCTAGAACATTGTACACAACAAAAGTGCCAGGCTTCCAGAAGATTTTCTGCACACCTGTCATGTCACAAAAATTACTAACTCTATATTCCTACCCCTTTCCTTTAGTCCTTCATTACAGAGATTCTGGCTTTCCCCTGATAGACCACCTGTCACCCAACACTGGGTTGGTATGATGTTGCCTGCCAAAACCCAGTGTCATCTCTTAGGGCTTAGAATGTCACCAAAGGCTCTGTTCCCACCCCCATCTCTTCCTCTTCTCTAACACTTTAAGAATACTGCCACTAGAAGGTCTAATAATACCAAGCTGGGGCACCTGGTGGCACAGTCGTTAAGCGTCTGTCTTCGGCTCAGGGCGTGATCCCAGCATTCTGGGATCGAGCCCCACATCAGGCTTCTCCGCTGGGAGCCTGCTTCTTCTTCTCCCACTCCCCCTGCTTGTGTTCCCTCTCTCGCTGGCTGTCTCTCTCTGTCAAATAAATAAATAAAATCTTAAAATAATAATAATAATAATAATAATAATAATAATACCAAGCTGCCATTACAGGTCACTGTACCTTAACTGTTGCTGTTCCCTCTGCTCAGAACTCCCTTCCCATCTTTGCCAAGTAACTCTTGTTTGCAATCCAGAGCAAATGGATACAACATACCTGCACGAAAATACACACAAACTGGTGCCGATAATGTTACTGGACATCAGTTCTATCACTTAACTCGTATTTGCTGGATACTGCCCAAGTGCTGGGTTTAAGTAGAAGAAGAGGGCGGTAGGTTCAGGGCGCGCGGAGGGGTGGCACACACGTACTTGTGTATGTATGTATATTATTTCATCCCCTATTCATAATAATCCTAGGAGTTGGAGGTTGTCCTCATTTATAGATCAGGAAATGAGCTCTTGGTAGTTATATAATTTTCCTAAGATCCTTCAGCTGGTCACTGGTGGAGCCAGGTGTCTAACCTGAATTCGTCTGACTCTAAATCTAAACCTACATCATATTACAGTAAAGACATGCAGTAAAGAATAAATACAATGGGCCTCTTCTGACCAAATTTGGGATAAAAAGGTACATCAAAAAGAATAATGATGCGTATTAAGGAGGGCACGCGTTGTGATGAGACCTGGGTATTATACACAACTAATGAATCATTGACACTACATCAAAAACTAATGACGGACTATATGCTGGCTAACTGAACATAATAAAAAAAAAGAATAATGATGAAGGAGATGAGTAGACAGGGAAATTTCTAGATTAAAGAAGATTAAGAAAACATGGCAAATACAACACTTAAGTTTTTCAAAATCCTTGAGTCATGGTGGTAATCAAAAAAGAGAGAGAAATGGGAAAAGTCCTTTACAAAGAATGACAGTGGAGAAGGAACGATAAAATTTTTAAAATCCCCATTCATCAATGGGTACTAAAACCCCTGGATGAAAGGATAGTGGGGTAGGATAGTCCCATGGTTTCTACTTATCACCCCATGGATTACTTATTAATTACAAAGGGGGAAAGATCTCTTTACAGCAGAAAGATGGTTGGGCACCTTTTTAACCAAGCAGTCAAGCCAGTGTCACCAAGAATGAGGCAACCCAGGCACCTGGGTGGCTCAGTCGGTTAAGCATTTACCTTCGGCTCAAGTCGTGATCTCAGGGTCCTGGGATCGAGCCCCATACTGGGCTCCCTGCTCAGCGGGGAGCCTGCTTCTCCCTCGCCCTCTGCCCCTCCCCCTGCTTGTTATCTCTCTCTCTCTCAAAAATAAATAAGTAAAAATGAAAAAAAACGTTTAAAAAAGAATGAGGCAACCCGACTGTGTTCCTCCTGTGTGCAGTGGAAGACGTGCAGCGTCACCCGTGTGGTGTTCTTACTAAATAGGAAGTGTTGGCCATGAATCTAACCGTGAGGAGACAGACAAGTCCACAATGTGAGGAGCTCTGCGAGCAACTAGCCTGGACGCCTCCGTGGATCTGCCCGAAGCAGTGCATGAACCATGACTGGGTCCTGGGTCACCAGGTGGTGGGCAGCTGGCCGGACTCCCCTTGTCAGTGGAAGCCGAGGGGGTCTTGGTCAGTGAGAAGTGCCTCCTTAAGGGTCCAACCCAAGTCCCCTTCACGGCTCCTCCCCAGTCACCGCCACCTCTTCCCTCCGCTGTGCGTGGGTTCAGGATGACAGAGGAGAGGAAGCCTGTGCTCCCCTATCGGGGCAGGTGTGCTGTCTTCCTGTTTCTCCTGCTCAGGGAAGGGTTGTCACTCTCACCCCACAGTCCTCTCCTGGCCTCTGTGACCTCATCGACTTACCGTCTGCCCCTGGTCTGGCTCCCTGGCCTTCACAGAAGGTCTGTTTCTCCTTTCACTGAAATGAGCGGTGGATGCTTTAGATGCTTAGATATCCTTCTGTCGGCGCCTCCTCCCTCCCTGCATACCTCCCCCACCCCCCACCGCCTGTGGTCATTTGTCATAGAGTTTGGCCACTTTCCTTGTCTTGCAGGATCAAGTGTGAATGGTCTGGAAGAGCCTAGCATTGCCAAGAGACTCAGGGGCACTCCTGAACGGATCGAGCTGGAGAACTACCGCCTGTCTGTGAAACAGGCCGAGGAGCTGGAGGAGGTGCCCGAGGAGACGCAGGCCGAGCACAACCTGAGCAGTGTGCTGGACAAAGGCGCAGAGGAGGACGTTGCCAGCAGGTCAGCCTGTGTCCGGGGGCTGCAGCCCCATTTCCTTGTGTGCTGCTTCATACCCGTGGTTTGTCCTAGCAGCCCCTTCCCCAGATGAGTATACCATCCTGCTAGGGGGAGGCAGCACTGTACCCTGGGCACGGGATCTGGCTGCCACCTCGTGGCTGTGTGATACTAGGCAAGTCATGTAACCTCTCTGTGCCTCCATTTCCTCATCTGTGAAAGAAAGGGAATACTAGGACTTTCCTCACGGAATTGGTGTGAGAGTACAATAGTAAGAAGCATTTAAAATCGTACGTGGCGTGCATGTCAACGGTGTTGCCTTTCTTACGCCTTGTATGGCGCCGGACCATTTCCAAAGGACTTCTGTATCCACCACCTCCCTTGGTCATCCTCTCAGGAGTCCTGTGAAGTAGACCAGAGCATATATCCACTCACTCTATAGTTACGGAAACTGCTGGTGACTAATACTAGGATCAAGGATTGACTAAGACTTAGACTCAGGTTTCCTGGCTCCAAGTCCAGGAGTCTTGCTGTTTTCCCTACTGCCCGCTGATCTTCCCCTTTCCACGCCCTTCCCTGTCTCTCCAAGTCGTTAGCCAGTAAGAATCACACACCATGGGACATAATTCAGAGATTTCAATAAGTATTTCTTGGACACCTACCGTGGCCTGAACAAAAACGATAGCCCCGGGTCCTGCCCTCAGGCTGTTGTTGACAGGTTTACTGGAGGGAAAAGGCCTGTGCAGAGGGACAACAGGAGGCTGGAAGCAGTGTGCTATGGGAGGCGGGGGTCAGTGGTAGGAGCTTCAGGGTTGGAATTAGGGGCTCCTGTTATGACACCAGTTCACCCTGCGGTCTTGGGGAGGCCACCTCACCTCTCCAAGCTTCTTCCTTCCTCCGCTAGGTCAAGAGAGGAGCAGAAAACCTGCGTCCCAAGGTATACACACAGCCAGTGGTTTTGTCTGTGACCATGCCGGTGTTTTAATTATTTCTCACTGAGCGATGCGTGAGGGGCCCGTGAGCCCTCCAGCCCCCACGGGACTCCCTGAGTCCACTGTCTTTGCCCCAGGGCCTCGTGTCCATCATTGCCCAGGTCTGCCAGGGTCGGTGCAGGATTCAGAGTTCTCCATGGGAGATGATCAAGGCCACCAAAACAGAACAAGATGCAGGATGGAGTACAGTCCCTGTTGGTCAGACCGTCCTGCAGGGCTTCTGGGGTGGGAGCACTCACTGTGTCTCCCAGACGGGTGGAGGCTTTGCATTGATACTGAGGCACACGCTGGATGCTTCTTTGTAGCCCAGATTTGCATTTCTAAAAAGTTCCCAGGTGATGCTGTTGTCTAGAGACCACACTTTTCGAACCACTGCTCTGAATTTCCCGAATTTCTCTGATAAGGGCCGCCTGGGACACTTGGTAAAAAGGTATATCCTGGACCCTCCCCCGGAGTAGCTGAGTCCATGGGCTTGGGGTGGAGACCAGGAGTACCTGTTTTTAACAAACGCCTTGCGTGAGTCTTATGGGTGTTCTGGTGTAGTTTACCCAGAGACTACTGGCCCAGACGTAATTAGCTCCATGATCCTTCCTTAGAGCGGGGGAGGGAGGAGCATCTTCCAAAGGAGACCCTGGAAATAGTACTTTTATTTTCTCTGGGAGAGAACTGGTGCCTGAAGACAACAGAGAACTAGCTGTTTTTTAATTTTATTTTAAGATTTTATTTATTTGAGAGAGAGAGAGGGAGAGTGCACAGGGAGAGTAAGAGGGAGAAATAGATCCCGTACTGAGCAGAGAGCCCAATGTGGGGCTCGATCCCAGAACCCTGAGATCATGACCTGAGCCAAAGGCAGACACCTAACAACTGAGCCACCCAGGTGCCCCCAAAACTAGCTTTATGGTTTTAGTTTTGTTTTCCCCTGATTGCCTAGCAACTTTGTCCCAGGCAATGCAGATGGCTTGGGCAGCCACCATCTGCTGAGGGCCTCCAATGTTTGCACATCCCTGACCCTGAAGAACAAGTCAGTGAGGGCTAGAGCAAACAGGTGCCCTTTCCAGATGGGGCAGCCAGGTCACAGAGAACTCCCCGAAAGTCCATGACAGGCTAGCCCAAAGGGGCTTGGCCCTCCACCGGAATAACACAATAAGGAGAAGCCCTTCCTTCAAGGCTGACCATAAACAAGTGGGAATTCCAGACTGGTCCCCTCTCTCTCTCACCCCTCCAGCAGAGGCAGTAATGTGAGCCATTGCTGAGCGTGGTGCTGCTGTCAGCCCGGATCAAATTTCCATTGTGCAATGACTGCTGGACGACATGCATCTTCTCCAGCAGTCTGCTGAGCAGTATAGTGTTTACACAGTTGTCAGAGTGGATGAGATCTAGAAGTGGGCTCTCTGATTATAGAGTGGATTCATTTAAAAATGAAAGCCATGATTCCCTGTTTTCCCTTGAAAACCACCCGAGAACTTGATGTGACATTTCACACAGCAGTCTGCCTCATTCACAGTAGGGCCTGCCCAGATTTCCAGTCTCCACTTTCTGAAGTTGGACCCAGGCAGCCAGGAGATGGTCATGGTTTTATTCCTGGGTTTGCCGCCCTGACAGCTGCTGTGGCAGAAGAACTCTGGGGTTCTTGGTGAACCATCCAAGAAGGCACAGTATGACAATGGTGTGGACATTGGTGGGAATCCTGACCTCTCACACCAATGATCCAACCTCCTTAAGCTTCGATGGCCTCATTTATAACAGTGAGGATATTAATAGGTCCTAGAATCCTGGAGTTATCGTATCCTAGAGTTAATGTGTAATTAAGTGACCTAACTCATGTGAAGTGCCTTGTGCCGTGTGGCACGTCATACAGCTCAGTGAGTGTTCACCATCACTGTTGTTATTATCCTTGGCCCTTTCCCTCCTGGCATGGCAGAACCTCTGCTTGGCCCATTAAAGTGTGGAGCAACTCTTGTTTTTTTAGAATCCAGTCCGTGTGCCTGCCAGTTTGGCTTCCTCCTACCAGGCCCCATAATAGCCTCAATGAGAGGAAACTCAGGGAAAGTACTTTGAGATCAGTGATTGGATATATATTGTAGCACGGAGGATTTTTGCAAGATGTTCTTCAAATGGAAAGGGTCTAATCCTACTGATGAAATTCAGAGGTCTCATCTCCATGACACCTGTGAATTTAGGCAGCGGCTTGCCCTGGCTTTGCCCGGCTGTGCTCCCTTGCTCATCCTTGCCAGTTCTGGCTGTGCGAGGCCCCGTGGTAAGCCCTGCAGCGAGCCGAGCACACCTGGTTCCCTCTCTCATAGAGCATGCAGACCGGAGGGGCCTAGCCACATCAAACAGTCACACACAGCAATAGATTGTTTCAAATGCAGAAACAGATACCTGTCATGATGGAATGCTGACCTTGAGGACTACATCTCTCCTAGGAGGCTATAAATTGAGAGGTCACCCTCTCTTCCCAAAAGGACAGAAAGGTTGGTTGTCTGTGTTGTATTTTGTTCTGGTGTAGCAATTCTCTTTGCTTAAAAAGTTTCTAGGCTGACATCCAAGTGGTGGGGGGTGGTCTGCCTCACTGTACATTCCTCCTCTGCCCCCTTTCTTCTAGCCTCTTCAAAGGCCAGACCCAGAAATTCAGGCACTGGGAACAGCCAGAAAATGTAAAATGAGCCTTGAGGTACTGAATTTACACTGTGAATCTTGCATGATGTAAGGAGCCTGGTGAGACTCAGAGGATGGCTCCGGGGTCCCAGGGAGATGGTGGCCTTGGAAGGAGCAGTTGGCAACACCTGTCCATCTCTCTATCCTTCACAAAAGGAGGGAGGCTGGTTTGCCTGTCTCAGATTTCCAGAAGCAATGCAGCCAGGCCTCTCAGAAATGGACTGAGAGCTGGTAGTTTATGAAGAGAGGCAAGGGCTGACCTTTCTACCCGATTTTTTAAGCTCTATGCCTCCCTTGCTATTTTCCCATGGTCCTTGAGCTGTCATAAAACTAGCCAGTGTGGCACTGAGCTACAAGGGAGGCCCCATTGCACTCATCATGGAGTATTCATTGCTCACATTATGCCAGTGCCGCCACCCTCATGACCAGGCACAGTGCGAGGAATTGGCTGCAGGAGTCCCTTCTCCCGGGAAGCTGCAGTGAGGCCTCGTTGTGCCTGCTGACTTCTGGGGTAACCTTGTGTGCCTGGCTGTGAAGGAGGGGCAAGCTGGCCTGCCTTCTGTCCTCCTGAGTTTCAACAAATGTACAGAAGATTTAAGATGAGTGTAGGAGGCATTTTTGTCCTTATTTCATGTTTGAAAGATGTTAGGTGATACATGCTGGGTTACACGTTGTTGTTAAGTGTAAGAAAGTAAACAAATGAAAACAAAAAGCAAGGCAAAAATAATAACTAAGTAAGTCATGAAAAACAGTCAAAATCCAGATACCAAGCTTTCCGTGGCCCAAATTCTTATGTTTACGCACCTTCAACTGCCTCCTCTCGACCGTCCGTCCCACTACAGTTATGTTCTACCTTCTTTTATAGCCGTGTTTGCATCTTATCTCCCCTTGAGAGTGAGGACCTTTTCCATGTCCCCTTTGTATCCTCTGCAATGTCTAGGAGTGCATTACAAGTAGGAGATGCGCGGTAACTTTCCATGGGTGGATGAATGAACGAGTGAATGAAGTAGTAGTCACCAAGGGCGCTGCCTACAGTAAGGAGCTGACTCTATTTTTGTACCTACTGGGTGAACTTTAACAGGTGATCAAAAATGTTCATTGAATGAATGAAGGAGCATGTAAACAAGGAAACAAATAAGTGACTAGCCAGAATCCCAGAGTGTAACACAAACATGAAAATCAGGAAAATCCCTAATCTTCACAACATGTCTACAAGGCAGATATTAACATTGCTCCTTTCTGATGAGGGTGCGAAGCTCAGAAAGTAATCAGCTTGAGGTCCGACAGCTGGTGAGGAGCTGAGCCAGGGTGGCCCTGGGAGAATCAGCCACCTGCGAAGTCACAGGCATACAGCCTCTAGGACTGCCCTCATTTCTAACCCGGCTAACGTGGGGGAGTCCCCAAAACCACCCTCAAGTTCGTTAACTTGTTGGAACGATCCCCAGAACTCACTAAAAGGTTTTTACTCATGGCTGTGATTTAATTACAGGGCAGGATACTGACTGAAATCAGCCAGGTGAAGGAGTATACAGGGCAGAGTCCGAAAAAGTACAGACACGGGGCTTCCGTCGTCCTCTCTCTACAGAGTCAGGGCAGTGTTACTTTCTTGGCATTAATGCGTGACAAAGCCTGTATTGTATTACTCACCCAAGCCTTGATGGTCAGAGATTTATTGGGGCTCCAATACCTAGGCATTGATTGACTGATTGATTATCTACGTGGTGTGATTGATCTCCATCTCCAGGCCAACTAATACTGCATGACTCAAGGCTCCACCCTTAATTATTGGCCTTTCGGATATGGTCATCCCTCACCCTAAATCACATTATTAGACTATCCACCACGAACCAAGGATTCCAGGGAAATAAAGACATTCCCATCAGGCAGGCCCTCCCAGGGGCTTAGAGTTGACCTCCCAGTCACGGAGACCAAGGCCAGCCCTCTCTTTGAGCAAAGTGAACTTCTTTACTGCACAGGTACTAAGAGCGCTAGGAGTGGGGTGTCATTGACCTTATCACATGTATTCACTGATTCCCTCTTCACATGCACAACCCCACTCTGGGTGGGAGGGAGCAGCCCCCCATCACAGGAAGACAGGACTGCACGTCACCCCCATGCAGGATGCATCTCGGGTTTCAGGCTCTCTCGTGCCAGGAGTTGGACCATGCTTGATTGTAAAAGCCAGATTTCCTCCAGCCTACTCAACTACACATTTCTCACTGAGGGCAGCACCTCTCCTGGAGAAGACGTTCGGGGAATTATCAGACCATGAAATAGGTCTGAGAAGCTTCATTTGTGCAGTGATGTTTGGGTTTGTCTCTTGCTTTGCAGCCCCATTGCAGGGCGTTGATTTTACCCTTGTACCACCTATTGACAGAGTACAAATGCTCCGGGGTGGTGGCCTCGAGGGTGGAGACCTATGACTTTGGCTTGCATAAGTCACGGCTAGTGTCTCTGGCATTTCGTGTTGCTTCCCTTTTCAAGCTGAGACCAGGCTCTGTGTCGTAAAGGGAGAATGGTGGTGGAAAACGTGGCTGGTTGTCAAGGGTGATGACCCCGGGGATGAGATATTTGTTTCCATGCTCTCCCCATAGTCCTTGTACTGTGACTTCGGTGAACGATGCCTCTGCTGCCTTGTTAGCTCTGAGTCCCTCATAGTATCGTGCTCCAGGCGTGGCACGTGAGGGGGACTTCGGGAACACTGTGGGATTGAATATGCAGCCTTCCCCCCAGCACACACACCTTGATGGCCAGCCTGTCTGTGGCTAAGGCTTTGGTTCAGGCCTCTTGGAGGCAGATCTTTCTCACCTTAGTTCCCACGAGCACCTTCCAAACCACCTGAGTCAAGCAGAATTGAGTTCCTCAAACCAAACAGTAGATGATGATGAAAGGAGACTTTCTTCCATTCTTGATTCCCCTGGTCATGTGTTCATATCAAAATGGGTCCATGCCCCCTACTGTCTCTGAGGGCCTCTAAAACTGAACTCGGTGAAGTTGCCATTCACCGAATAGAGGGCTCTGCCAGACTGAGCTGCTGGCTCATGTGGCTTTCTGTAGGGGTTACTCGTACGTGTGTGTTTTCTCTGGCCCTCTACTCACTCTCTCTCCTTCCCGGCGTGTGTCTTACCTGGGGCGGGGGGCGGGGAGCACGCCCACCCCTCCGTGCCTGTCCTGAGCCCTTCCTGCCCAGCAGTTGCTTTGCTGGAACATTTTGCCTCCGTTGTGGCTTTTAACTATCTCCTCAATTTGGTTGTGTGGTTGTTTCCCCCACAGCAGTTCTGAGTCCGAGATGGAGGAAGAGGAGGAAGAGGAGGAAGAGGAGGAAGAAGAGCCTCCTTTGCCCACCTCAGACCTGGGCGGTGTTCCTTGGAAGGAGGCTGTGAGGATCCATGCTCTTCTGAAAGGAAAGAGTGAAGAGGAACTAGAGGCCTCAAAGAGCTACGGGCCTGGGAATGAAGAAGAGGAGGAGGAGGGGGAGTATGAAGAGGAGGAGGAGGAGGAAGAGGAAGAATATGAGGAGGAAGAGGAAGAGTCTAGTGAAGGTCAGAAAAAAATCTCTTCTCCTCACTCTGACCCTGTCTTATCCCTGAGGCAGTCTGTTCTGTGCTGGGTAAGGTTTCTGTGGCTGGAGTCACACACAGGCTGGAGTCTGGCACACAGATGTGCCTCCCACAGCCTCAGAGACCATCCCTCCTGCCTCTCTCTGACCTTCGTTTCGGGGGCAGAGGAGGCCATTGACAGTGGAAGTAATGTCCCTTAGGCACATTCTGAGTAGAAATTGGAAGTGGAAGGCAGAGGGTCAGCAAAAGGACTTCATCCAAATTAGGTTACTCATTCTCCTCTCCTCGTTTTCTCTATTTTTTCCCTTTAGTTTCAGTTAAAGAAATTTATTTTAATAAAGAAAGGGAATTTAGCTTTCTAGAGGATTCCCTGACTCAGAGTCTAGGATGTTGGAGGCTGCAGAGCATTGACTCTCACTCTGCTCAGAGCTGTTGTCACTGAGGAGGGGCTAGACACCCACTAGACAGATTTCAGCTGATGACAGGTAGTGATGTGTTTGGACCAGTGTCCTGAGAAGGAGCATCAGTTCCAGTACTCAGTCAGTCTGGTTGCCTCTGAAATGTTCTCTTGCCTCGGACTTGAAATGTTTAGATTCTGCCCCTATCTCTGGCTGTGTGTGTCCTTGAGTGATGAGGAAGAACTTGGTGGGCCTCTTTTCTTGCCTCTGTAAGAGAGAGGGTCATTCTTTCCCTGCCCTGGCTGCACAGATGTCTGGTGGGTGGTGTGGAGGAAACTAGGGCGGATAGAGACCTGAATCCCCCTGACAGCGGTGCCCTGTCAATTCACGGCTGTGCTCTCTCTCCAGGGTACATGGAGTGGAGGAGAAGGACCTGGACCTTTAAAGCAGCAATCTCTCCCAGCCGTTGTCAGAGGGGCTCATTAAATTCTAGACAGTGCTGGGCCTTGTAGAGTTGGCACTAGATTTCTCTGCTGCTCTTCCTGCTTACCTCTGCTCCTCCTGGAATTCCATGTGCTTGGTGGCCCAAATCCCATCCCGCAGTCTGGCACAGGAAGGACCGAGTGCTGACCAAATGCAGAGCCTTCCCAGACAGGGTGCACAGTACTGAGATGGTCCTGAGAGCTGTGTAGCTCCGAGACACTGGTGAGGCGGGGCAGGCAAGAAGGAAGCACAGCCTCCTCCTGCCCCCAAAGTGCCCGATGCCAGTGTGAGTGGTCAGAGGCAGGCACTTCCTGAGGCCCCTAAGGGGCTTCTCTAGAACCAGTTCTCCTGTGCTCTTCCCTCCAAAGACAGAGGCTGGGGTGAGGTCCACAGAGGCAGCACTTGGTGGCCTGATGAGAAATGAGTATGGTCTGTGCAAGAAGGAGGCAGGCACTGGGCCGGGAAGCTGGTGCTTTGAGTTCTTTTCTCCATACTTCGGTGTCTGCAGAGCTGTGGCTGGCTCGGGCTCAGGGCTGCCCCCGCGTCCCTGTGAGTGCGGGGAGGTGGGGAGACTGTGCTCACAGCACACCCGGGGGAAAGGTATTTTGTTTGTTTCATTTCAGATATCATTATCTCTAGCCAGTGATTCATGTGTCGGTGGCTTTAGCCCCAGACACAGCTTAGAGTCAAAGTCTGTATGCTTTGTGGGAGAGTTTAGCCCTGCTTTCCTCCACACCGACTTAATTTCCTGGATCTGAAGCTAGTGTCAAAACACAGCCTGCAGGAATGGGAGAAACGCGTACCAACAAATTCAGCCCGACTCTGGGCCTGTGTTCCTAGCCCGTGGTGTGTGTATCTTCTGCACAGTGGACTTTGTTGGTTGTGTAGACAGTGACAGGATGTTCTTGCCTTGCACCTGAAGATAACTCTTCTCTATTCTCTTTCCTCCTTTCCATTCTCTCTTCTGTTGATCCCCACACGGGATGCTTGATCCTGTGTTTGTGGGTGTCTGGCTCCCCCTGCTGTAGAAGGGGAGTACTGCCCCTGGGACAGAGAACTCCTGCAAGGCCAGTGGCTCCAGCAGCTGTCAAAGGAAGAAGCTACGGGTACACGTAAAGGTACCCGCTCTGCCCGTTGCCCACCTTCTACCCTGGCTCCCTAGCAGCCATCCAGAGTTTGCCTTCAAGAGCAGGTCCCACATGAAAAGATCTGTGCTTTATAAAGCTGCGCTGACAGGCTTTGGCACGTGCCTAGCTCGGCACCTGTCCCTGGGCTCAGCCTTCATGAATGGTCATGTACAAAATAGCATTTAAGACAAAGGGGAGTCAAGGGGCAGTAGAGGAGAAGACTCCAGAAGCAGCCTCATTGAATGTGGCCCCGTCTATGCCCCTTGTATGCTTTGTTGCAAGCTCCCTGCTCTAAGAAAGACTCAGCCTCTTCTCATGTAGAGAACGTCATGTCACAGTCACAGCACCCGTAAGGGCGGAGCCGGCACAGGTGTCATCACCCGCAGAGCTGCCCAGAAACTCCCTCCACTGTGCCTCGTAACATTTCTCTGAAAAAGGAGGACATACTGGCTGATAAGTCCCCAAGGCGACATTTATGAGCGGGAAGCAGAACATTATCTGGGGAGAAGACTCCCTGTCTTCTCTTTGTTGTTTAGAAGATGAAGACAGGCTCCACATTTTTCTCTTTGAATTACCTTCCTTAGTCATAGGACACTCCAGCTGTTGGATAACTTTGCTATGATTTGGCCCCATCCAACACCATAAAAGCCAGTTGACCTTAGGAAAATGAATGTGTGGAGGCCAGCAGTTCCAACAAGACAGTGCATGTGGGGCTCCCACCCACATTTAACGCAGCATGGTGCCCGCACGTACATTTGGTTATCTTACTGGTACTTTCTGTCCATATCACATTCTCCATTGCTTAAAATTAAGAGGTTGTCTGGTAGTGAAGCCAAGCTGAGAGAGTGGGCTCCTGAGAGCGGGCTTGCGTCAGGAGTCCCGGAACCCTTCAGATCCCGTGGCACCTGCTCTTGCTGCCTGAAAAGCCGTCCTCCCTCCCAAAGTGTCCCCTCTCCGAGCTGCTGGCTGCTCCTTTATTTTAACCCAACCATATGGCATGGTCCAAGCACTGATTATAGGGCGCTTGCAGGGCAGGGGCTGCATGTGTATTCCTGGGGCTCTGACAGCAGGAATAATTTGAAGGGGCTGCTGGTGAGTTCTCATTTAGCTGAAAAGACAGGTCTTGTGTCCAGAGGGGAGAAGTGGGGCCCCAAATGGAGTTTTAAGAAAAAGGGCTTTGACCTCAGAAAAAGCAAAGAGGTATTGTTTTATTCCTGCCCACGAACTCCCAAAGCTTTGGGAATTTACAGGATAGAGCTCTGCTTCTTCTCCCAGCCATGTCTCCCCAGACTCCATTTTTTCCTCATAACTGTGTCCCTGCCACAGACCAGCATGCAGCATGAGACCTATTATGGAAGGGGGATTTTTTTTTTCCTCTAGCTGCAAAAGATAAACACTAAAAGTACCAACAAAGTAAGTTTCTGTCCTGCGTGAATTAGCTGGTTCATGACAGAATGATACTGTCCCATCCCCCTTTTCTCTTGTCACTTGGCTTAAATCTCAGAGGAGAAGCTATCAGCGTGATAGGTGGCAGTTAGCACGATGCTGTGTGACCACAGAAGGGACATGAATGGTGCATCCTGTCTGATGTCACACTGCTGGGTAATGGAGTTGAGTACTCCTGCCCTGGAGGGATGGCCCTTCAGAGGCCAGTTGTAACCTGCTCTTTTTTCTGACTTGGCATTTAGGCCCCTCAAATGCAGAGAAGATGAACAGGGCATCAGAAGGAGAGTTCTCTTTTTTTGGAGTTGGAATGTATGGTTCTCTTCATTGAAATGAACAGTATAAGTGAAGCTTGAAACAACTAAATCAAGTTGAACAAGTGGAAATCGTGTGTGTGTGTGTGTGTGTGTGTGTGTGTGTGTGCGCGCGCGCGCGCGCGTGTGTGCTCAGTTTTTGCCTCTTTCTGATTCAAACTGATCCTGGCAAATACGGTAACTTTTCTTTCTGTTTCCTTTCCTGTGGTGTTTCATCCCCTCCCTTCCTTGACTGTTTATTTTCTGCTTCCTTCCTCCATCATCTCTCCCTCCCTCACCTCCTCCACCTCTGGTCCTGGTACTCTAGTCGGGAGCCAGAGGCTACAGCAGATCATAAATCCGGCAGACCCCTTGGAGATCCAGGCTGATGTGCACTGGACGCATATTCGAGAGAAAGAGGAGGAGGAGCGAATGGTACCAACCTCTGAGTCCTCCACTTCTAGAGGTAACTGTTTCAAGATCCAAGGTCCCAATGCCCCAAGAGCACCGTCTGTCCCTGCTTCCCCTCTCACTGTTGCAGAGGACTCTTCCATTAGGACCAAAGCCATCAGTTTGATCAAAATGTAAAAGCCAATGAACCATTTTATTTTCCTGATATTAATTGTGACCACGACCCTTAGCTGTTGTTTGAGGATATGTAAAGTTCTCTATGGGTTAAGAGGTTATGAGTGCTTTCTCCACAGATGCCAAATAGTAAAATGGACTTGACCTTGGGAAAACCAAGAATTTGCTTTCTTTCCCCATATGACTAGACAGGGTTACTCTGTCCACTTGGTAGAATGTTCTGGTGCTTTCCTCGTGTGGTGTGTCTGAGTGTGAATGTATATTGCCAGGACAGGGTGGGGGAGTATATTTTGAACTGAAATAAAGTTTTAAGAAGAGATTTAGATCCAGGAGTCCTTTAGAGTAGCTAGCATAATGTCCAGGTCTAGGTTGCAGCTGAAATGGTCTGTGTTCCACAGTAGGGTGAAGACGAACTTTAGCCTGACTTCTTCTAGGAATAGCAAGCAATAAAAGGGGGAAATGGAGACTGCTGAGGGATGTGGCAGATGCCATGTCATTCTCCGTACCTTCCGACCCTGCATACCCACCGTCCAAATATGGATCCTTGGTGTCGTCAGCCTCTGTCTCTCACTGACTCGTCTTCATGCTTCCATTCAGCGCCTGGCGGGGCCACACACCCTGTAAGGCTCTGAGTAAACAAAGGGGTGCTCCCTGCCTTCGCGAAGTTTAGCCTTTCACAGGGACATCTGATCTTCCCCAGCCCCAAGTCTTCACCTATAGGCAAGACCAGCCTCTGTTAACACTTTCGCAGCAACATAAACACTCAGCAGGAGTGAGGAGAAAGATCCTGCTGACCAGAGACATCGGACTGGCCTGCCGCCCGGGCTAGCTCCGCAGCCTCGGGCCGCCGTTGACCCTCCCTGTGTTTTCTCTCCTTTTCTCATCCTGAATGCCCATCATATAGGCTTACAACGGGACTGTGACTCCTCATCGGTGCCGGACAGGCCTCTGGCTTGTAACATGTCTCAGTTTCTCTTCTGTTTGGGGCTCTAGGATGACCTCAGCTCTCCTCACGGGGACCACGCATTCCTGTGTAACTTTGTATCTATCGTCTGTTTTAAATTCAGTGCCTGACCTTCCCTCCATACGCCGCGCAGCCGTGCAGGCCTGGCTGGAGACACTCTCCGGAGGTAGTCTGGTGATGTTTGTTCTCTCCCCACTCACCATAACCACTCTCTCTTGGCAGCTCTGCTGGTACCTTAACACTAGAATTCTGGTCCTCTGCTAGTGCATGCCAAGGTGGGGGGGGGCACATGCATGCCTCACCCAGGCAGCCCATCCTTGCATGGACCAGATGCGCACCCCACGCCCTTCAGGGAAGATCCGGAGGAGAGCAAGAGCATAGACTGAACTGACTAAACTTTTATTATTATTGTTATCATTATTATTAATAAAGGTTGAGTAAAGGCCAAAACTGAGGGAACGTTTTTAGCAGTGATTTTTAAAGTCTGTAGAAATTAAGTTGTGTAGCAGTTGGGTGTAAAAGTAGAGGAATCTCTTCATATTCCACAAACCCACCGAAGTCCAGAGGAGGAGACGTTCAGTACTCAGGGACTTGTGGACGACTCCTCAGTGACGAGGGGGGAACAGAGGATTGGTGGATGTTGTCCAGCTCCAAGTAGAGGGACAGGCTGGGTATAACTAGACGTAGCGTCCACGGAGTCTGCATACTGAGGCGTGGGGTCTCTTCAAATACTTAGGCCAAGAGATAGCTCAGAAACCTTGTTGTCCTTCCTTACCTTTTCTGGAGGGGTATTTCTCAGTGCAGGCGATAGCAGTGCCCAGGACAGTTCTCTGCATTGCAGGACTTTTGACTTCCTTTGCCTTGGCCCTCGAAACGTCAGCCGTGCAGCCTCTACCTCCTGCCCCCGCCATCCAGGCAACAACCAAAACATGCCCTACACAGTATCAAATAAACTTGAAGAAGGGCAGTATTGCCCCCCTGGTTGAGAACTGTGGTCCTAGTGGTTGCTTCTGGGATGGGTAGGATTGGCGCTCTTGGTTCTTTACCACCAGCCTCTTACCGGCCCATCCCCTTGTCCTCACTCGCAGCGGGAGAAGTGGACACAGGCACACAAGTCACAGAGCCACAGGGAGAGCTGCAGCCAGACCCTAGCTCTGTGAGCAGAAGCTGCTGGGCATCCCTCCTAGTTAGTTAGTCATGTCTCCCGGGATGGTTGGAGAAGGCTGGTGCGTCAGGACTTCCCAGCTGGCAGCTGAAATAAAGCAAAAGCTGTGTATGTCTGTGATTCTCGGCTTCCATAGTGTGTGGCAGCTTCTAGCACTCTGCACTCCATCTTAACCTGGGTTTAATCCTCAATTCCACCCCTCAAGCTGCGTTTCTCCAGTATCTGCTGCTGCTGCATTGATATTTCTCACTTGTTTGTTTTTATTGTATGTGACAATTGTTCCTTTCAAGGTACTCCCAGGGACTGTAGGCTTAGTACCTTTCTGACTCTACAACAGACATTTCTTAGTAGCAACTCTGAGTCAGACAACCGTGTGAGGGCCAAGAGACTAGGGCTGGGATCAGGCTGACATGGGGCAGTGTGACTTGAACAGTGCCACACTGGGGAGTCCTGTCATGGTCTCCTTTGTGCTCGCATCTGGTGCAGTTGCCGACGGAAGTATAAATTACCATCTTGAGGCCCAGGCACTCATAGATTCATTTGAGCATACATGTTGGACACAATGGGCCCTAACAGGATGAGCCCCTGGTTCCATTTGCACTGGGTTGGGGTGACTGCCAAAGGAGAAAAGTGCTGGGGGAAGAGGGGCATCTGTGTCCCCACCTCTTCAGAAATGGTGTCACAAAACCATGAGCTCGGTATCCAGACAGGAAGCTCAGGTTTGAGGAGGCACAGAGACTTTTGTGTGTTCCTCAGATATCCCACTTCTTGGTGTTTGATCAACTGAAACAGCAATGGTACCACACAAAGGTTTTAAACCTGTGGAAATAATTGAGTAATTTTACCCCCAGTATTTTTCCCAACAAATGCCACCATTACAGGAAAACATCTTGGCATTACCAGCTCCACGGGCTGCTCGGTATCTCAGAAGGAGGAGTGCGACATTAACTGTTGGCCCGCCTAGAACTTATTCTGGAACTCTCCCATCTTTCCCTGTTGTCTATTCCAAACCTATTTTGAGTGGTTCTTCAGAATTAGATGCAAGCCATTACCTCGTTTTTAATAAGTTGAGTATACAAAAGGGGTAGTAAGATAATTATATGGCTTAAGGAATTATTTTTATCGTTGGTTTTTTGTTTTGTTTTGTTTTGAGAGAGTGTGCGACTCTGCCAGAAGCGGCGGGGGAGGGGGGCGGCATGTGCAGAGCGGGAGAGAGACTCTTAAGCAGACTCCACGCCCAGTGCAGAGCCCAATGCGGGGCTTGATCTCACCACCCTGAGATCATGACCTGAGCCAAAATCAAGATGCTCAACCGACTGAGCCACCCAGATGCCCCAAGCAATTATACTTTTTTAACAAAAACTCCTGTGACTAGGTGAAGCCAGCATCTTCAAAGTGCCCCTCCCCTGTCTTCCCCACCCCACCTCCAAAGGTAGTCACTTGATTTTCCTTGATTTTTATCACACTCAGACCTTATTGTCCACACTCAACTTGCACATGCTTACAGTAGCAGGGGACAGATTCATGAGGCTGGACAGTGGAGAGACCAGAGACTTGAGAGGGCCTGGTCTTGCATGGCCTCTCATTATGTACGGCCTTCGAAGAAATCTCCCTGGCTGTGCCACAACCAATGCCCTACTGCCCCTTGGGCTTGGAGCCTTCAGCTCTTGGATATGCAAATCTAAGCATAACCCCTTTTCCTGAAGTGAGAACCTTTGGAGAATGGCTGTGCTTCGAACCCTAGAAGAAGCTCTTAGGACCCCTGACAGACAGGGCCTGTCAGTCTCGGGTACCACAGGAATCTCACAGCATCCTTTAAAGTAGCACGTGTTGCTTTCTTAATTGCTTTCGCTTACTCCAAACTGTTAGTGTGAGTTCCAAGTGTACAGAGGTTAGGAACAAGTCTGAATGAGAGAGAGAGAGAGAGAGAGAGAGTGTGTGTGTGTTTAGGGGCTGGTTCATCCTGAGGAAAATGAAGTCGACCAGTGTGTTGCCTCGTTCTGCAGCACTGAAGGGCTACTCTTAAGTCTAGAAAATGAACTTTACATATCCCCTCACCCTTTCCCTCATACTTTATAAAAAAAAATTTTCTCTGAATTATCCCAAGCAAAGCTGCAACCTTTGCCATTTGAAAGGGGAGGTGGGTGCCCTTAGGGCTCACATGGCAGTGAACTCACCAACACACGGCACTGCAGCTGCTAGATGGAGCAGTGTGGCCGTGAGCAAGTTACCTAACCCGTGTGGCCTCGGTTTTGCCCCAGCCCCTCTAGCGTATCAGTGTGAGGATTAGGTGACACAGTCCAGAGAGTGCTGGCATGGGAGCCGTTGGTGCTGCTGGGCCTGGAGAAGCAGTGTCCCCCCTCTGTCCTTCTCACACTGTGGAGCTTGTGGCAGCCTCGGCAGAAGAGGGGAGATGACCAGACCTGACACTGCTCTCCGTCTTCCAGTTGGCCTTGCTGGAGTTGAGCGGTGCTAGTCCCGTGTGTTCAGGAAGGGACCCGGGCTCTCACCAGCGCCCACACCGCTTTTAGCTCCCCCAAGTCTGGCCGATGTCTGCCTTGGGGTCCAAATCCAGACCCTTCAGAGTCCATCTCCGCCCTTCTCTAGGTCTTCACATTGCAGCCCTGGGCAGACCACAACCCATTTACACCTGCACAGGCAGTCTCTCTGTCTATCTGTCTGTCCTTTTCTTCCTTCCTTTGAATGTTTCTGCTTTACAGTCCCATTTGATGAGAATGACCTGGAGGAAGATGTGGACTCAGAGCCGGCAGAGATAGAAGGGGAGGCAGCGGAGAATGGGGACACAGGGGACACTGGTGCTGAGCTGGATGATGGTACGAGGGACCCCAGAGCCTCCCTTCTCCACTGTGCTGACTGCCCTCTTCCCCACTGTGTCATTGCCACTCAGGAAAGATAAGATACGTTAAAGCAAAGGCAAGGCACACAGAAGAGGCCGCCGTTACGTCTCCTGGTCTCATTCCTTATTCTGGCACGAACTTGAATGCGTGTCATCCCACTCCTAAGCCTGCAGACGGCAGAGCCTGCATTCAGTACGTAGTGGTTGCGAAACCGAGCAGACTGGGTGCTTTAGACAAGGGCCTCTAATTCAGTGGATGTCCTCTGAATGGTAGCTGCAAGGAGATGGCATTTTAAGAATTATAGTCTGGTTGGTTGGGGAAAGGGGACAGGGACTGGCCTGGGAGAAATGAGAGGGTCCAGGCGAGACTGTGAGGGGCGTGGTCGTCGCTGTGGTGTTACGGGAAACAGACCGTGAGTCCACGAAGCAAAGCCTGCCCTTCACAGGCACATGTACTGTGTCTCTTTCTGTTCTGGTCCCTCACGTGCCATCTTGTGCATTTAAAAAGAAAATGAAGCACCGCAGGCTTTGATGAGAGCACCATGTTTCAGAGAATAAGGGGCCTTGGGCCAAGTCTCTCAGAAGCTTGGTGGGAACTAGTAGGCAGGGCCCAGCTGGGGCACAGAGCCAGGTCTAGACGCTGGTTTGGCTGCTTTCTGGGGACGGCAGGAGACTCGAAAAGAAGCAGGGCCTCACTCGGGTGCTGTGCTCTCCCTTCCCTCCGCTAGATCAGCGCTGGTCTGATGATATCCCATCAGATGCCGAAACAGAGCTCCGCGTGCAGCGCCAGGCAGCGGTGGAGGCAGAGCTGGAGCTGAGGGTATCCGAAAACGAGGAGGAGCAACCCGTCACCACACCAGGGCCCCGGGAGAGAAGTAAGTCTGTGGTCTCAGGAGAAACTGCTTCCAGAATTCCCTCTGAGAGCCTGCAAGGACGAGAGCGGTCCCCAGGACACAGGTCACCGACGTGGAGCTGGAGCAGAGCTGGCGCGCTGCACACCAGCCTCCAGACGGCGGACAGCTCTGTTAGCTGTCCTCCTTCCCCATGCACGGACCCTGCACGTGGCTTTGGCCAACAGCCCTTTCTGTGTGTGCTCTGGAGCCATGAACGTGTAGGAGGTACATCCCCAAGCTGGACACATCACACACACAGGAAGAAAGTCCACACTCCAGAGTGAGCAGAGGTGGCATCCGGGGACACTCTGGGAAAGCACTTTTCCTCTGCTGGCCGACAGGGACCCCTACAGAGGTGGCTGGGAGAGGAGCTCTCAGCAGGAAGGTGGGGGTGCTTCCTTTTGTCAACCCTGTGTCTGTTCTGTTCAGGTGCTGCCCAAGTCCCCAGCCCTGCCCCATCCCCTGAGGAGCGAGCTGGTCTGCTCTTCCCAGGCCATAGCCCTGTGGCAGAGGTAAGGGCTCAGGGCTCCCTGTGGGGGACGGAACTGATGGGACCTCATCTTAGGGCCCTTGCTGTGAATCCATTTTTTTGCTTCTTGTGCTAAGCGGGCCTGCTGAAAACAGGAGTGGCCTTGGGGATCCAGCTCAGTCCTCACCACGAGGACAGGGCAGTCTGGGCAGCATCTCCCTAACCCTGCGCTGTACCAATCCCAGACCTGAGTCATCCCACCACTGTGTCGCTCTGCTATCATACCACAACATTTTAAAAGTAACTGTTTTTAAGTTAAAACAATAATTTTCGTGGAATCATTGGTTTGATATTACAGATGGATTTGTTTCTTACTGTTATGTAAAATGAACATATGACTGAGTTTTAAAATTAAAAATATTCACCCAGATTACCAGTGGTATGTGAGCCACACGTTGGAGAATGCTATGTAAGTGGATCACAACAGTATGATTTCACCTATGGGAAATGCTATCTGGAGGACAGATCGGGGAAGGAGGCCAAACTCAAGACCTGGGTTGGCTTGATTTGGTCTTTGAGATTCTAAGAAGCAAGATGAATTTGGTGATTTCATTCGTGAAATTGGGGGAGCTTTGCTGAGACTAATGGGTGGGGTGACATAAGGATTTGTGCAGGAATATCTGGATCTTTGAGCTTCCTGGGAAAGACAATTTGTAGTATAGACTGTAAAAAAAAAAAAAAAATAGCTGTTTTAAATCTTACACTGTGGGCCCCTGTCTTCATACATCAGAGATCTGGAGCTCTCGGGGTCCATCGTCAGGAGAGCTGGATCCATTAACATGCTTTGGGCAGTGTCCATTTTAGTGCACAAAGAATGTAGGATGTGTTTGAGATGAACCAAACCCTGAAAGCTAAGTCTGTTCAGCAGAGTAGAGTGGCTTTAAAAATTGAACAAATAGAGCAGAAAGTGAGGAAGGTTCTCCTGGAGCCATTTGAATGACAGCCTAAAGGACAGAGAGAGGAATTTATTTCATAAACACAGGCCCTTTGAGAGAGAGCTCCCCAGTGGGTTTCTTCTGACCATTGAACCCTTCCTTCTAAGCAGCTTCTGTCTTCCTTTTCTGTAGGGGGCCCAAATCCCACCTGTCTCTGTTGCTACCAAGGTGAAATTGCCCGAAGAGAGCCTTTCCCCTGAACCTTTGCTCCCCAAAGTGAAGCCCAAAGAGGAAGTGCCCACTGACCAGAGAGCTGGGCGCTCTCCTATCCGATTGCAGCCAGTGGCTCTGCCGGAAGCCAGGACACCTACCTCCCCAGTTAGTTCACAGCACCTGTCACCATTGGCCACCTCCACCCCCACCACCACCCAGCTCCCCATTTGTTCCCAGCCTCAGCCTTCCACTGAGGCCACTGTCCCATCCCCCACCAAGTCCCCCATACGCTTCCAGCCTGTTCCAGCCAAAACATCCATCCCCATGGTTCCCCTCCCCTTGAAGAACCAAGGGGACACCAAGGATAGACTGGGCAGCCCTCTGGCTGTGGATGAGGCCCTGAAACGGAATGACCTGGTGGCAGAGTTCTGGATGAAGAGCGCCGAGATCCGCCGCAGCCTCGGGCTCACACCCGTAGATCGGAGCAAGGTGTCCGAGACCAGCTTCCCCTCACCTGCCTTTAAACCAGCGTCCCTAAAATCCTATTCAGTTGAGAAGTCTCCTCAGGGTGAGGGGCTCCAGCTTCTAAAACCTCCACCTGTGCCTAAGAGGCTAGGCCTGCCAAAGTCGGATGGTGACCAACCCTCCCTGCCGACCCCCAAGTCCCCATCTGACAGAGAGTTGAAAAGCTCCCATGAGGAAAGAAGAGATCTATCGAGCAGCTCTGGGCTGGGCCTTCATGGGAGCTCATCCAACATGAAAACTTTGGGCAGCCAGAGCTTCAACACCTCGGACTCCACCATGCTCACTCCACCTTCAAGCCCACCCCCACCCCCACCCCAGGATGAGGAGCCCGCAACTCTTCGAAGGAAGCCGTATCAGACTTATGAGCATAAGGAGACCGAGCCCAAAGCCTCGGTGATCCCACCCCCCCCACCTGCCTCCTTTATGCGGGCCCCCAGAGAGCCTGCCCAGCCCCCTCGAGAAGAGGTGCGGAAGTCGTTTGTGGAGAGCGTGGATGAGATCCCCTTTGCCGATGACGTGGAGGATACCTATGATGACAGGACGGAGGACTCAAGTCTACAAGAGAAGTTCTTCACCCCCCCCTCCTACTGGCCCCGCACGGAGAGGCCCCTCCACCCACCCCTAGCCAAGGAGAATGGTAGGTTGCCTACTCTGGAGAGTGGGGTCCAACCACAGAAGAGGGGCCTGCCCGTAGTCTCTCCAGAAGCCAAGGAGCTGGCTGAGGAGCGCATGCGAGCCAGGGAGAAGTCTGTGAAGAGCCAGGCGTTGAGAGACGCTATGGCCAAGCAGCTGAGTAGGATGAAGGAGATGGAGATGGCAGCTGGGACCTCCAGGCCCCCAGGAGGCACCTCCCGCAAAGCCTCCTCAGTTCCCTCCAAGGGCAAAGACCTCGGCCCCGAATCCCCTAAACGCCCAGTTCTCAAAGGCCCCGGGGAGCCCACCCTGAAGCACGAAGCCACTAGTGAGGAGGTCCTCTCCCCTCCATCGGACTCAGGGGGCCCCGATGGTTCAGTCACCTCATCCGAGGGCTCCAGTGGGAAGAGCAAGAAGAGATCGTCACTCTTCTCCCCCCGCAGAAACAAGAAAGAGAAGAAGTCCAAAGGTGAGGGCCGGCCCGCAGAGAAGCCCAGCCCAAACCTCCTGGAGGAAGCTGCTGCCAAGCCCAGGTCCTTGTGGAAGTCAGTCTTTTCTGGGTACAAGAAGGACAAGAAGAAGAAGGGCGATGACAAGTCCTGTTCCAGCACTCCTTCCAGCAGTGCCACTGTGGACTTGGGCAAGCACAGGATGTCTCCCGTTGTGCGAGCAGGTATGTCAGCACCAGGGGACCCCTCCTGGGGCAGGGCATAAGGGCTGTGTCCTCCAGGCATTGGTTCTCCTCAAAAGATCCATTTCTCCTGCTGCTTCTCTGAGAGTTCTTAGAAGCTATGCTGATGGGGTAAGGAAGAAAGAAGCTGAACCATAGGCTCACAGAGCATATTCCACGTGGTAGAATAATTCTAAAACCCAGCTTGGAACTGAGTAAGGGAGACCTGGGAGGTGTGTGCACTTCCTCAGGTCACACAGCCCCAGAGCAGGGCCTGATTCTGAGCAAGGTGGAGCGCGGCACTTCGGGGAGGAACCAAGCGGACACCACCTACTCAGTGTTCGCACTGCCCCTGCCAGCACAGGTGTCGGCCTCCAAGCTCCTGGCTCCCCCGCATGGGTTAAGAAAGAAGCCAGCCTCTCCCCTGCTCTCCTGGGTGGTGCGCGTGCATGTAGGAGGCAGGAAAGCACCGTGGTGTCCTCGATTTGCCTCTTCTTTCCACCCCCAGAGCTTCAGCTACGGCGCCAGTTGAGCTTCTCGGAGGACTCGGACCTCTCCAGTGACGACATCCTTGACAGGTCCTCCCAGAAGTCCAGGCGAGAGGTATGTAGGGGTCAAGCCCAGCCTAAACCCCTGTAGTGTTGGTCTTAGCTGAGGTGGAAGAAAGGGAAAGCAAATCTCAAGCCCAGGGTGGAAAGCGAGCGCCTTCCTCGGATCTCCCAGCAGAGCCACTGCTGAATCCTGAGCCCAGCCCAGGCCCAAGTAAGAGAGACATAAAGGGAGTTCTTCTCTTGGGTCTTTTTTTTAGTGAACAGCTGGGGCTTATTTGTTTCAATGTCTTCTTGGGAAGAAAACAGAGACATTCCACACCCAAAGATTCACTCGATTTTTAGCAAGCTGCTGGCATTCTCCATTCCTTCTTTTGTCCTCAGAAATCCCATGTGGAAAAGCATCCACCAGTGTCCAGAGTGACAGGAGAGGGGTTGTCCGTGCCCCAGTCTGGTGGAGGTTGGGACAGGGATGATGGTTTAGGCAGTAGATGGAGGCTGAGTCACTAAGGAATGCACCCTGTCATCCTGCCTGCTTTGTACATTTGTGGATTAGAGAGGAAATTTTGCTATTAAAGAACCAGTCCAGGAAACTGACCTGGATTCTGTGCTGAGAAGGGCACTATGGATCTGACTTGGTCCCTTTTACTGCCCCAGGCTTAGGAGCTGAGGAGGCCACTCGACTCTCCTGAGGAGCAAACCCACAATGTGGAGGGCTCTTGGATATTTATTCAATCTTTTGATTTCCAAGGGCTCTTGTAGCTCTGTGTAGAGATATTGAAGTTGGAGGAGGGAGAGGGATTAGAGAAAGTCCTGACATGGCATCGGCATCACGGAAACAGTGATGGGGTGGGGCGACAGTCCAGAAAGGCCTGGGCAGCACACAAGGGCAGTTGAAGCTGCACCATCTCCGTTGTCTGGCCTGGGACACACACTCAGCCTCCTGTCCCTGGTGACAGCCCAGCTATCTTCAGCTCCCTTTTCTGAATGAAAGATGTCCCCAGAACGCCATATACCTTCCTTACAGGGCTCTCCGGGGCTTGCATTTGAGTCTGCCTCTCTGTTGGCTTCCAGGGAATTGCCACGGCAGACCTGAGCCTCACACGTATCTGGTCAGTAAAGATGGCTCTGCAGCTGTGGCCAGCCCCCTCCTCCCAGCCCAGTCCAGCTTTTAACAACTTGGCACACTGGAGGAAACCCATCTTTTAGTTCTCCTCTCACTCTTGGTCTGTTGGCCTCCCCTGGCCATGCCAGCTGTTTACCTGTCCAGTCTGCTAGAAGGACACCTGAACAGTCAGGCCTCTGATCCCGCCCTGCCTTGTGCAGAGCCAACTCTCACTTGTCCTGGCCAGGCTGGCACTGAGTTAGGGTTGGGACCCTGTGTGCTGGCTCTCCCCCAGGAGCCTGGCTTCGTGGGTTTCCTGTCAAGTGCTCCCCATTGTGCTTTCCCAGGCAGCAGCATTTCCCAGTCCTACTGACATTGGGACTAAGAACTGCTTCTGGATATGTACATGGGTCCCTCAAAATGTGCTGACACTGGGGACTGGCACTTCCTTAGGGGGCTCATGGAGCAGGGCGGTGGTGGGCAGGGGGTCTGTGAAGGAGAATGTGGCTCAGGGTTCACTGTGCCTCCGTGTAGATATGCAGATATTCAGCCAGTTCATCTCCTGTTGGTCAGAAACTCCCATCTGTGGTTGCTTTTGTGGTCAGTCTCTCCACTGTTTCTCTATTAATTAATGAAACATCCTGGCAGAACATGGAGTGGCAGGCTGCCCAAGCTGGCCATGCCAAGGCTTCTTCTTGGCAGTATGTGTCACTGAGGACAGCTTTCCCTGGGGCCTGCTGGCCTGAGGCACATAGGGAGCTCTTCCCCTTCAACGTGCCCAACAAGTCGTGGACCCCACTCCTAGAATCCCAGAATCAGAGGCGTGGGGGGCTTCGTGTTCCGTGTGTGCCCCCATGGGGCAGAGCCATTTGCTGGAGGTTGAGCGGACAATACTAAAGTCAAAGCTGAGCCTAGGACGTGGTGACCTGAATCCTGCTGTGGTGTGAGGTTGGCCTGGGTGAGAGCAGACTCTGTATTTTCAAGGATGGAAGCTAAAGCACGAAAACAAAACAAAAACAGGCGTGCTGGACACTTTGGAGTAATTAAGTGAATTTGGTCATAGATGGTATAATATGTGTAGATATGCAGCGTTATCACATCACATCAATGTATGTTCCTTGTAAGACATTAAGGTACATGTAAGGATTATATACATCAAATCTATAGCAAAATGCTAACATTTAGCAAATCTAGGCGAAGGTGTTCATTGTTCTCTTCCAACTTTTCCTAGGTTTGAAAATTTTCAGAGCAGGAAGTAAAGCAAGTGGGGACACCTAAAGGGACAGTGGGGTCAGGAGGGAGCATCTCTAGCAGCTGGGGGAAATGGTTCCTCTTAAGTCACAGATCCATCTCTGCGTCAGGCGTCTGTGAAACAGGTGCCTGAGTTTTATTTCATTTAAACATCAACAACAAAAACCCTAAAATTGAAAATAACTTATTTTTATTTAAAATGTTTACTTAGAAAAATTAAGATAATACAGACTAAATCTACATATCACCTGTAACCCTACCAACAAAAGATAATTCACATTCGCCTCTCTTCTTTGCCTGAGTCTGACTTTAAATATAAGTGATGCACTGTGTCTTCACCTCTGTGGCCCAGCCATGGGCGTGTGCATTTGCTCTGGGACGGGCTGTGGTCCCCACGTCACAGCAGAAGCAGCGGCTGTGGCTGGCCTCCGTCTGTCCACACACCGCAGATGCGTCATGACGTCTCTGCTTGAGTCGCTGCCTCTGCCGAGTTGGAACCTGCCCTCGCCTGCCAGAAGTCAGTCCGCGATCGCCCCCACTCCCTTTAACTCTTTACAGCAGCCACGGTGCGGGGCAGACGTTCGCCTAGGTTGTGGTTACGGAGTTTCTACGGAGTGGTTCACATGCTGCTTGGGGAAATCATCTGTCTTCTGGTTTTTTTAGCTGATTTGTTCTAATAGTGAGATTCATCCTCTCACTCTGGCTTGTGGGAAAGATGAGTCAGTCTGAGGCAGGACCTATGTGCCTGATATACTTTTGGTGAATATCTGTTATTTATGCTATTTTAGGCCCCTTTCACTGTGCATAATCAAGAAATGGCCCCCACCCCCATCCAGGATTTCTGGGTGGCCCACTAGGAGCCCACCTGGCCCACACTGCCAGGAGAGAGCCTTTTGGAAGAGATCAGTAGGTTTGATACTCAGTTTCCTCTGTATCTTTGTCTCTATGTCCCTAGCAACAGGAATTTCCCACCACCAGGGCTGCGCACCCCCCCCCGACTGAGCTGAAAGAAGTGGTCTGAATTTCCACAAGCAGATGGGTTACTGAAGGCGAAATGGCATCATAACCATATATTTAAACAGCTTTAGTTTATTATACACAAGGGAGAGTGAAAAGAGAAGATTTGGAGCATAGCAAGGAAGAAGCTGTCTTCTCAGTAGAAAAGTGAACCCAGTCCTTATTCAAAACCAGGGTTCACTGAGACTCTGCTGCTAGGATCTGTATCCCCAGGTTCCTCACTTACGCAGTCCTGTGTGACATTGTGAAAAATAATCATGTGTTTTAGTCTTTAGTCTCGCGTGTTTGTTTTAAACCTCTAACTGATTTTGCTCCATTTCTGTGTTCTAGTTTTAATTTTTTAATTGTTATTACTATTCTGTTTTGTTTTCCGTTTCCATCCCCTTAAAAGTCGATTTCTGTACCACACGCCTTGGCGTTCAGGAGAGCGCATGCATCAAAGGTAGTGTCTCATTCCCGTGGCTGGTCGTCGTTGCATGCGTGTCTGTGATTAACCACGCGGAGCAGCCCCCAGCCCTGGCCCTCCAGCCACACCCTCACTAACTGTTCCCACACGCATGGAGCCGTAGCGAACACTGGCAGCAGAACTCTCTTTAGCTGTGTCATGCGGACGAAGGGGAGATGCCCTACTCTTGACTGGCTGGAGTGCATGTGGTAATTTCACTCCAGGGCTGCCCTTTGGGACTGGGCACCACAGGAATGGGGAGTTCGTGTGCTCTCTGCTCTGTGACCTGCAAGGTGAAATGCTTAGGGCATGAGAACACCATGATGTTCCTTAAGGACTTCCCTGCTCAGTTGGCCCTCCACCTTCCTTGAGCTCTTAAAGATTATTAGACTATACTCATGAGTTGAATTTGGAAGTCTCTTTTAAGATCTATCAAAGTCTCTCTTTTTTTAACTTAAAGGAAATAAAGAAGATGTTAGGAATAGAGGCAGACCCCTCAGCATTTGCCTCTTGGTGGTTGCTTGGTGTTTACACAAGGCATCTGACCCTGCCTTGCACCCTCAATGCCCACATTTGCGGGTGGAGTTGCTCAGGAGGTCGTGTCCACGGATTTGCCCTGTTGCCTCCCTAGGGCTCCATGGCAGTGGCTGGAACCGCCCTGCCAGACCGCCGCCTCCCTCCTCTCAGTGTCCGACTGCTGCCTCTGTGCAGACCCTGGGGGCAGTCTGGGTTCACCTCCCTGGCTCCCTTCTCCAGTCTGGATCAGTGAGCTTGGGGCTCACTCAGACTTAGAAGCATTCCCATTTTCTCTACTTCGGGTGTTACTTCTTAGAGAGCCTTATAAATATCACTCATCTGAAGGAAGTAGCATTTTATATGAAACAAGAAAATAAAAGGATCCTGATTTTTCTTTTTCCTTTCCCTGTATAGGCATACATTTCTGCAGTGCCCTCCTAGAAGCAGGAGGCTTGGGGGAACTAATTATCATATTTTTACCCCCTGAAAGTCTGAAAAAGAGCAGACATCCTTGCATGGGAAACAGGTGATCTCTGTGATAAAGGAGCGTCTGACCCTTGGTCCTTTTAACTTCCTAACATTCAGTCCCCACTCAGCCTCCTGCCCCTGGGGCAGTATCTCATTTGTAGAGCTTTAGCTGTGCCCTGTAGCAGTCAGGCCTCCAGCAAGGACGAGTGTCAGTGAGGCCTCTGGCCGAGTCGCAGCCTGGGAGTCTGCCCGCCAGGCACTGGGCAGAAGGGCAGCTCCGACCTAGTGGAAGTGCTCTCCCTGCCCAAGCCTGCCGCACCTGGCTAAGGAGATCTCTCTCATTCTCCCCAGCCAAGAACTTACACGGAAGAGGAACTGAACGCGAAACTGACCCGGCGTGTGCAGAAGGCGGCTCGGAGACAGGCCAAGCAAGAGGAACTGAAGCGGCTACACCGAGCCCAGGTAAAATCACTGAAGGGGCCACAGCTCCTGAGAGAGAAAGAGCTTCCTTCTCTCCAACATGCTAGTCCTTGTCTGCAACACGGGAGGGTAAAAGGACAGAGCAGAACAAGACGGGGAGTCCCTGATATCTGAGAGGACAGCCCCAACGTGTCAGGCCACAAGCCTCTGGATCGGTGCAACCGCAGAAGCCTCGTTTTTATGGAATTCTGGGTAGAAAAGGAAGAGCCGGGCTTTGAGTTTCCCACATGCCTTGCTGTGGAGTAATCATTGTAAAGTCAACTAGTTCAGTTGGGAGGACTGTCATCAAGAGGCCATCTGTGACCTGTCAGCCTCTGGTGGGTCTGGGCTTCCCAGGTCAGAGCTGTCCTCCAGGCATCAGCCTCTGTGTTCAGGCCTCACAGATCCTAGACCATTCCAGATTTTCTTTCTGGAACAAAAAAATCATTTCTTTATATAAAGTATTAAAAGATATCTAAATACAATATGTTTTTATAATGAAATTGTGTATATATATAATTGTATTCATATTAGTACACTAATCAAAAACTATAATCAATGAGAAACATTAACGGGAAACCCAAATACCAAGATATTCCTCTGAATATCATGTTTAGCAAGCATCAAAATCCACCAGTCTTTTAGTCCTTTTTTTGAACATTATTCTGTATCCACGTTCTCTGCACTGATTAGATCCCTGGATTTTATTTGGTTTTCTGTGTGACATTTTCCAGGTATATGTCATGGGCTGCTGCTTTGGGGGTTGAATGTCCTTCTGGTATCCATGATTAGTCTCCGTGTAGCACAGAGAAACTTCTCACTATACACTTCCAAACAGATTCTAGCACATTGCTCCATTCTAGATTTTTTTTTTAATCTTCTAGAGGCAGAATTTCTGCAGTGCCCTCCAAGAACCCCTGCTAGTGCTTTAGCAATCTTACCATTGGCAGGGTCTTACTTAGGACGCAGTACTTCAGTCCTTGATGCAGGAGCTGACCTCACTTCCTGCGTCTGAGCTCCCCTGCTGAGGGCTGGACGGGCACCCGCACGCTGTGCGGCTTACTAACAACAGGCCCTGGGGTATTCGACGTGGTTGGTCTCCACACCCCACTCCAGGCTTAATGCCCAGGGACGAAAGCCTTTCCAACTTTCAGACCTAATTTGTTTTTCTCCCTGTTTGTGTTCGCACAGTTTAGCTGTCCTCCTGAGAGCTAGGAGACAGAGAAAGTTGGGTGCTCACACTTCTGTTTTCCCACAGATTATCCAGCGGCAGCTGGAGCAGGTGGAAGAGAAGCAGAGGCAGCTGGAAGAAAGAGGGGTTGCCGTGGAGAAGGCGCTCCGTGGTGAAGCAGGTATTGTCTGGGTCTCCTTTGGGAGGAGGTTTGTTCCTGAAGGAAAGCCCCTGCCCCCACCCCCCCATAGTAGGCTAGTTTTGTGTCACCTCATGTGGAACTCAGCTGCTTTTCCAGCAGGGTTCTCTGGGGCCCTTCATCACCGAGACCGGAGGTTCCTATTAAGCAAAGGAAAAGGGAAGCATCTCTGTTTGGGACTTCCCGAAGGCCTGCACTTGTTCTTCACCCTGTCGGAGGGTTTGCCGTTTATCTGTAGAACGAACTCTCAGTCCACTTCACGTGTTATTGGCAAGCACTGGGCCTCCTCCTCTCTTCTTCCTCCTTTCTCCCTCCCCACCCCCTTCGTTTCCTCTAGAAAAAAATAGCTGGGAATAAGGGACACTGTACCACAAGGAGCCATCACAGAACTGCACGAGCGGGTCCCCCAGCCTGCACCCCACATGCCACCTCCTGTGTTTAGCTTTGTGTGTTCCCTTTCCTGCTCAGACTGCACACAGAATGGGAGGACACATGCCCCAGAGAGCCCTTACCACCTCCTCCAGTGTGAACCCAGGCTCTATGTCTGCCAGAGGCTGGTCACTCGGGGCAGGGTGGACAGGCACAGGGGACGATGGCGAGCCAGCACAAGGTAGATACGGGAATGGCTGTGAGGACCACACGCTCAGTGGCTGCCATGCCCAGGGAAGAGCTGCAGAGTGTCGTGCAGTCACCCCCACTGTTCATCCAAGGAGCCTGCGAGGTGTGTTCAGCACAGTGGGGCACACAGGAAGCAAGGAAGTACCTGAGTCATCCCTGATCCCAGGGGCCAGAAAGAAGCCCTGTTGGTTCTGGACCTTCAAACCACTGGGCCAGCTCCAACTAGAGGCCCAGCTCAGGCATGGAGTGACTGATCTCTGCTCTCAAGAGTCCATGAGTCTCGGTCCAGCCTCTGGATGGAGAAACTTCCGTGTCTTTGTAGAAAGCACAGGCCTCCAGGGTCAACACTCAAGTTGTGAGGCAGGGCATGAAGAAGGGAGGCGACCTAATGTTGCAGTAACCCCTGATGCCTTGTTCTAGCATGGCAGAGGGACAGGGCTGCTACATCTCCTGGCAGGCAGGCTCTCTGTAAACTCATGACGAACCAGTAAAAGGCAGCCAGGAATGGGGCCAGTTGCTGCCGTCAGATCTTGCCGAGCTGAACTCACAGGAAGTGCCTCATGTCAAGATGAATTTGCAGGGTTCTGCAGGCCCCAAGTTCATTTGCGGGGGAGTCAGGATTCAGGCATAGGAGAAGATCTTTCGGGCCCTTCAAGGCCTAGAAATTGCAGCTGAACAGTCGACTCAGTGATGACCTTCAGGTGAAGAGATGGGATGGGGAGAAAGATGAGGATGTGATCTTGGTTTTGTGCCTTACCTGATGCTGGAGTTACTGCTTGAAGTCTGGGCCACCCAACGAGATGCAAAAAGTCAAACCACTGAGCAGCCTGTAAGCCGGAAGCCTGGGACGTGTGACCGCGAGGCAAGCACTGGCCCGTGTCAATGAGTGGAGATTTGGGTTCGCTTCAGAGGGTCTCCAGGCTTCCAAATGAAGCTGTGATGTCCCCCACCATCCTTGTTTTGGCTTCCTGCCCTGCATGCACTTCCTTGGCCCCTCCGTGATGCCTGACCACCCGGAGGGAATTAGCCTAAGCCCGGCAGGGATGTCCTGCCCGGCTGTTATAGGACTCACAGGGTCCTACCCTCGTTGCTTTCTCTTCTTGCAGATGTCAGGAGGGAGCCTTCTTATCCTTCCCCACAGATTACTTCTGCCAAGATGGAAAATGAGTTATAGATCTTCCAACACATAGAATAACTCAATAGGCTTGTGTACCTCCACTTCATTGTTAGCCTAAGTCCTCAAGGCAGACAGTCTGCGCCTCCTCCTCACAGGGTCCTGAGGTTCAGGTGGGCCGCCCCAGGGTTGATGGTTTCTGCAAAGCACTGGTGTACCTGTTGGATGCCATGCAGTTCAAGACTGTGGCATTGCTTCAGTATTTCTAGAACAGGCTGTTATTCAAGCTGCTGACTGCCAAGGAGTCATAGAAACTCACCCTTGAAGATTGGTGTGCGAGATTGCCAAAATTCCCCTTTCTAGTTGTTTAGGTAATTACCTTTCCATAAAAACATACAACCAGGATTTCATCTAAGTCAGTGGTTTTCAGACTTGTTTCTTAGAAGCAAAACCCTTCATAGAAGCCAAATTGTAAGTTTAAGTTTAAATCAAAAAGAACAACTCTAGAATGTTGATAAGCACTAATCTGGAAATACAGGTTAGAGTGGAGAACTGCAAGTGATAATAGGCCTCAGCTTCTAGTCCATCCCTGGGGCCCAGTATAGAGAACATCCTGACACACCGAGGGAGTTGCCAGAAATGGCAACCGTGTTTTAATAGTTCACTCCGAAATCTCAGGATACATGCAGTTTATTTTTTATTTTATTTTATTTTATTTTTGAAGATTTTATTTATTTATTTGACAGAGAGAGAGATAGCCAGAGAGAGAGGGAACCACAAGCAGGGGGAGTGGGAGAGGAAGAAGCAGGCTCCTAGCAGAGGAGCCCGATGTGAGGCTCGATCCCAGAATGCCGGGATCACTCCCTGAGCCCAGGGCAGACGCTAAACGACTGCGCCACCCAGGCGCCCCAGGATACATGCAGTTTAAATTACCTTCATCCCAGAAGCCAAGGGTGGGAGCAGTAGGAATTATTTACGCAGTTGAATCACTACTAAATCTAGCAGCACTTTATGTTCCTTATAAAGAGTAGGTCTCAGAGAAAGTCTCCCAAGCATGCAGTAAACACAAAAGCCAGCTGTGCTGTGATACCAGGGCCTGGATGTGACCTCCTTGAGGACCGCGCGGTGACGGGGGCTGCTCTGACAGGCTGGGTCTCCCTGAGTGATGGCTCCCCAGGGTGCTGTCCTGTGCAGCTCTCCGTGAGCACTCTCCTTGCAAAGCCAGAATTTATATAAATACGTAAGATATCCTCTTCCCTAACACATTTTCAGGGAGTACAGATACTTGCACATGGAGGGCAGAAGACACTGGGTCCTGAGAGCCTCGCAATAGCAAGTTTACCTGACAGCACAGCGGGATGTGTGGATGGTCTTCAGTGGGTTACGGTCGGCGTATCAGACTTCTGAGTGTAGTGTGTCTTGTGTAAGTTCTAAAGGAGTTCAAAATATTTGTGAATCAGGTAGTTGGGAGACCACTGGAATACCACTCAGTGCACCCTAGGGTCTCACAGAACGGTTTGAAAACCGCTGTTCTAGGCAAACTCTTGTAAGCAAAGCTTTATCAAAACACCTTCATCCAAATACAGATTTGTCCTGTTTTTAAAGACAGACTTTGGCAGCTCCATTAGATTTCCCCCATGATGCATTTGGGAATTTCTCAGGATACAGAAGCTCCTACCATAAGAATATATTTCCGAACATGCTCTTTTCCTTTTCTTATTTTAAGCACGTCACTTCTAAGGCTCACCTCTTGTCAGAAGCCCCAGTGGCCCTGTTCCTACTTGGCAGAGATCATCTTTGAGGCTGAACTGTTACCATGGGCTGTCCTTTCTCTTCTGCTTCTGCGTCCCATTCCTCTTGTTCGTCTGGTTGCTCCTGGCTGAGTCCTTAAGGAGATCATCTCAGCTGAGCATGGCAGTTTGGAGTCTTCCGGCCATGAGGGTGCACAGCTGACTGAGCCTGCCATCCTGCCTCGCTTGATGGCTTCCATAGCTCTCGGAGGGATCGGACTGTTAGCCAGGCTGCCCTTCCAGAGAAGAGAGCTGATGTGGACCTGCCATCTTATTGACCTCTCTTTGTCTAAGGCTCATGTATATCTGCACCATAAGGCTTAGGTTCAGAGCCTGCAAGCCTAGGGCAGATGTGATTTCTGGTCTGGAGCAGCTGAGAAGCCCTTTTTGTTTCTGGAACCGTGATGCAAATTTTATCCACTGCATCAGCCTTGAGCAGGAGTTGAAAAACCATTCCAGGATGACATTCTACTTTCTGGTATGGCCTTTCTTAAAGGGGGAACCCTCGTGTGGTACAAAAGATCGGCAGGAGCAGCATGCAGACAGAGAGATCTGGAGGCAAAGGGTAACAAGGAGCGGCTGGCTTCTGTTGTACTCTGCATTTGTTTGTGGTTCTGGGAGGATGAGCACTGCCCGACCAAGCCCAGCCCTCAGCCGTGCCCAGGCTCTGCATCTCAGGGATGGGAAGAATGCAGCCCCCTTGCTGGACAGTGTGGAGCTGAAAGGCAAGGAGTACCTGAGGCCTGCAGGCCTCCAAGAGCCTTAGGGAGGATAGTGAGTCTGCTTTTAAAGAGAAGCCTGGCTGAAGTTGGGGCCTAACCTCAGAAGAAACAGGACTCCTTCATCTCAAACCTATCTAGTAAAAGCGGTTCTACAAGGAGTTTGATAACGCTCAGCAGTGGGGTTCAGGGGAATTCTTGGAGAGCTCTGACGCCTTTAAGCCCACAGATTGGTGGCCTTGCAGAGCTTTTTCAGGATGTTCACATCTTGCCTTCGACCCCTCAGCCTGGGGCTACTAATACTCAGTAATGAAGAGAGTAAGTAGCTCCTGGTCTGCCCTTGAAGTTTTAAAAATCTTAGTGAGATACAGTTGCCTTCCAGCAGGGTCAGGTCTCCCGGCAAAGCCAAGGCCTTCCGTCCTGTCTGAACTGATCAGAGGTTTGAGCCACAATCACATTGTTAATTGGCTATTAACTGTCTCACCTGTGGTTTTTAGGAAGCTCTTCCTTCCACCACCAGGAAGTATGTAGCTGCAGCACGTGTGTGTATGTAATGCACTTCCAGAGAGATGCATGCTTTCCAGCTGTTTCTCCTCACCCTCTTGCTGTATTTCTGTGTTTCTTATGCTTCATGTCATTGATCGCTTTGGGTCTGGGGGCACAAGAGGGTTATCTGATGCAATAACTCTCTCTTCACTGATTCCTTGTTGTAGACTATTGGGGAGAGTCTTATTACAGTGACCTCATCGACTTGCATCTGGGTGGTATGTATAGCGGCGTCTGTTGCTGACACTAACCCTGCTGACCCCCTCTCCCCACCTGCTGTCCCCAGTCCCTGCTCACAAACAACAAGAAGAAATCAACCTGATAACCAAACGGCAAAAGCACAGGCCCTTTTCCAGCTCCTTCTAGAGCAGCATGCTGGACCCTCCACACTGTCCAGAGAAGATTTGAGAGAGCCTCTGCTTCCCCGCGCTCTTTTAATTTTTCATGGTGAAAGTTCGCCTGCCCTTCCCATCGATATCACATCTGCGTCCTGGTCCCTGTAATACCGTTCAGTTGTCTGACAGTAACACACATGCGCACGCACTCACATGCGCTCATTCTCCTCCCTCTCTCTGTCTGCCCCCCTCCGAACGTGACCTCTGCCCTGATCTCATTCTCATTCCACTAGGAATCTCCCCGCCAGTCACACTTAAGAACCAAACATGTAAAGAACTCAGCCTCACCTGTTTTCATTAGGGTGTGTTCATGTTTCCCCTAAAAGATCCAAGTGCATGGCAACAGTGTCAGTTGTGATTTCTGCCCAAATTCACTGAACTTGAGGCTGTGTTGACAGATGCCTATAATAATGTCCCTCCTTCCTTGCTGTGTCATGGAACTTACTTTGCAATTCTTTTCAATGAAGATAGGAAAAGTCTAAGGCAGTGGTTCTCAAAGTGGGGCTCTGGACCAGCAGCATCAGCAGCATTACTTGGGAGCTTTCTAGAAATGCAAATTCCCCAGCCCTATCCCAGATCTTCTGAATCAGAAACTCTGGAGGTGAGGTCTGGTTATCTGTGTTCTAACAAACCTTCCAGATGATTCTCATGCCCTCTAAAGCAGGAGAACCACTACCTTAAAGAAATTCAAGATTTTGATGTCCTGGCTCTACGGAGCTCACCATTTGTGTTAGATTAGAGTAATAATGAATCCACGAGTCTCATTTCTAGACTTTGGGCAGTTTTCTCAAGAGGAGTGCCAAGCAGCTGCTCGTGAGGTTAACCAGGGGAGACTCAGGCTCCTTCTTGGAGTTCCTGCATCCTTGGATGGGCAGTCTGACCTCTTCACCTCCCCTTGTAGGCTCCTTGCCTAGAAGTGGTCTTAAAACAGAAGAACTAGCAAAGATTATTCTCTGTCATTTTTGGCCATAATCCCATCCTTTTAAGAGGCACTTTGTGGCCCATTCATATACAAATAAAGGGCATAATTCTGTGATTCCTACTGTATGACAGTACCATATTCTTAGAGAACCTCGAGCAGTAAGGGAACAGGCTCTTGGCCCCAGGTGGGTTGGGTTGTTGCTCATCTCTGCTCTGTTTTCCGTCCCCAGGGTGCCACAGATTCCCACCCCTCTGCAAGTCCCTTCAGCGGCCAGAGCTTCTGGTTTATTCAGGGACTTCCATACTCATGGCCATTGATGCTGTAAAAGGGCTGATGCTTGTGTTCCAATTAACAAATCCCATTTCCTGTCTAATATCCTCAAATCCTTTCCCATCTCCTTCTAACATGCCCTGGGGTTGGGGGGGGGGGTGTTTATGTCAATCCTAAAGGAATCTCCAATGTGTGAAAGAGATTCTCATTAATTTAAAAGCTCCTGGAAAGAACTGTCAAAACCCATTTCTTCACAGTTATATTCACCTTCCGTCCAGTTCAAGATCCTGTTGCCACACTGATCACCTCATGTGCCTAGTTTTGTTTTCTTCAGCCCCGTGCTTGAGTGATGAAATGTCCTTGGCTGTTCTCAGTTCTCTGTCCTTGGCTCGATAGCTACTAGCCTCTCAGGTTTAGAATTCCAACAAATTTCAGGGAAAAAGGGAATAATAGAAAAAAAGAAACTCCAGGTATCTTCTGTGTTAGAAAATACCCCACCATCAAATACCTTCTAGCCCCTGCTACTTGGTTCTCATCAACTCATCACTTCCTCTTTTGCCAACTCATTATGATTTCAGTGTTAAATTTAGACTTCTCTATGGTTCCATTCACCACATAGACGCTGTTTCTGTCCAGCCGACGAAGCAGGAAAGAATCATCCATTCTGAAGGCAGTAATTTGTACCCCAGGCACAGAGCAAGGGCCCTCTGGCCCTTGTTCCTGCCCAGCTCCAAGAGGAAAACAGATGCCAGAATTAGGTCCCTTTTCAGTTTCTGCTGATGCTTTATTCCCAGAATACTTGGTAATATTCATTATTGGGGGAGGGGGGTTGCCCTTTTGAAATCTGGTGCCTGAATTGTAGAGCCTGATTACTTCTCTACTCTTGCATCCCCAGAAGGCCACAGGGCAACCCTGTTGCTGAGCCCCAACACGGATCTTAGTTCTCAAGTGGGTGAGACAAAGTTCCAAGCAGTGCCCAGGTGTTGAAAATTCCACACCGTGCTCCGAGGAGTCCAGACTCCTGATCCCTGCCCCGCATTCTGCCCAGTAAACTGTATTGCTTTAGTAGGGTCTCTCAGTGGCTCTCAGCTAACTATTTTAAGGCTCCAGACCTATATTAAAAGTCTCTTTTTAGGGCATCTGGGTAGCTCAGTCGGTTAAGTGTCCAGTTCTTGATTTCAGCTCAGCTCATGATCTCAGGGTTGTGAGGTCAAGCCCCACATTGGGCTCCTTGCTGGGCGTAGAGCCTGCTTAAGCTTCCCCTGTTGCCCTCTGCCCTTCCCCACCCTCGCATGCACATGCACAGTCTCTCTTTTCAAAAAGAAAAAAAAAAAAGTCTTTTTTTTTTGAGCCACAGAGTATAGAAAATAAAGATCTCTTCTTCACATAGTTCAATCTTGTGATTTCAGAAGACACCATTAGAAGGGCACACAATGAACCCTGGCCCAGAGAGGAACTGTCCCCAGGTGACCTCACTCCCCTTCCCTTTTCTTCCCCGGACACTGAGCACACTCTCCCTAATTGGTCCACCCACCACGTTTTGTTGCACTAGGACAGATAGATGACTGGAAATCTTCAGATAGAAATGGTCTCTCTTCAAAAGAACTTTCAATTAAAAATATATACCTAATTTCTCGTTTTTGAAGATTTCCCCGCCTGATTTGGATGTCTCAAAGGGAAATTGAAAGAACATGAATGGTTTAGAAATGTAACAGAAGGGACTGAAAAGCCCCTTTCCTTGTTGCTGGTGAGTTAGGGTCGAGGCGCACAGAGGCCTAGCCCGGGCCTGCTCACTTCCCTCCCTTCCTCTTCTGTTTGCTTGCCTGCATTTGATGCTGGTACGTTTTTTGTTTGTTTGGTCTGAGCATTATTAGCCTTGCTCTGTTTTTGCTTAGGAACTTTGAAATTCCTAAGATTTCAAATCCAGCATTCTAATGTGTGTGTGTGTGTGTGTGTGTGTTTGCACATGTACGTGTTGGATCTCCATTCTTACGTGCTTTTTTTCCTCTTCTTTGGGGGGGGGGGGCTTCATTTATTCCCCAATCTAGAGATTCATTCTACACTGAGTTTTTATAACACAAGGCACATCTTAGCCCTGTCTGTGTTTGTAGACTGGTCCTTCTAGACCAGAAACCTTCCGCCCTCTCACGATGCCTGCTTACCACTCACCAGCATTGCAAACCAGCCAACTCGATTCCCGCTGGGTTTGGGACTGGGCGCCTCAGCCCTGCAGTGCAAAGGCTGCCTCAAGTCAGGAGCATGGCATTGATACTGAGGAGTCAGAACAGGCAGCAGAACATCTGGTCAGTCTTCCCTTGCTTCAGGCTACGTAACCTGAACTACACAGAAAAGAAAATCAATGAAAGTCTCATTCCTTACACCTGAATCACCAAGAAATTCTCCAGTCCTGGGCTTGTGGCTTTCTGTGAGTTTAATCTGGTAGATTGAGCTTGGACATGAAAGGTAGTGCCCCTGATGTTCCTTACGAAAGGTTAAACCACATTCTGCTAGTATCTGTAAGAATGAACTGTATAAAAAGTGACTGCTGCAGTACTGGGTCAGCTGTCAGCAAACAGAGTGGCGTTACTGCCAAAAACAGAGTGAGAAACGAGAGCCCCTGCCCAGGCCAGCCCGCAGAGACGGGCCCAGAGCTACTGTGGCAGGAAAACGGAACCACGAACTATGACTGAGACATAAGCGTTCCTGTGTCCTGCCCACGACACCTTGGAACCTCTTGTTCAGAGGCCAAAAGGAAGTGAAAAAGAACCTCTTCCTTTATGTGGGATTTTCCAAAAAAGGTGGCTGGAAAGGAAGTAATCTAACCCAGGGCTACTTTATGGATTTTTATACATGAAACAAGCTACAGTGTATCAAAACGGAAGGTGTTGGGATGGAGGAGCAATTTTGAGCCTATAAAAGGGTGATATTTCTATGATGTTTGTGAGCTGATTATTTGGAATTCTGCCTTTTCCTGTGAAAATGCAGTTACAGGTGGTAGCTCAGCTTATAAAAAGCCCACTTTCCTCATAATGTCTCTAGTGCACAGTACCAGGCTATGACATTCTGAGCATACCCATGGTTCCGTGGGGAAGTGCAGCATTCCAGGTTGGTACTTCTGGAATCTAGAGTTCTCCCTAGCCCATCTGTCTAGACCCTGCCCTTGGTCAACCAGGCACTGTCAGTAGAGACTGAAGCTTTAAGCCTGAGGCGAGGGCTCCTTTGTCCAACGACAGGAACTGGGAGCCTGTGTAGTGGGAAGAGAGCAGTACCTGGGAGGAGGCAGATGCCCACAGCTGTTTCTCAGCTCCAGACCAGACCTGAACATCCCTTTTATTTTGTCCAGGAATCCTTGAGACTGGCCTACAAACTTGCTCCCAGACCAGGCCTGGGCCACGTGAGAGGCAGGGCCTAGAGTGAGGTGTCCAGGCAGGTCAGAGCCAAGTGATAGTGTGGGGAACACCCCCAACCTAGGATTCAGGTCCTTGCTTCACCCTGTGCCCAGCAAGGTCACTTATCGTCTCTGCAGAATAATGGATGGAAGGGCTAATGCTGCCACCTTCCCAGGCCTGGCCTTCTGAGTAGGGTCTACATGTGACTCCTCTTCTGTCTGCTTCAAGGAGCTACCATTCATTAGATTTGCCTCGAGCCTTTGTGGGCCCTCTCAAGGGGGCAGACAAACTCTTAGTTCAGAATGAGAGAGGAAGATGTGGGCTTTAGTCAGGCCGTGCCACATTTAACCGCTTGGAGCCTCAGATCCCTCATTTGAAAACAGAGCTGGTACACCTGGCCAGGTAGCCATCCAGGAGCAGGGTAAGGCTCAGATGAAATAATACCTGTGAGAATGTTTTGAAATGAAAGCACGATTCATGCTTATTACGTGCAGCACATTGAATCTGATGTTGTGCTGCTTTTCGAAATTCAGTGACCCATCTCAGCTGCCCCCACGTCAAGGGGGCCAACGGCGGTCACATTGCAAAAGGAAGCGCCGTGGCAGAGGAAGACGTTCAATTTGCTGCCAAGGTGGAAGGCGGGGCAGGTGAGCTTGCAGCGTCTTGAAGGCAGACGGAGCAGTCCAGGGTGAGAGAGTAGGCCTGCTGGTGAGAAGCCTCCAACCGGGACCAAATTCTGGGTTTGCTCAGACGTAGGCTGACTGAAGTCCAGGGGACACAGGAATAGTTGGATAAGTGACCACTGTGGTGCCCGTTGCAAAGACACAGAAACCTATCACCCTAGCATTTTAAAATAATCATAATAAAAGTTTTAAAGACTTGTATTTGCCATAAGCTTGACGACATCTTTGCTCTTAGAACTAGTGGACCAAATCATCTATTTCTCACATCTCCAAAAAAGGCAAAGAAATTACACTCGAAATCAGCAGCTTTCTGCTTCCCTTACATGCTCATTGCAGATTCAATTCCGGGTGGAACTCCCCTCGCTTAACTGATTTTTTTCCCCTTGATTTCTTATTTTTAAAACAATATTAATTGGGTGTTTTTTCTGATTATAAAAGTAGTATACATTACTACTTAGATTCTGAAGGAAAGTCTGGAGAAGAGAGTCATAACCAGGTGTCCTGTTTGCTCAGCCCAGCTCCGCTCAGAGGAGTGGCCCAGTCTCATTCTGCCTCTGTCTATTACTATGACAATGCCTTCTCTCTCTCTCTTTTTTTTTACACTTTTTTTTAACACTTGCTTTCCCTGATGTCCCCTTTACTAATTTCATTTTCTAATTTCTGTTCTGACTATCCTGCTATCTCGTATTGTCTTCTGTATTGGAAACGGTGTATGAGGATGTGGTCTACATAAAAGGAACTAAAAGTTGTATTTTGTGATATCCAGAAAGTAGAAACACATTTCTAAACATACGTGCACGTACATGGGCTCAGCTGTATTGGTTGTGTGTCATGTCACTGTCCCTTGCTAATGACTGTGGACTCCGTTGCACTCCGCGCCAGACTGTTACACGTAATGTCAGTGCCAGGAAGCAGCAGAGGTTGTTTGTCGACATTGTTTTATTTATCCAGGTATTCTGAGCACCAACATAGAGTCTACACTTTGAAACAAAGAAGGTTGAATGTGGATCAGCTCTAAGCAGAGAAAGGAACCCTTCTCCCCTCCCCCAGCGCATCAGCTGATCACAGTCATGTCTGTTTAGAACCCTGGATGTAATCAGCATTGCACACACACGTGCACACCCACAAACAAGCCTCTGGCTTTCGGTTTTAAGTTTTACCCGATACCAGATTCACTGTGCACAAAGCACTATGATGAACACCAAAGGGTTAAAAAGAAGGGAAAATGTGGCACTTGCAAAGCAGAAGGGCCCCTCAACCAATAACTTGTGTATTGGGCCTTCCTGTTGACTAAAACAGAGCTATTTCTTAAACCCTGTTCCAATCCTAAAACTGCCCCTGCTCCCTACAGTCCTGAGGCCATTTCTCTGAGCCTGTGTCTCCTGTGTGTGCCCCAGTGGTTCTGTGATGGTCCCTTGCTGGGCTCCTTTCCCTCTCCCTGAGTAACTATCAGGTCTCCCTAAGTCTTAGACATGTCTCTCTGCGCCCTGTCTTCTCTCAGTTGCCCCGTCCATGACTCTAACCAGCATTGTTACTGTGAGTTTTCGATATGTCCTGTCAGCTCACCCCTTTTGGTCTTCCAGTCCAAAGTGTGACAGCCTTCCCCGAGCTGTGCCGTTGGAGCCCTCTCTGGAGATGGAAGGGCAGAAGAAAAGAGGGTGGTTGGCTCTCCCTGGTACATGGGGGGGTCTATGATTTGGACTGGGGGAAGTCGTTTCTGTGTGGATATGTTTCCCTCAGTTTGTCCTGGCTCAGAATTCAGAGCACTGTAGAGCCGGCCCTGGAAACCCATCCCCAGACGAGGCACTGCCTCCGTATGCTGCGAGCTGCTTTCTGTGGGCCTGGTAGTCCGGTGGTCGCAGACCCCTCCTCACCCCTTAGACTTATCCAAGGCTAGTTGTACGTGAGCGCATGCGTCTGTGGTGACAGCTTAGGCTATTTCACACGGGTTTGGTTGGCGACCTGAAGCTATCACCTGCAAACCTAGGAGCAGTTCTGGGCACATACTTAATAATGGACTGTTCCACAGAGGTAGACCAGTCCCAGGGGCTTTGGGCATTTTTGAGGAGGAAACGCAAAACCCAAAGGCCCCCATATGATGATATGCAAATGTCACCACCCTCGCAGTAAGGAACAGAGGAAGAAGGAGCAGCCCGCTCGCCCCCAAAGCCGCCTGCCATCACCAGGGAACATGTGCGTCCCTTTTCTGAGCCGCACGCCCAGTGCCTGGGTCTGCTCTTGTTCAGTTTCCGTGCTGAAAAAAGGACTTAATTCATTTGTAGACTTTGTTTCCCTTGTTTCTGCTTTTCCATTTCTTGTATTTTTTCTTTTCCTCCTGTTGTTCCTTTCTCACTTCTTATGCTTTTTGTCCTCTGCGTGTTTTTTATTTCACCTTCTCCCTGTCCCACTCCACTTCCAAACTCCTCTTCCTCCTCCTTTTCCTCCTCTTCCTTTTTGTCTTTCTTCGACTCCTCCTCCTCCTTTTCCTTGTTTGGTCCTTTTTGAAGTTGAGCCCAGTGGCGGGACTCCACGGCGTAGACCTCTCTCCTTCTGCCCTTGCTGTGTCCAGGAAGGTAACGTAACTCCCCCAACCTCATCCCCACTGCCTCTCAGGGGTCATAGCAACACTAGTCAAACAGGGACCCAAAACCAAGCTATTTCTCTCTTTTTCTCTGACACTCAATAGCCTTGTTACAAAATTCCATGAGTATGTGGCGGTTTCTTACAAGGTACAGTATCCCTTTGACTGTCTCGGGGAGGACTGGGTACAGAGGGAAACCAGAGAGCCTCCAGGTACAGGCCTTTCAGGCTACAGCTGAGCATCCCATGACATTGTCCACCTTTCATGGTGGGACTTCTCAGACTCAAATCGAGCAGATAGAGGGGACACACAGGTGAGGAACCTCCTACCTGTGGCAGAGATTTGTATTGGTGGAGTCGAGGAATACTGTCCTTACAAAGACTGGTCTACACAAATGCCCCCAAGTTCTTTTCAAAAAAAAAAAAAAAACACTAAATGCAAACTTCTCTACCCTGTGTCTTGCTGAGTGTGTGTGTGTGTGTGTGTATTTTTTTTTTTTTCAGTTTTTCTGATTTGAAGTCCGTTGTGGTGATAAGATTGTTGTTGAAAAGGCATGTGGGAAGGGGAAAGGGGAGTGTGGTCATGACTAACCCTTGCTAACCTCTTAACTCTGCTCTTCATGGCGCTCACATTTGACTTTCACCCACCCCGCCATATACCTTTGCTCATCGGCTGTGAACCGTCTCTACCATAGCTCATGAGCACTGTTCAGATGTCTCCCAGTGGAACTTTTGTCCTTGCTCGTGGGGAGGCGGGAAGGAGGGAGAGACTTCCCAGTGCATTCCCAGCTTGCCGCGCTGGACAGCTTGCATGCCTCAGGGCTCCATCTTCCATGCCATGTGGGCACACTGTGCAGAGACGCTCAGAAAGGAATGCATGGAACTGAGCTGTGCGCTGCTCTGAAAGCCAAAGGACCAAGTCTATCGGGTCGGGTAAGGAGAGCTTACGTCCCCAGACACTCCAGCACGCCGCAGAGGCAGGTTCAGCTGGTCAGGAGGGAGTTTCTGTCTTGCAGAGTAGGACTCAGGGACAGGCCTCCACCTTGGGAGCACAGCTGCACGTGCACCCAGGCACTGTGCATACACTAACCTCCGCTTCTGTGAGTGCTATTCATTTCTGCCTCTCCAGAGTGTGGCCCCCGTTGAAAGACTAACTGGCTTGGGCCTCCTGCGTGTCAAGCAAACAACACAGCAGAAATAGAGTTGTCTTTGAAAAGCGTGCAAGGAAGCCAGGTGGGAAGAATGTAGGAAAAGTGAGTAAGGAGCTTGATAGAGGAGCGTTGGCCCACCTGAGGGTATATTCCATATTTTTCTGGGTCTGGTCTTCACCAGCATAGGACGTCCAGCCAAGTGAGTCATAAAATGGAAGGCACTTTAAAAGATCTCCCAGTCCAATGCCTCTTAACCTGGGGCCCACGGGTGAACTTCAGGGAGCCCACAAACACCCTGAAGTTCTATATAAAATTATTGGACATGTAGACATGTAGTTTTCTAGGAAGAGAGTCCCTAGATTTCCTGAGATTCTCGGAATGGTTTGGAATCCAAAAATATTGAAGACCACTGATAGAGTCTGTCTTTTTCTTTAGGCAGGACCACACTATTGCCATGAGCTTCTTTGTGCTCCAGGGAAAAGGAGTTTCTTCTCTCCTTGCGTGGTTTGATTCATTGGAAAGTTCTTCCTTCTGTTCTCCTGCCTCAGTTAAGCCCAGCAGGGTCAGGCTGCCCCTGATGGAGATTCAGTTATCAGCCTTGTGTTAGTACAGAGCACCAGCCCCAGAAACTGCTGCTGGGGGTGGGTCAGAGCAAAGGGCACTGCCTTATTTAATAGTGTCCAGGGTCTGCTGGTGTTCTCTCTGCCCTTGGTGAGAAGCCTAACAGCTATCCTGCGAGGTACTGCATGAACCATGCGGGATTACTTGGGAGAGTGTTTGTCAGGAAGCCTCATAAGGCCACAATTTGGGAAAAGCCATCTCCCTGAGCGAGAGCTAAAGAAATGGGGAGGCATCAGTACCAGTGGTCCAGACAGGGGCAGTAGCCCAGGAAAGAGCTGGGTCAGTGAGGGTAACTTCAAAGGAGGGGTAAGTGCAGTTTATAAGTTTGCATTTGCCTGGTTCACGAGACTGGTTTTCTTAAAGCAGACCTAGTACCTAGCAAGTACCAAACAGATATGAAATGAGCGGAAAAAAAAGAAAAAAGGAGGGCAAAGCACTTCAGACCTACCAAGAGCAAACCGTTGAACAGGAGGGGTCCAAACAGGCTGTGACCAGGTTCCTGAGGGGGTGCGGACTGGGCCAGGGAAGGGCAGGTGGAGAGCACAGACTCTGTTAGGCTCTGGGGCATGGTGCCCCCCTTCAATGGCTGTAGGCAAACTTTGGACCTGGCTTGGGAGTGTTCCGGCAGCATCCTGCTCGGCTCTCTTTGCACATTTGCCCCTGTGTGATGACTCCTGCTGGCCGGGGTAGACAGCAGACACTTGCTGTGCCTGACGCACCTTCTCTCTTGGCAGGCATGGGCAAGAAAGATGACCCCAAGCTGATGCAGGAGTGGTTCAAGTTGGTTCAAGAGAAAAATGCCATGGTGCGCTACGAGTCGGAGCTGATGATTTTGTGAGTGTCCTTTGGTTGGGGACCCAGCAGGCGGGGGGAGGGGGGGCTGCGTCAGCTCCGTACCTGTCACAGCAGGAGCACAGCTGCTTCCTAATTTAGTGGATGAGGAAATACGGTCCCTAAGTCACCGTGCTTGTCTCCCTCTCTCCTCCCCCTGCCCCTAATCCCAGTGCCCGGGAGCTGGAACTGGAAGACCGGCAGAGCCGACTACAGCAGGAACTTCGGGAGCGGATGGCGGTGGAAGGTAAGGGGGGACCAGGACTGGAGGGCACCTGGGAAAGCTGGGCATGGGCCTGCTGCCTCCTGGCCTTATAGACCTAATGTCTTCGGCTACTGCCCAGATCACCTGAAAACTGAAGAGGAGTTGTCAGAGGAGAAGAAGATCTTGAATGAGATGCTGGAGGTGGTGGAGCAGAGAGATGCCCTTGTGGCCCTGCTCGAGGAGCAGCGACTCCGGGAAAAAGAAGAGGACAAGGACCTGGAGGCCGTCATGCTGTCCAAGGGCTTCAGCCTGAACTGGTCCTGAGCTCTACCCGTGCTCTGGCTGGCTGGTCTGTGGCATCCGCCTGACCCAGGCTGGGTTCTCCCAAACCACCCGGATGAAAGATCTCAGAAGGCCTGGCACCTCCTGGGAGTTTACACGCAAATGTCTATGTGCCTCTTGAAAAGTGGGTCAAGTGTCTGTGCTCTGGGGTAACCCCAGGTGAAGATGATTATCTGAGGTGGCTCAGACTCCTTGGAAGAGGCCCACCCTGACTTCCTGCTCTAGAGAGAGAGGAATACGGAGCATTTGACATGTGATGTGGGAAAAAAGAAAACCCGCTCGCTCCCTGAGGACACACGGTGGCTGGTGCTCCTCCTTCCACAAGAGGAGACAAGAGAAGGAAGCTGCTCCCTCTCCATCAAACCACAGCCACCAGAGTGCACCTCCACGGAGTGGAAGGGCCAGCGATCTTCTTCATGCTTCCTGAAGCACCACCAAAGAAATGAAGAAGACACCCCGGGGGGCATGATGTGAATCAAGCCCTGGGAGGGGGGGCAGTGGCCAGCAGGTCAGCGCCTACCCAGCATCGCAGGGGAAGCTGGAGATGGGCTGGCTCCCAAATTCATGATGCAAGTAAGGAGGACCCAGGAGGGGTCTGCTCCCCGGCCCCCTGCACCACACACTGGACCCTCGTGGCCAAGTGCCCCATGCGTCTCTCTGGCTGTGGCCTGAGGCCTATGGATTGCTGCATTCTGCTTTGACTTCACAACAATTTTGACACTGGAAAATACTGACTCTGGGGGACAGGAGGAGGCCTACCTTTCTAGCCCCCAGTTGACAGACAGGCGTTGTTACTGTCTGGCGCTTCACGTCTTTGGGTGGGAGATTATCTTTTTCCCTGACGTTTTTCCTGTGTTTGCACATTGAGATGAAGCTGTCAGCCTAGCAAGACGCTCAGCCGCTTCGGACCCTTTTTGTCAATTAACTTATTTTTTTAATACTTGAAAAGAAGTAACTTCATTTTTATACCTTTACTAGAGACACTGATCACTTGGCACCTGGTGTAGGAGTGATGGGGGTGTCTGCCGCGTCCTCCTACACGGTCCCGTCCTGAACTGACTGCACCCTGTTCTAGCCATCTATTTATTAGCCTTCTACAGGGTGTTGCTGACGCAGTTGGCATCAGGGAGCAATTGAGACCCCTGCATGGGTTCTTGGTCCTGGCTCTCCTGTCCCCTCCTGTACTTTGAGTCCGGCCCCGCCTCCTCCACCTGGCCCGCCCTCACTGTGGTACCAAACTTTGTGTCTGCACCATTCATTTGTCAAGGGTACATTTCAGCACTGTTTGCGGCCAGGCCAAAGGGCACAGATGCCACTCACCTCTCCCTGTTGAACCCTGGCTCTGCAGAACCCGTTTTTTTCCTCCATTTTGGTGCCAGGGTTTCACCTCCCCACAGCACGTTTATTATTAAAGGTAAGCCCTTTTCCAGGCTGGCACTGTATGGACCTTGTAATCCATCTGGCTGATGAGAATTCCCTCGGCCCAGCCTCAGATCCAACCAGATAGAGATGCAAGTATTGGAATTTAGGTTGGTCTCTCACAGTTAACTCCACCCTGAACCTCCTCTGCACCCCAATCTTCACGGGAAGGCAAGGGATAATGAGCACCACGTAACTGGCTCCTTGAGCCAAACTGCTCATTTCTCATAATTCAACCAGAGACTGGCAATGTAAGCTCACAGAACCACGGTCTGAGAAAATTTGGTGGGGCATCCACAGAATTGACAAAAAGAGGGAGGCTGCCTGTCCGTGCTGGGCCAATCCGGAAGGGTCCTCCGGCAGACTTCTGGTGGAGAGGGGCCAGTGTAGGGTGAACAGAGGCCTGGCAGCTCTTCAGGGCAGCCTAGATCAGGTGTCCGTGCTGACCTTGAGATTTCCATGGGGAGCCCCACCATGCCTCAACTTGAACCTTCATTCCTAGTACAAAGGAACAGAGAACCTGTCTTACTCTTCACCTTGTCCGAAAGCTGTCATCTCTCCCCTGTGGAAACGCAGGGGGTGTGCTGCTAGCAGCCGTCGCAGCTCTGACTCCTTCACTTCCTGTTTTCTGACGAGGCAGAGTGTCCTTGTTTCTTCTCTTTCTTAAAAAGGCGAGAGGAGGGTGTTCTGGATTCTCTCTTTAAACCTCAACCTTGAGTAAAATTGGACTTGAGACAGGACCTTCCTTGCTGTGTGGCCTTGTCCCTAACCCTCTTCGCCTCTCGAATGCTGCCATAACTAGCCCAGCACCAGGAGCACCGCCTCCATCCCTCATTGCTCCTGCGGACCCCAGAACAAGGCAGTGCTGGCACCGTGGCGGGTCCGGGACGCGACCAAAGCAATAGGCTGTAAGTAGCCCTAACGTAGCTGGAGCACCACACGGGACCGTGTGCCCTTGCTGCTGGCTGGGCAGCACCTGGTCGTCCTTCAGAAGCACACACTGCGGCCTGTGGTTGCTAGAAAGGGGACTGAAGACTTTGTAGAGAAGCTTCCAGAATCTGCAAGCCTCCAAGATGTGCCCCAGTTCTCCACTCCCGACGGTATTACGACTTCAACTCTAGTAGGGCACCTTTCTTTTAAAGCTCCCATTTTATAACCACTAGTTTGCAATTTATTTTAATACCCTGGTGACATGCTGCATGAAATGTTTTCCAACTCTGGAAATGCATGCAGCTCCAGGCAACTGTTCTTCCCGAGATTTAAGTCCCCTTGAAGGCAGGGGACACAGGGAATGAAATGCCAGTGCTTGAGTGTGTACAAGGCCAATACAGTGGGCGCCCAGTTCCACAACACCAGAGGGAAGGCGGCAGGCACCTCCACTCCTGAGTCTGAGGGACTCCACGTGGGGTTCTAACCCTGCTCGAGTAATATCACTGGGCCTTTGCCCCCAGAAACCATCCTCCAGATGCTTTTGACCAGCAATGATAGACGATTCTTTATCCTTCCAAAAGAGAAGAAATTTTTCAGTGGGGCAGGAGATAGAGTTCAAAGAAAAAAATGTGAAAGGTGGTAATATCTGAGCTGCAAAGGGGAATGGGCCATTTTATGCGCAATAAAAGTTTTTCAAAGAAATACAGAGTGTATTTCTTAAGTCATTTTAGCAGACTTGGCAACGAGCCAGGATGCATTTTCACACCCCACCACCCGCCTTCTTCAGGTAGACGGTGTCCACACAAGTCATTTAGATGTCTGGCATGTGCGTGCGTGTGTGCACACGCTTGTTTAAAGAACACAACTTCATATTATCCTGGCTCAGCCATCAACTGCTATCATTTGAGAAAATGCCTAAAACAACTTCGTGTGGTTTCTTCAAAACCAGGCCCCAGTACCCTCTTGAAGAGAAGAAACGTGTTCTGTGAGAGCGAGACCCTTCGAGTCGGAGTGACCCTGTGCTCCTGGCAGCCTTTCTTGCCAGCTCTGCTGCCGTGCCACCCTGGCCTCTGCCCTTTGAAACAGCTGACCAGGGAGCCCTGGTCACGGGGTCTGCAGCCTCCAGGCCTAAATCACTTACATGTGTCCATGTCCACAAGTACATTCAGCGTAGGGTTGTGGAGAGATGATATCACCCTTCTTTGGACTGGAATCATCCCCAGGAGATTGAAGGGAATAATCCTGGCCAACTGTTCTCTCTTTGCTACAAGAAGCCTCTTGGGTTTGTCTCCAAATGGAGACACATTCCAGCTCTTTTCCCCTCCCTTGGTGTGATGATGATGTCATTGCCCACAGAACTAATCCCAAAGGCACATGGCTCCCTCTGGAGTAGTAATGGCCGCAGGGAAAGAAAAAATGGCACTGGATGGGTGAGTGTTGCCCAGCCTAGAGGTCACTGCCATGGAACTGGTTCCCAGAACCTTTCAGCATTATTGCCAGCTGTCCCAGAAAGAAAAAAGGGACCTCTCTGACACAAACATGGACATCTCAGGCAGAAAACATATAACTAGCTCGAGTGAACATTCTGTGGCTATGGTGCGTGCCTGTCGGGAAAGACTGCAGTTTGGTAGTGTCCTGTGCTGATCCCTGTCACCTTTTGTTCCTCAAAGGGGCTGGCTTTGATTAGAGCTGGGAACAGGCAGGATTTGGCCGCAGTTCACAGCAGCCCCAGGTGGCAGGAAAGGATGATTGCTGTTTTTAGGCAGGTAACCGGAAAGGAAGACGGCCCAAGCCCCCACGTAAGTGCCGCCTCAGAAGCGTATACCCTCCTTCCTTCCAAGAAACTGTCATGTCTTATGGCTCTGAAATCCCTCCTGAACCCTGAATTTTCCTGGTCCCTTCTTAGGAATCAGAGTGAAAAATGGCAAATGGAGAGAATGTGCCATTTTATTTTAGACGAGCTGGCCAGATTGGCCCACTTATGGAGACTCACTCGCTCCTCGTGTGTTACCTGCTCGGAAGATCCCCTCCCAGCAACGTTCAGCGAAGAGGGTAAGAAACCATCCTGTTGGGTGGATTATGCCCCACTGAGACATCAGCCCCGGGGGCCAGAGCTGCACCTTGTACTCTAAACCAAGGAGCCTGTTAGATCAGGTGCCCAGGGTCACAAAGGCCTTTCACGGATGCTCCCAGATGGACCACCTGTCGCTGCTGAACTTCACCAGGTAACAGTTAGTGACAGCCCCACTCCTTGTGTCCCCTGCCCTGAGGTCTTCTTGCAGGTGGGGCTTAAACAGGGAAGCCGGAGTCCTGGCTTCTGTGGGTAGGCCATGTGTGCCGGCTGCCTCTGCCTGAGAAGACACCTGTACCCAAGACAAATATGAAGACCCGCAGTGCATGCACATTCATGCTCGTGTGCACACACACCTAAGCACCTTTCTTTTCATGGTCAGCATGGCCTTTCTGAACCAGAGTGGACATCTAGCTCTAGTAGTGGACATCTAGCTCTAAAGTAGACTGAATTTAAGCCTTTGGACCCAGGAGGGAACAGCTCTGGTGGTGGTCCAGGCTCCAGGCTAAGGCAGGATCCAAGTTGAGGAACTTGTAACAATAAACAGCCTGGTGCCTGGAAGCCTACAATTGTACGACACAGTCTCCAGTATAGGCAGATGGAGCATTCCCCCAGATCCAGGGCAAGAGTCGTTTGGAGTGCCCAGGGCAGGTGTGGGGCTGCCTCACACAACTTGCGAAATGAGGAGGTTGCTGGCGTCCGTGTCCACCCACGAGAGTGGTAAGGAAAGGGAGTCAGACGAGATTAAGATTAGCATTCAGACATGAGATTCGGTCCTTCCTCTTCCCTGACTTCAGAGGAAGCCTGAGGCTTATCACTTAACGGGTCGGTGCCTCCCTCCCTGTTAGCCAACCCACAGGATCCATGGGAGGCCAAAACATGGAAGGGTTTGAGATTCTTGAATTGGGGCCTTTGTAGATGGACAGACAGCCTTCATGATGGTAACTAATGTTGCCCTTGAAGAAACAAGAGGAGCACTGAAGGAAGTTGGTCCCAGCCCTCTGGGAGCTGGCTCCTTACTACCCAAGTTCATCTCAGATCTATCTGGTGAGCCAATGGAGTTGTGCATTTATTTTTAATTACTTAAAATGCTGGGCCGAGTCTTCTGTTTCCTCTCAGGAACTTAAATTACTCAATACAGGTTGCTGTAGACGGGCAGTGTGGGCAGAGCCTTCACCTGAGGCTGGACAATGCTGAGCTGCGAGACTGCTCAGTGCCTTTCTGGGAGCAGACCAGCACTCTCAGCTCAAGGGGATGCCCCGCTCTTTTCCCTCCTGCCTCACTCTACAGCCCACAGCCACCAGCCACCTCCACCTTCATCCTAAGGCAGCTCCACCAAACGCGCTGTCACCGCAGTGGCTCCAGGGGACACGCCGTGGGTCCTCCAGAGTCATCATCAAGGACAAGCGATTCATCCAAGTAAAGCCTACAGTATGTGAGTTGTGACGCCGATCAAGAGTCAAAAGAGCAAGGGTTCACTCACACACCAGAGGCGGCTGGCACAGCAAGCAACGAGAAAAAAAGTGTTTCTTGGTAGAAAGGCCTGGATGAATACCCAAAGTTTGGCACTGTGGCCTTCGGTTGTCTCCACAAGAGCTTGAATGCCACGTCTTTCCTGGGGAGAAAAACACAAGAAGCACCTGACAGCCAACAGCCCCCTTTCCCCAGCTGCATTTTATTTAATGCTTTTTTAAAAATGTTTTTAAAGAATTAAGTACCATTTTTAATATGTAACCAGGGCCAGACTTAATTGGTACCAGCCTTCATATTGGGACAGAATACTGTTTTTGGCCTTAGTAATTAATGTTTTAAGTCTTCATCACATTGTTGTTAAAGTCACCTGTAAAAATCTGGGTGGGGAGGCAAGAGGGTCAGGTGGGGAGGGTCGTGCCTGAGGCTGGAAGATGCTGGCCTTGGGTCAGCACTTGGTGCCTTATACCAGTTTGGGAACAAACAAGCACTCAACTCTGGGGGACACCCTCTTTTCCTCTTGTCATCTACAGCGCAGGGGATCAGAGTTGGTAGAGCCTTCCCTCCTGAGGGGTGGGGACCCCAGAGTGAGGGTCTCTTCTGGGTGAATCACCCCACCATGGCTTTGGCCCCTGTTCCTGGAAGATGCAGAGAGCAGCCCCAGGACCCTGCCAAGTTTTCTATGGGAAGATACTTGGAAGAAACATCAAGAAAAGACAAGTCTTCTGCAAGGCTGTGCCTGAGGTAGAGGGGTACGGCCGCTGTGCTGACTGCAGGGGTTGACGTGGGAACGTGCAATGAGTTCCTGCCTGTGTATGTGAAGAGCCCTGCCGACCCTATTCGTGAAGGTTAGAGTCTTTAGTGGGAAGAGGGAAACAAATAGTAACTTCTCTTCGGTTTGCTGTAGCGGAGTGCACATTTACCCACCAGCTGTTTGGACTCCTCTGGCCAACAACCAAAATAAAGTCCATCATTATTTTTTTCTTCTGTGTGGAAGAGGATCATTTCTTCCCTCCTTGAGGTGCCAGGACCCCCTGCCCACCCAGCCAGGCCTCCGGCAGGGCTAGTGTCCACAGGGGTGGGTGAACTGTGTTGCTGATGGTTACTCCTGGCTCCTTCCACTCGTTCCCCTGCTCCAGTCCTCCTTCCTCCCCCCCCCCAACTTTGTTTGGACTGGAAAAAACCCAGCAAGGAGAAAATTCTGCTTCTCTTTCCCTTGATCTTACTATGTACCTTGAAAGAAAAGAGCAAGCAAAAAAATCGTCTTTCTGCCCAAGCTGAGGACGCCCCCCACCCCAGCATCTCCTGTTTTTCATCTCTGGGTGAGCATGGGAAGTTTCACTGCAGCACAGTGGGGGGTGGCAGGGCTGATGGAGAAGGGCACTTCTGCTGTTGGAGAGGTAGGATGCGAGGGGTCTTAAGGGCAATAAAAAGAAGACATGGACTCAAAACCTAGCTGTGTAATCAGGGATGAAAAACTAGGAATCTGATGATTTCAAGTCAGGACTGTGGTAAGGAGAAGGGCATCAATGGGTTGACCCTGGAAGAGGCCTTAATAAGCAGAATGGATTGGATGGCACTGAATGGAGGGGAGGGGGCGGGCCTGTTGGCCTCTCCAGGGTGGGCAGCCTGGCAGCCTGGCCCCGTTGCCCACCCAGCCTGGAAAGTGCATATGTTCTGCTCCTACCTAATCAAGAGTTGGAGACGAGGGGCGCCTCACTGGCCCAGTCAGTGGAGCGTGCAACTCTTGATCTTGAGGTTGTAAGTTCAAGCCCCACGTTGGGTGTAGGGATTACTTAAAAATAAAAAATAAAAATAAATAAAAAGTTGAAGCCAGCAAAGAACTTCATCCGTAAAGCAAGAAACAAACTCCATACTTCCTTCTCCCTGGAGAGGAATTCTGCAAGGATCCAGGGGGAGAACAGAAACAGAACAACTCTCTGTGGATCGTAATAGCAGGAAGTAGGGACAGCTGCCTGCTTCTGTCCAGGGGGCTGATGGCTGAGACAGATGCTGACAAGCCCTCCTCCAGCTGAGGTGGGGCTGTGCCCATGGACCTGGCAACTGAAGAGTACTTAAACATCAACAGATGTGTTTGGGCCTTCATGTGCCTAGGAACTGACCTTGGCTTTGAGAGCCGAGCCCTGTGTTCAGCCCGGGACAGGGACCACCGTGGTGTTCACCACAGAGCGAACAGTGTCTGCAGCGCCCCTTCTGGGCACCGCTGTGGGTATGCTTGGTCCCATGGATTTGGAGCGGTCCACTGTTGAAAACATTTCTCATCCTATTTTCCCTCCAAGCCGATAGAGTGGTCTCCCCTGCCCCCTTCCTTTTCCCTTACACTCCTCTAAAGATGATTCCAAGAGTCTTATTCCCTTCTCTCCCCCACCTCCAACCAGGAGAAAATTCTTGATTGGAGGCCACTTGGCTGTGTGAAATGAGCACTGGACCAGGAGTCAGTTCTGGCGTCTGGCCCAGCGTGGCCACTACCTGCTGGCTGATCTTGGACGTGGCTCCCCAAACCTGTTTTCTACCCTTGAAACGAGAAAGTCACCTTCACTTTCTGCCCAATAAAGTGGTTGTGGGACTGAAAAGAGATCAGAGATGCCAAGTGCTCTGAGTTTTGTGGGCACAGTGCCTGTCCCCGGTGGCTGCCAAGTCACGGTCGCACACCGGTCACGAGAGCCACACAGAGACGCTCCCCTTGAGCTGGAACCTGGGCCCCTGCACACAAGCAGATGTGCTAGTGTCCCAGGAGGCAGAAGGGCTGCTCCTGCCCGAGCGCCTGTGACAGGAACTGGCAGCAGCTGCTCAAAGTCTGGCCTCCGGGAAGTTAGTGCTGACGCCCGTAGCCCACAGTGCTGGTAGGAAAGGAAGTCACGGGGTTGGGTTGGATGGGGGGAAATCCAGCATAGGAATAAAGAACCAGAAACTTCATGTAATGTGAGGCAGGTGTCTCCCGGCCTTCATGATTCAGACCCAGGCTCCAGCTCCAGTGCGCATGGATCCGGCGCAATGAAAGTCATGGCCCTCCCCTCGAGGAACACAAAATTCCATATACAGCACGCAGCGGCTCTGCCACCTGGCGTTCTTAACCTGCATGTCTTTAAGCAGAATTCTGGACATTGATCCTCCCCCTTTCTCTACACCCCTCCCTCTGACAAACTGCCATGTAAAACGTTCGAGCCAGTCATGGCCAGGCCCCTACTGTACTCCAGGGTCCCCATGCCCTCCCCTCGGCTTGGTGTGATTCAGCCAACAGCCCACGAGCTAACTTCAGGAAGGGCAGCCGCAAGGCAAAGGAGAGCAGCCAGCCCTGGCGGTTAAACGACGGAGGACCCAGCTCTTTGGCAGAGTCAGCCCACCTCCCCCAGGAAACTCCTCTCTGCCTCTTCCCTGATGCCCATTCTGACCAGAGCCAGACTCTGGAAGGGGACATTTCTGGGTTTTCTAGCCCATTGGGCCTACGGAGTCAACGCCTGAAAATCACGCTGCTGTGATTCCCTGAATGGGAGCCTCTGGCACCTGTTGGTTGTTAACTCGATAGAAAGGTCCAAGGGAAAGGCTGCTAAGTAATATTGGAAATCCCAGACTGGTTGTTTAGCCCAGTGCGGGCACTGAGTCGAAGCTAGGTCAGAGCCAGCATCTCACAGCTTCCCCCAGACCGTATCTGCCGACACGTACCTGGCGGGGCTGGAAAAAATGCCCGACGTTTTCCAGTGCTGACAGTTCACCTGTACAGGATCGTGGGTGTGCACACGAACTTTGCCCAACAAGTCCCGGTCCTGGAGGTAGCCGTCTTTCCCCTCTCCCCAAGTAGGAGTTTTTGGTTTTCTTCCTCTAGACCCTCCTGCCTTCCAATCCCAGATGTCCTTCAAGGGCCAGAGCCTAGACTCTGTGTTGGTGGGAAAGCACTGGGACACTTTCCTTCCCAGGCACCGTCTGCAGCTCATGGCCCCTGTATACACACGTCCAAGGACAGGGGAGTGATGCCTCTGTGTAAACCACTGCTCCGTGCCCCGTGGCACTTTCCTTCAGCTCCCCCTGGGCCTCCCACATCGGCCTCTCATACAGCACTTTAAACCTGCTGTCTGTTCTGCGTGTCAGCCCAGGGCCCACCAGAGATGCTAAGCCCTTGGCCTTCCCCACGGTAGAGTCCTGAGTTGGGCACGGAGTGGAAGCTCTGAGCTACTTACTTGGGTCTGGAAATAAGGAAATAAGCCAGCCATCATGTTCTTCTATCCTGTTAGTCTTGCTGTTGGTTTAGAAAGCCTTGGAGGGCTCACATGCCCCCAGCCTCCACTCCTGTCACAGCATGGGGAGTAACAGACAACTAGCTATGTACACGGCACTATGTGCCGTGCCAGGGCCCCTCTCCCTCCCGCCCCAGATGTTACACCTTCACCTCCCTTTCACCACTCCAGACCTCTGTTGTCAGATTCTGTTCCCGAGGTGAGGGCGATGGGGGTGTCTGGGATGGAAAGAGCCTTGACTTCATGGCTTCAGGGTCAGCTGGGTGCGTCACCGCTGTGGGTTCTCATGAGCGTTGGGAAGAAGGAAGGAAGTGGCATTCGTGGGCTTGAGGAAAGTCTGACCCTAAGCCTGGCACCTCTGGGAGGCTGGGCGGGGGGGTGCTTGCGGGAAGTGGGTCCTGAAGGTAGAGCGTGAGCCCATCTGCCACCCAGAGCCCCCACTCCACGTGGACTTGTCTCTGGGAGAAGTCAGAGGCTGTGCCTCCTGCAGTTGGAGGGGACAAGATGCCATCAAAGCAGGCGCAAGAAATGACTTAGTCAACACACATGTGCAATATGCCAGGCACCAGGGACCAAATGCAATGAGGCAGGCACGGCGTGTGCTCTCAGAGCTCAGCTGGCAAGGCCCAGGGGCACTGGCCTGCCACCGTCCTTCATCCCTTCAGTTTCCCAGGGCCAGGCACCTGAGGTCTATTGAAAGCCAAAAGGCAATACCGGGCACCAGCCCTGCTGGGAAATGAGGGAAATGAGAGACACCTGGAGAAGAAGTTCATTATCAAGTCCAGGTGTGTGCGATGCAAGCCACCGAGGGACTGACTGCTAGGGAGGGGCTGTGGAGGCAGATGGGAAGGTGACAAGGGAAGGAAGGGAATGAGGATGCAAGCAGGCAGTCCCTCTCCTCTCCTTCCTTGCTCTTCGTGCCCCCTCAGAAACCCCAGCTATTGAGCTCCTACTCCCGAACCACCTCCCTGCATCCTGGCCTCTGACTCCCAGCCGTGCGCCCCCAACTGCACAGAGATGCTCGGGAGCCCCTGAAGGGGCACCAAGTAATAATTGCAATGGCAGCGATTTACTGAGACCTTGCCATTGTAAGTCAGACACCATGCCTGAGACTTCCCCATATTTCATATATTTAAGATACGACTTTGAAATATGTGCTATCATTTTCTTTTATAGGTAGGAAATAGGAAATCAAGAAAGTTGTTCTGGGGCCTCAGCTTTCTTGGGGGTAGCTGTTGGCCTCCTTATTTGCAAGCCCAGGAATGCCAACGACTTCACGGCATTCTGTGTTCTGAGAACTTGCCTTGCTCATTCTGACTTTATGCCTAACACATAGCTGTCCCCTTCCTTCCCATTTAATAGCAATGAGAGCACAAACACAGTACCGGTCACTGTATTTAGAGGTATTATTATCCCCATTTTATCGATGAGCCTCAGAGCAATTCGGTATCCTGCTAGGGCCCCAGAGCTAGTAAAACAAACTGCCAAGGCTGAGCTCTTAACCACTATGCGAAAGGCCTGCCAGCCTCCCTCTGACCCTCCCCGGGCAGGCTGCCTGGGCCCCTCCAGTCCACATGCCCCCTCTACCCTCAAAATGCCCCAGCGCCTCTGGCCTGAGCCACGTGCTGACTCTGGGATCCCTCTGTGTGTCTTGCAGAGCTCACTGCTGTCCCCAGCCCAGCGAAGCTGACTGCCAAGCTAAGCCGATGGTCCCTTCCAGCTTCCCAACTTCTCTTCTCACTTTCCTTTCCCCAGCACTCTCCTCCCTGACTCTCCAGCCAAACCTATCCTCCACGTTGGCTCAGAAACTCTTTCACGTTTTTACAAAGGGTAAATACACACGGGGCGCCTGGCTGGCTCAGTGGGTGGAGCGTGTGACTCTTAATCTTAGGGTCATGAGTTTGAGCCCCACACTGGGTGTAGACATTACTTAAAAATAAAAGCTTTGGGGCACCTGGGTGGCTCAGTCGGTTGAGAAGCCAACTCTTGGTTTCAGCTCAGGTCATGACCTCAGGGTCCTAAGACTGAGCCCTGTGTTGGGCCCCACACTCAGTGGGGAGTCTGCTGCTCCCTCTCCCTCTGGCATTCCCCTCTGCTTGTGCTGTCTCGCTCGCTCACTCTTTTTCAGATAAATGAATACAATCTTCTTTTTAAAAAAAATTTTTTTTTTATTTTTTATTTATTTGACAGAGAGAGAGCACAAGCAGGGGGAGGGCCAGGCAGAGGGAGAGGGAGAGGCAGGCTCCCTTTGGAGCAGGGAGCCCATGCAGGGGCTCTATCCCAGGACCCAGAGATCATGACCTGAGCCAAAGGCAGACGCTTAACCAATTGAGCCACACAGCGCCCCTAAATAAAATCTTCTTAAAAAAAAAAAAAAAGAAAGAAAAAAAACCCAGGACGCCTGGGTGGCTTAGTCAGTTGGACATCTGCCTTTGTCTCAGGTAGCGTTCCCAAGATCCTGGGATGGAGCCCTGAGTCGGGCTCCCTGCTCCTTCTGCCTGCCTCTCCCCGTTTATGCTCTCGCTCTGTCAAATAAATAGATAAAATCTTTAAAAAATAAATAAATAAAAACACATGAATAGTGAAAACAACCTTGAGAAAGAAGCATGGGGGATTGCCTTACCTATAGTATGACCTAATGCAAAGCCGTAATAGTAAGAACCATGTAGCATGGGTAGAAGGACCAGCAGATGATGGTACCCCAAAATGAGCACTCAGAAGGACCATGGAAACTCAGGTTGTGATTAAGGAGGCCCCATGAATCAATAGGAAAGATAAATTGTTTTGCAGATGGTGTTTGGAAAAAAAATTGGCTCACCATATAGATGAAATGAAAACAGTCTCCTGTGCAACACTACATATAAATATAAACTTGGGATGAATTAAAGACCAAAACTCACAAAATAAAACGGCAAATTTATAAACTAGAAAAAATGTAGGCGAAATCTTTGATCTATGGAGAAAGGACTTTCCCCCCCCAGTTTTATTGAGATATAATTGAGACATAACATTGTGGCAGTTTCAAGTGCACAACATAATGATTTGACATATGCATATATTGTGAAGTGATCACCACGCTAAATTTAGTTAACATCCATCACCTCACATAGTTACAATTTTTTAAAGAGTTTATTTCTTTGAGAGAGAGAGAGCAATAGAGGGGGGAGGGGCAGAGGGAGAAGCAGACTCCCCACTGAGCAAGGAGCCAGGCGCAGAACTGGATCCCAGGACTCCAGAATCATGACCTGAGCCAAAGGCAGTCGCCTAACCAACTGAGCCACCCACGTGCCCAGTTACAATTTTTTTCTTGTGATGAGGACTAAGATTTACTCCCCTAGCAACCCTCAAATATACAATACAATGTTGTTAACTACAGACCTCATGCTATACCTGACATCCCCAGATCTTATTTATCTTGCAACTAGAAGTTTGTACCTTTTGACCCTCTTCACGCATGTGACCCAACACTGACCCCCTGCCTCTGGAGGCCACCATCTGTTGTGTTTCTATGAGTTCAGTTTTTTGGATTTTTTTAGATTCCACATGTGAGCTCATATGGTATTTATCTTTCTCTGTCTGACTTATCTCACTCAGCATAATGCCATCAAGTCCATCTATGTTGTTGGAAACAGTAGGATTGTCTTCTTTTTTATGGCTGTGTGTGTGTGTGTGTGTGTGTGCACGCGCACACGCGACGTCTTTATCCGTTCATCTGTCAATGGACACTTCGGGATTTTCATGTCTTGGCCATCGTATGTAATGCTGCAGTGAACCTGGGGGTGCAGATAGCTCTTTGTGATATAGTGATCTCATGTCCTTCAGATAAATACCCAGAATTAGGATTGCTAGATATGATAGCTCTATTTTTAATTTTTTTGAGGAACCTCCATACTGTTTTCCACAGTGGCTGCACCAATTTATATTCCCACCAACAGTGCACGAGGGTTCCCTTTTCTCCACATTTTCAACAGCATTTATCTCTTGTTTTTTTGATGATAACCATTCTAACAGATGTGAGGTGATAGTTCACTGTAGTTTTGATTTGCATTTCCCTGATGATTGGTGATGTTGAGCACCTTTTAATCTATCTGTTGGCCATTTACATAGCTTCTTTGGAAAAATGGTTAACTTCCTCTGCCCATTTCTAACTTGTATTCTTTATGGGTTTTTTTGGGGGGGGGTGCTATAGACTTGTATGAATTCTTTATATATTTTGGATATTAACCCCTTATCAGATACACGATTTGCAAATATTTTCTCTCATTCTGTAGGCTGCCTTTTCATTTTGTTCATGATTTCCTTTGCTGTGCAGAAGATTTTCAGTGGATGTAGTCCCACTCACATATTTTTTTGTTTTTTTTGCCTTTGCTTTTGGTGTCAAATATAAAAGGTCATTGCCCGGATCAATGTGAAAGAGCTTACTCTATGTTTTCTTCCAACAATTCTATGGTTTCAAATCTTACATTACATTTTGAGTTGATTTTTGTGCATGGAGTAAGAAAGGGGTCCATTTTAATTCTCTTGTACATGGAAATCCAGTTTTCCCTATATTTTTCCCCCTACACTTTTTATTATCTTTTCCTCACTGAGTATTCTTGGCTCCTTTGTTGCAAATTAATTGATCATGTATGTGTGCATTTATTTCTGGGCTCACTATTCTGTTCCATTGATACATGTATCTGTATTTATGCAAATACCACACTGTTTTGATTACTGTAGCTTTGTAATATAGTTTGAAATCAGGAAGCATGATGACTCCAGCTTTGTTCTTTCTCAGGATTGCTTTGACTAATCTGGGTCTTTTGTGGTTCCATACAAATTCTAGGATTGCTTTTTCTATTTCTATGAAAAATGCCATTGGAATTTTGATAGAGATTGCATTTAACTTGTAGATCGCTTTGGGTAGTATGGGCATTTCAACAACATTGATTTTTCTAGTCCATGACCATGGAATATCTATCCATTTATTTGTGCCTTCTTCAATGTTCTGTAATTTTCAGTGTATCTTCTACCTCCTTGGTTAAATTTATTCCTAGGTATTTTATCCCATGTTTTTACATTCTCAAAATGTAAAAAACAAAACTATAAATTTACAAGATAGAAAAAATATAGGAGACTATGTTTGTGACCTGTGGAGAAAAGGGCTTCTCAAGTTACAGTTCAAAAGCACAGGGAAGAAATGGATGAATTTGAAAAGTATGTTTAATACAGGATACCATGGACAAAGTTAACAGGCCAAGAACAGATTGGAAGAAGATATTTATAATATCTAAAGAAAATAAAGTTCTAGGTGCACCTGGGTGGCTCCATCAGTTGGGCATCTGCCTTTGGCTCGGGTCATGATCCCAGGGTCCTGGGATCCAGCCCCATGTCGGGCTCCCTGCTCAGCAGAGAGCCTGCTTCTCCCTCTGCCTGCCACTCCCCCTGCTTGTGCTCTCTCTCTCTCTCTCAAATAAATAAAATCTTTAAAAAAAAAATAAAACCAATAAAGGTATAGAATAGCTGAGGAACTCCTGCAAACTAATAAGAAGAGGATGAGGACCCCAGGGGATACGTGGGCTAAGGAGCTAAACAGGTAAATTATCAGAGAGTGTGGCAGAGACAGTGGTGTATGTTGCCATGCCCCCGTCCCATCTCCTCTTCCTGTACACACGCTCTATTTCCTGGCTTCCTCCTCTGTAGCTATGTTGAGATCATGAGCGGTGCTCCCGCAGGGGATGTGAGCGTGAAGGCTGTGGCCCTGCTCCGAGTCAGTTAGCGGTGGGCGCCGCGCCCTGTGCCTCTGCAGCTTAATCACCACACGTGAGGCACTCAGGACAGCAGAGACCCTAGCTGGAAAGTTCCTTGGATCCTAGCATCCCCTTTGGAGGAGAGCCTCCACGGAGAGCCACTTGACCCATGTCAGACTGAGCAAGAAATAGACCTCTGAGGTCTTCAGCTCTTGAGGTCCTGCGGGCTGTTCCTCCAGCACGCGTGTGGCAGCCGTGGAGCAGTCCTGCTCAGACCTGCGGCCAGCCTCGAGTCTGCCACTCTGCAGCTGCTAGGAGCGCCATTGGGGGACAGCCCCCAGCGGCATGGCCCTCAGACGCTCTGCAGAAGCCAGGCACTTCCCAAGCGTGAATGAGCATGGTGGGACATGGGCTTCTGTCCAGTTCTCCTCTAACAGGTGTTCTTTGCTCTGGAGCTACCGACTGGCATGGTTGTGACCTTCTCAGATCTGTTTCATGGTCTGTCGGGTTCTCCTTCCTCCCCTGTTTCCTTCTACAGCGCTCAGACCTGCCTTGTGATCTGAAGGTTTTCTCTGTTCAATCCTGCTTCTTCCTCTATCTCTCAAGACATTATCTCCCCCGACAAAACTTCTTGCTGCCCCGTTTCAGCGTCTGCTCACTAAAGGATGCAAATTGATACTTCTATCCTGAACGAGGATGCTCAAACTCATCGCTTATCGTGGAAATGCAAACACGAGGTAACAGTGAGACATTATTTTACATCGATTAGATTGGCAAAATTAGCAACCTAGAGCATGCTGAGTGTTGGTGAGGATGGAGGGGAACAGGAGCAATGGGTCCTCCTGGCGGGAATGTAGAGGAGCAACCACTGGGGAGAGCGGCCGCTAGTACTTGGTCGATTTACCCATGTGCCCACCCTATGACCAGTAATGCGGTGCCCAGGTAGCTCTCTAAACAAATTCTCATCCAGGCTCATAGGGACCATATTTGAGGATGTTCATTTGAGTGTTATTTGTAATGACAGCAAGTTGGAAGTAATCTGGAGTTTTTATATATGGGGGATCAGATGGGCAAAATGTGGGGGATGCCCACACTGGAGTGCTCTGTGGCACTTAGGAGTGATACACATAGCAACACGGAGGGATCTTGCAAATACAGCACTGAGTGAGGAAAAAAATAAAATAAGGGGCGCTTGGTGGCTCAGCTGTTAAGCGTCTGCCTTCAGCTCAGGTCATGATCCCAGGGTCCTGGGATTGAGCCCCGCATCAGGCTCCCTGCTTGGCGGGAAGCCTGCTTCTTCCTCTCCCACTCCCTCTGCTTGTGTTCCCCCTCTCTGTCTCTCTCTGTCAAATAAATAAATAAATAAATAAATAAATAAATAAATAAATCTTTTTAAAAAATTTTTAAAAAGTGAGATCTACCATAATATGGACAAAACAACAGTATAAATTTTTTTACAAGACTTTCTACAAATGATATATAATACATATATCCTAAAAGCTGCCTGTGAGAGGCAGGTGAAGGAGATGGGAAAGGGAAAAGAGAGAGGAAATAAATGAGAAACAACACAGGAGAGGGGACTGATGATGACCATGTGCTAAGAAGGAGGCCCCATGATTCCTCCAATGCATTGCATTTGAGATTTTTTTAAAAAGAAGCATAAAAGAGAAACATTCTTTATAAATAAATGACTTTTTAAAAAATTAAATTCAACTTAATTAACACATACTGTATTATTAGTTTCGGAGGTAGAATTTAGTGATTCATCAGTTGCGTATGACACTGGTGTTCCTTATATCACGGGCCCTCCTTAATGCCCATCACCCAGTTACCCCACTCCCTACCTCCCCTCCAGCAACCCTCCATTTGTTTTCTAGAGTTAAGAGTCTCTTAAGGTTTGTCTCCCTCTGTCTTATTTTATTTTTCCTTCCCTTCCGCTATGTTCTTTTGTTTTGTTTCTTAAATTCCACATATGACTGAGATCATACGGTGTTTGTCTTTCAAGCTTACATAGTATATCATCAACTGGAGATCTGCTTTTTCTTTTTTTTTAAATTTATTTATTTAAGTAATCTCTACACCCAACGAGGGAACTTGGGGCTTGAACTCATGACCCCAAGATCAGGAGTCAGTTCTGACTGAGCCAGCCAGGCCCCCTGGAGATCTGCTTTTTAGCATTAATCAAAGCTCCAGGTGGACCAGTTGGGGAAGGGGAAGCCAACAGGACTTTCTAAGATGTGCCATAGGGAGAGTAGTTTGTCTTTCTTTCTTTAAAGATTTTATTTATTTATTTGACAGAGATAGAGACAGCCAGCAAAGGAGGGAACACAAGCAGGGGGAGTGGGAGAGGAAGAAGCAGGCTCATAGCGGAGGAGCCTGATGTGGGGCTTGATCCCAGGACACCAGGATCACGCCCTGAGCCGAAGGCAGACACTTAATGACTGAGCCACCCAGGTGCCCCGTTTGTCTTCCTTTCTGATTCCACATGAGATGGAACAGATATTAGTTGGTTCATCTTCCCCAAACCAATTTTCAACCCCAAGTTGGCTTCCCACAACAATACGTCTGGCGTCTGGATGTCAGATAACCAGTAACCTCTATTTTCCAACCTCAGCCTTGAACATGAGAGTGTAAAGGGGGCTCTAAACAGAGCTGTCACCAAGCCCCTCCCTACCAGGTTGTGGCCACACACAGGCTTGTGCGGGTGTCTGAAGCTGGAGGGGTTTAGGCCTGCGTTTTCCTGTGAGCCTGGATCTAGATGTGTGACCTGGCCCAGGGCCAGAGCCTGGGAAGGTCAGGTCAGAGCGAGGTTGAGGGAGGCCCAATACCACTCTGCCACAGCTGGCTGTCACCTCGGCCTGTCCGAGACAGTCTGCAAGGAGGGTCTGAAGGGACACAGGCCTGAGAAGGAAGGAATGATTTAAATTTTTCTAAAAAAGGATAAGCTTTGCCCTTGACCTTGGAGTAGGGTAATGATGTAGTTTTGAATGTAGGTGAGGTCCAGAGCTGATGGTGAAGAAAGAATTCTTGAGACGTCTTTGGTGCAAAAAGGTGGTTTTATTAAAGCATGGGGACAGGACCCAGGAGCAGAAAGAGCTGCGGCATGGGGTTTGTAAGGGGTGACTGATTATATACTTGGGAGTTGGGGTAAGGAAAAAGGGAGGTTTTTAAAAGAATTTTCATACGCTAAAGAGGACCTAGAAGATACTGGAGGCCTTGTCGTCGTCAAGGTTGTTTTTCCTTCTGGTAAGGTATTAACATTAAGACTGTTGGGAGCTTCCTGGAGGAACGTTATACCCTGCCTGCCTCAAGTATTTGTCAGTGGGCTGCAGGTTATAAGGACATTTAATTTCATCTACATTTCCTTCTGGAAGTTAGGTTACTGATAAGAATGCTTTTTCCTTGTATATCACTAAGACATTTGTAAACTGAGGGAGACTCACGTCTTGCAGGACTGTGATCTCTATCAGTTAACCATTTGTTTTTCCTTCCCTTAGCGTTAGGGCAGCCAGGAGTGCCTGAGGAAGGTCACACAGAGCCCACCTGGGAGTAGGGGTGGGGGAGGGTTGCGGGTGTCAGCTTGTGCGTTGTCCTCGGCTAGCCTTCTCTCCCTCATCAGTAAGACAGGTGGGAGCCCTCCCCAGGACCAGAAGAGGAAGGTCACCTGGTAAGGAACACAGGCTGTAAAAGAGAAAGCCAGCCCCTTCTGACGGTAGAGGTGACTCCTAGCTGGAAGTGGGTGTGTGAGTTTGCTAGGGCCCCGGTAACAAAGTACTGCAGCCCTGGGGGCTTAAACAGCAGAAACCAACTCTCTCCCGGAAAAAGACTGGGGGGCCAGAAGTCTAAGATCAGGGGATCGGCTGCATTGGTTCTTCTGAGGCCTCTCTCCTGGGCTGGTAGACGGCTGCCATCTCCCTGTGTCTCCATATGGTCTTCCCTCGGTGGGCGTCCGTGTCCTAATTTCTTCCCGTAAAGATATCAGTCACACTGGATTAGGGCCTACACCAGTGGCCTCATTTAACCCTAACTACCTTTTTATAGAGCTTGTCTCCAAAAACACTCGCACTGTGAGGGACTAGGACGTTAGAGCTTCAACGTATGAATTTGAGGACACAATTCAGCCCATAACATTGGTTTCAGAAATAATCATTTTCTTTTTTTTATGGTCTTTTTTTCTTTAATGTTTATTATATTATGTTAGTCACCATACAGTACATCCCTGGTTTCCGATGTAAAGTTCGATGATTCATTAGTTGCGTATAACACCCAGTGCACCATGCAATACGCGCCCTCCTTACTACCCATCACCAGCCTATCCCATTCCCCCACCCGCCTCCCCTCTGAAGCCCTCAGTTTGTTTCTCAGAGTCCACAGTCTCTCATGCTTCATTCCCCCTTCTTTCAAACAGCATTCCTTCAAGATGTCTTTGAAAATGCCATCCTGTTTCGCTGCAATAAAGGGAACTTAGGAAGGGGGTTGGGGTTTCATAGGAGAAGTGGCCCAACAGCCGGAAGCAACAGTGTGAAGCCTCAGGGAAAATGAAACTGAAGTCAGACTGCTTAGCTTCCTACACCCTTTCAGCCAAAACCTTACTGGGTGTTGCATTTTGTTTTGTTTTGAAGTTTTATTTATTTATTTGAGAGAGAGGGAGAGAGCATGAGCAGGGGGAGGGAGAGGAGCTAAGAGAGGGAGAAGGAAAGGCAAAAAGAGGGGGAGGGAGAAGCAGACTCCCCGCCAAGCAGGGAGCCTGATGCTGGATCCCAGGACCCCAGGATCATGACCCGAGTCAAAGGCAGACACTGAACCTACTGAGCCACCCAGGCGCCCCACGGGTTCTGTGTTCTGTCTTCATCACTAAGAGCATCATTCTCTCGTTTGTGTATTTACAGTCTCATGTTTGAATTAAGGTACGTACAGTAAAATTCACCTGTTAGTGTGGCGTTCTGTGAATTTTGACAAAAGTATACTGTTGTGTAACAGCCACCGCAATGAGGATACAGAAATATTCCATCATTCCCGTCTTCCCTTAGAGTCCCTCCCCTTCCAGTGTCTGGCAGCCACTGCTATGTTTTCTGACCCTATAGACTTACCTTTGTGAGAAGCATCATACTCTCTTAATTTACAGGCAGTGCGGACAGATTTTAAAGCCCAAAGCATAACAGAAGCAGCACGTTAGAACTGGGGGATTGGAGTGGAGAGAAGCTACCCTGACTGCAAGAAGCTAAATAGGAGACACAAAAACTGTGGAGGCTGATTGGCATAAATCCCGCCCTGCAGGACAAAGTCCGTGGCCCCCACAGTGTTTAGGGTAAGACCCTGACTCCTCACCCAGCCAGCCCCCACGCCTCGCTGCCGTCGCCCTACACCCGCTATGCACCAGTGACAGCAGGCTCCTTCCTGCGTTGGCGTGCTTGCTGTAGATGCTTCCCATGGCCACAACGCTCTGCCTCCTCCTCTTTTGACTTTTAGGCATCAGATGACCCAGCTCATGAGCCACCCATCACTCAGCTGCCCTCCCAGGGCCCTGTTTAGTCTTCTGCACGGCACCTAACGCCACCTGATGTTTTCCTTGTCAACATAGTTATTCCATCTGTTGCGCACCCATAAGTACCAAGGGCTGTTTTAGGGACCAACACGAGGGCATGAATAAAACAAGTCCCTGTCCTCCTTGTCGATTATTTCCCAGTGAGGGGAGACAGTCCAACACAAATGAATAATTATAGAATATTTCAGGGTGTGGTAGGTGCTGTGGAGGAAATGAAGCCAGGCCCAGGGAAAGCACATAGGCCATTGGGGCAGAGGCAGAATAATAAGGGGACGGTGGTAGGATTTGAGCTTAAAGAGGGTGCAGCTCATACAGGACTTTGTAGGCTATTGAAAAGGCCTTGGGAAACCATCGAGGACTTTAAAGAGTGGAGTGATACCATCTGACATTTTATAAAAGGAGGAAAAATATAAGAAGCCCCTGTTAGGAGGTTACTGCGATGATGGGGGAGATGGCGGCATGGACCAGGGTGCTGGTGGTGTAGGGTGAGCCACAGGGGATCGTGGTACAGCCACTTTGAAAAACCGGCTGTTGGTAACAGAGTTGAATATTCCTCACATTCCAGCAGTGCCATGCCTAGGTATTATATTCAAGAGAAGTAAAAACATATGTACACAAAAAGATTAGTAGGAGAATGTTCACAGCAGCACTGCTGTGACCTCCGTATCTGGAGATGCAGGGATCAGTGAGCAGACACGCATCTTCTGGAGATGGAACCAGGAATGCTGCCCAGGGCTGGCACAGAGTTTCATGGCACAGGAGGCCATGCTTGCGAAGATGACTGGAGGCATGGAAAAAACGCAATAATGTTTACAGTCCTGTTCAGCGAGACAGAGAAGTATGTCATCCATTATCCAAAGTTTAGCCATCAGAAGTGCTGAGCAATCAGGAGAGTTGGGTAGTGTTGAGATGGGAAGGATTACTAGTTTTTTGCATATTGGTTAGAAGTTAAACAACTCCCGGCGAGAAGTCTGAGCTGGGGAACTGCTTCTTGGGGAGCATGATATAGGCTAGTTGGTCCACATACAGTAGCAGAGACACATTTACAGTCCTAGAAACGTAATGGTGCCAGAAGGGACATGTAGCTTAGGTAGGCCAGTCTCTGCGGCCCACAAGCAGAGCGTCCATCTGGGGTGGACCACACAGCCTCCGCCCCCTCCGGCCCCAGCATGCACTGCATCTTCCTCTGCAGGGAGAGAGTATCCAGCAGGGACTCCCCCACATGGCATTTGCACTCTGATCTCAGGCATCCTGTGCCTCCTTCAAAGAGGTCAGCATTGGAGTAAATATATTTATTGGAATGAACCTGTTCTTGCTCAAAATTTCTAGATTGTCCCCTGCAGAGCCTAGTTAAGACTGCACACAAAACCCAGAAATTTCATTTACAGTTAGGTGCAAGTTAAGGTTGGACACTCTTGAAGTGGAAACTGGTATGCTCGATCCTTCACAGAATTGTGAAATTAACTGCTCTTGCTTTGGCTGCCAGAAACCTCAGAGACAGCCCCTTTACAAAATATTACTTGCAATTTATACTTTAATCACTTGGACATGCAGCTCTGATAAAGAAATCAACTTGAAATACAGATAATGCTGCCTAAATTTAACAAACCAGTCCATTATGTGATTTTCATTATAATCGTTTTTAGTCATTGTAAAATGAATGCCACCGTCCTTTCAGAAAAATTGGAAAACACAAAAAAGTGAAAACTAAAAAAAAAAAACCAAAAAAACCACATTGTGATTTTTATTATTTTAATGTAACCTTGTGATGATTTTTGGTTGTATTTCCTTCCAATCTTTTTCTTCTTTAAAATTCAGTTTCTAGGGACGCCCGGAGTGGCTCAGTCAGTTAAGCATCTGCCTGCGGCTCAGGTCATGATCTCAGAGTCTGGGTTTGAGTCTCACATCGGGCTACCCCCCTGCTCAGCGGGAGAACCAGCTTCGCCCTCTGCCCCTACCCCTGCTTGTGCTCTCTCTCAAATAAATAAAATCTTAAAAACAAATAAAATTCAGTTTATACCACTCCGTTCAAGTGTAGCAACTTCCATGGTCCTATTTGTTTTCTCATGATTTCCAGCAAGTTGTTTTCCTGATTGTTTCTCTTCTGTTGGAGTCACGTGTTTCTCCTTTGCCTGTGCACTTGTGGGGCTATCTGGGCACAGGCGCTGGTGAACGGCTTCCTGGGATTATTACCGGGACTCACCACCGCCAGGCTCTTCCAGGAACAGCTCGAGAGGATTCCGAAAGCACTTCCAAGCCAGGAACAATAGGAATAATCCCTGCATCCCCGGAGCGCGTGACCGACCTTCGCGGATGGCACCTTGGTAGGGACCACGGTCCGACGGTGGCAGAGCGCTGTACCCTCGGCGGCTCCACCGAGCGGACGTCCCAACGCCCAGCAGAGCTCGAGCGACGCCGCTCCGGAACGGCGCGCGGGCCTTTCCCGGTAGGCGGGCCGGGGGCGGGGCCGGGGGCGGGGCCGGCCGTGGCTGGCGGGAAATAAAGGAAGTAGCGGAGCGGCGGCTGCGTACTCCGCGCGCCTCGGGGACTTTGCCTCCAGCCCGCCGAGCGCGGCGCCCATCCCGCGGCCCCCGGCTCCCGCTGCCAGTCTCTCGGCCTGCTGCCACGGCCGGTGGGTGGGTGAGTAGCCCCCGCTGCCCCGCGCGGCCGTGTGCGCCGAGCTGCAAGTTTAGGAGCCCCCGCCTGCCGGGTGCGGCGCTGGCTCGGTGCTCGCCGCCCGCCCGACTCTCCCAGGCACAGTCCCGGACCGCCTGCGCCCGGGGTGGGGGCAGGAGGGCGGGAGGGGAGGCGCCGCCAACAGGTGCCACCCTGCCCGGAGCGCCCCGTGCGCCCCCGCGGCCGGCAGCCCGCGACCCCAGGGTTAGAGCCTGCCGGCCCTCGGCACCCGGCGTCGAGGCAGCCTTTCACCCCGCCTCTCGTCCGCCTGGGCTCCTCCTTGGGTCCTCGCGGCCCAGAACCGCCGGAAGGGCTTCCCCCCTCAGAGGAAGGGGGGCACGGGGGCCCCTGGGGAGGGAGCGGGGCCTGTGCCCGGCTCCCGGATTCTCTCCAGTGGCCGGAGCGGTCCTCCCCTTGGGTAGGCTAGAGAAGGCTTTGTCTCCTCTCCGAGCGAGTCTTCGCGTTTGGCCGGTGGCTTGTGGGGCCTCGGCCGGGGTGCGGTGGAGGGGGTGGCGGGTGAGGACTTAAGACATCCCCCGCCCACAGGTCCGTGGGCGGTTCGCAGGGAGACGTGCGGCTGCCGGGTCCAATCTCCGAGATGAGAAAACCGACGGGGAGGGACCGGTTCAGGTCACACAGGCGTCTGTTCAGCACCAGATCCGGAACCCAAATCCAGACGCAGACCTTGGACTTTGGTCTCGGGCACTTTTCCCTGCTTACCCCTGCCTCAGTGTGGCCAGAGGGCCTGTCTTAGAACTGTTAGAAATTACATGCATATACTGCTGGTGGTAGAAGTCAGTTTGTTGAATGACTTTGTGACCCCAGGGGACCCTGGGAGAGCCCTAAAACCCTCAGCTACCAAGTGGCTGGGCTGGCAGGGGTTTTGGTGGGATCGTGGAGGGACAGTGGTGTGACAGTGGGGGAAGAGCTTGAGGCCTTACCTTAAGGCCTTCTGGGATCGGATTGGTCTGGAGAGGGTTGAGGAGCAGGATGGGAAACCCAGCACAGAGTGCCTCCACCTTTTCAGGCACCTACCCAATTCCACTGCCAAGCCTGCCTGCCCTTCCTGCACATCTTATCTGTCTGCCCAAGCCTCACTGGGTGGCATCTCAGCTGGTCTTTTCTATAGAAGGGAGCTGGGGGAAGCTGCTGAAGGATGTGGTTTGTCCACATTCCATCTCCACCCATCTGGGGCGAATGGCAGGCTCTGAGTTGGGGAAGGCTCTCCTGGGCCTTGGTCTGTGCCATATTTTTTTTTTTTTTTTAAGATTTTATTTATTTATTTGACAGAGAGAGAGTGAGCACGTCTGAGCGCGCAAGCACGAGCAGTGGGAACAGCAGAGGGAGAGGGAGAAGCAGGCTCCCTACTGAGCAGGGAGCCTGATATAGGGCTCCTATTCCAGCACCTGAGCCGATCCCACGACCTGAGCTCAAGGCAGATGCTCAACCGACTGAGCCACCCAGGCGCCCCTTGTCTGTGCCATCCTGAGACAGACCTGGAACCAGGGCCCTGAGAGTTCCCTGGAAGTCATCAGTGACTGTTCCTGGAAGATAATCTGGTTTTGGAGCTAGAAGGAAAGTGGGAAAGGGACTTCTGGTTTTACATGTTTAGGTGGGCAGAGCTCTAGTAAGGCCTTATTGGGAAGAGGACAGGTGTCAAGCCTTGCATTGCTGCCAGGCAGGTGTGTGTTCTGTCCCTCCTGCCCAGAGAGGCGCCCTCGGGAGGCCCTGTGTGGCACTTCATAGGTGGGGTTTAAAGGCAGCCTTCTCGTGGGCTTCCCTGAGTACCGAGGTGCCCAGTGCCTATGCTGTGCTGGGCATGGGGGCGGTGTGGTTCGTGAGGGACGGGGTGCTATCTCGTTTGAATGGAGACATAAACCAGCTACTGTCATACATCAAGATGCAGGCTTTGGTGTGTTTGTTGCAAAGAGCTTTGGGAACATGGGGTGGGTTGTGGTTAGTTTTGTCTGAAGAGGCTAGGTCATCTGAAGGGGACACTGAAGAATGAGTAAGATCTTGGCAGTTGGATAAGGTGGGAAAGAGCACTCAGGGCAGTGCAGGAATGCTGGGGTAGGGGTGCCTAGGTGGGAAAGAGTTGGCTCTAGGTGGGAAGGGTCATGACATGCCCTTCTCTGAGGCCTCACCTGGGAAGCTCGCAGCCTCAGCCAACCTGGGGAGACTTGTTGGAGGAACTGCAGGTTTCATTCATTGGCAAATGAGAATGGCCTGTCAGGAGTGCCGAGGCCATATGGAGGAGCAAGACCTTAGATGATGGAGTCTTCCAGGGCAGGAGTCTAGGCTTGCAGAAGGGCAGTGAATGACATTTGAGCTGTTGTCCTTTTCTCTAGTGCGAGGGCCTGTGACAGGAGGTCGCCATCAGGATCGAGGACTGCATGTTCCTTGCTGGTAGTACCTAGGATGCTGGCTCTGGATTCTCAGCTCTGAGAAGACTCACTCTAGATCTGTGGCCACTGGAAGTCCTTTCTGTGGTTGTACCTTGGTGACCATGTGTCAGTCTGGGGCTTTGGAGGGCAGGCTGCGCTGGATGCCCCCTGAGGCCAGCCCCTATGCGTAGGAGCCCATTAGCAGCACCTTGGCTGCCACACCTGGCTGGCCACCCCCCAGGCCCTCTGTGTCCTTGCCCAAAGCCACTGAGGGGTCTGAAAAAGACAGCTGATTGAGGATGGTGATAACATACAGAGCTCACTGTGAGCCAGATACACACATAAAAAACTTCACATGGATTAGTTAGCTCATTTGGACATCACAGTAATCAGAAGCAAGGTTATCATCCTTATTCTTCAGATGGGGAAACTGAGGCATGCAGCAATTAAGTAACTGCTTAGAGTCCCAGCTCTAAGTGTTATATTGCACCGCCTGGATTTCCAGGCTACTCAGTAGCCCATTTTCCAAATTCAGGCCGTCTACCTCTGTACCTCTATACCCTCTATACACGTGAGACGTGTAGGGGCGAGGAACAGAGAGAATGGCCGTGGCCTTTCTGTGGACTCCCCTCCCCTGCAGGCAGCTAGTGATGTGCATGGGACACGATGAAGCTTCAGGGAGCAGCGCCGTGGCCCCTCTGGGTGGGATTTTGCCTGGTAGTTCCCCAGCCTCCCGTCCCTGGGGCTCCGGCCTTTCCCCATCTTCCCCTCCTCTTCTCTTTCTGCCTGCAGAGGTCAAAATGGGGGAGTTTTTACATGAAAGGCAGTCAGATGAAAGTCTGACTCGATGATCTGGGTAAACCATAAAGCAGCCATGGAATGGAAATCGTGGTTGGCTCTTTGTGTCCAGGCTCCTAGAAGCCACCAACTTAGAAAATGAGGAAGTGGTTTGTTTTAAACTAACCTCTCCCCTTGGTAATCCTATCAGCTTGGTGTTTGGTGTTGGAGACGGGTGCCGGGCGGTGGAGTTTTATGAGCCAGGCTTAAAAGGGGCTGGTTACTTTCAGACACCCAGAGTGGCTGGACTGAAATGCCCCGTGTGGCTCGGTAGACCGTCTGCCCTCATGGAAGGCTGTGCGCTGCACAGAAGTGGGGCTGCCACCATGTGAAGAGAGGCATGCCTTCTGGGTCCAGGGTGTCGGGATCGCCACGGAAATCCTGGCAAAGCTTCGTGCCTGGGCGTCTGCCTGGTTTGAATGGGCTCCCAAGCCTGCACTTACTAAGCTCCTGCCATGCTGATGGGTATGCTGGCCACTGGGACAGGTCAGCAGTTGCCTTATATGCTCACGTGCTTAAAGAAGCGCCTTTCTGCCGCGTTAGGAAAGTGAGTGCTGTGGCCTGGGTCTGGGGCCGGCCAGTCGTTAGAGTGCCGAATGTGGGGTGGGGGTGGTCTGAGCGTTTATCTGAGGCCAGCAGTGGTGTTGCTGTTTTTCTGTCAGTGGGTATCTGCATCTGTAGTTGGTTTCATTTGCATAACTATCTCATTTTAATTCTCACCCGAATTCTGTGAAATTCTACGAAATTCTACAGATGTGAAACATCAGTGGTGGGGTGTTTCTCACGTATGTGCTTATATTTAGACAAATGTTCGGGTGGTCACAGCCCTGGATCCAGGACTGGTCCATGTCCCAGGAGATCCTGCTTGGATGTCCACACCCTCATGCGCACGCCCCCCACCACACTCCCCCCCCCCCACAAGCCAAAATGAAGGTTAAGAATCTTGAGAGGCAGGCAGTACCCTTTTTACAAAAAGGGAAAGTGAGGTTACATGGCAGGTCGAGAGCCAGCTGTGACCCCTTTAAAGGATCCCTCTGTGGGCTGGGAATGCGTGAGCCTCTTAAATGCTGCTAGGCCCCAGGGAGTTAGGGAGTTTGGGGCTTTTCTGGGGTTTTCATCTGTCTTTCCAGGGAGAGCCAGCTGAAGTCTGGGAGACTAGTGTTCCGTTAGGGCTTCGGGGCAGTAGGAGACATGACAGGAGTAAGGGAGCTGAGGAGGAGGTAGCAGATGGGAGGCGGGGGAGTGGGGCTGAGTCAGGAAGGTGTGGGAGGTGACGTAGGGATCCTACCTTGAGTAAGTGCTGGAGGGGGACCCAGAGTGGAGTAACTCTGGTCCTGTGAGCGGTAAACCAGGCCTGCGGTCTCAGCGTTTGTGTGCCTCAGTTTGGGAGAAGGCCTGTCTGGTAAATGCACCAGTAGCTCCTCTTAGCATTGGCAAGGGTGTTATTACAATGGATCACCGTCTGGGAAGTCAGATCCACGTGGGAAGGGCTGGAAGGGGCTTCTTGGAGACAGAGACAGAAAGGAGGGGGCCGCCTCTGAGGAATCCTCCTGAGCTTTGGGTGCTGACTTCTGGTGAGGGACGGCACTGGGTTTAGTTTGGGACCGTCCCTCCACCTTCTTCTGGGCCCAGCCACCTCCGTATGTATGGTAGCAGGGGTGGGGAGGGGGCAGAGGACCAAGGTGAGTCTCAGCACCTGCTGGAGACCCTGGAATCAAGGCAGGCCCTGCTATCATAGAGGAGGTAAAGCGCCCTTGACCGGAACCTCTTCCGAACTTTCCAGTAGGTATTTCCTCACCCTGTCCTGGAAAGAGGGTAGGGTGAGGGTTGTGAGGCCAGTGGGTTGGCAGGCTGGCAGTCCCCTGGGACTGGGTGACAGCACAGCCTTAAGGAGAATGCCTCTCTAGCCCAGCATACTTTCTTTGTCCCCCAAATTCCCCACCATGAGACTGGCTGGCCCCCAGGTGGTCGCTTCTCAAAAAGCCCCATTTCTCCCTGGAGTATCTCCTAGGAACTGTGGTAACATCCAGTCTCCCAGACTGTCCTGGCTGCCTAGGGAGCTGAGTCCAGGGCTGTTGGTCACAACATCTCATTGGGGTGGTGTTTATCAGTGTGTGAAATGCTTGTACCGACTATTTTCACACCCTGCACCATTCCAAATACAGGTTATCATCCCTTTGCCTAGATGAGGAAACAGAACCTGCTAGAACTTGGGAAGTGGGAGGGTTGTTGCTTACCCATGGGAGGCCCTGCTGTGTGTACTTGCTGGCCCACCTTCCCCTCCTGCTCCTTTCAGCTGCCTGGCCTGCCAGCTCTGGCTCTGAAGGCCACTGTGGGGGGCGGCATGATCTGGGGTCTGACGTGGCCTTGGTAACGTCCCTTTTCTTCCCCATGACTAAGCTCTGAGAGGAAGGCAGTTACGGATCTAGAGGGGAGAGGCGCAGGACAAAGGCTGAGCTAGACATTTTGGAGTAGCCTCTGGGATGCCCGTCTTGCCCCACCCAGTGTGCAGGGATCTTTCTGAAGCCCAGGGCCTAGGGAGGGGAGGGCGAGCAGGAGACTCTAGGATGGAGGCCTTTAGCAGCCAGGATGGTGGACTTTTGCGGGCCTGGGCACAGCAGCAGACCCGTGTGCGGGACGGCCTCAGGGGCCTGGGAAAGAGGCGCATGCCTTTTTGGAACACCCTTCCGTACGCTTCCTTTGTGTTTTAACCGCTTTATTGAGATATTCCACATACCATAATATTCACCCATTTAAAGTGGTTTTTACTGTATTCACAGAGTTGTTTCAACCATTACCACAATCTAATTTTAAAACATTTCAACAGTCCCAAAAGAAACTCCGTACACATTATTAATCACGCCCTAGTCCCACTGTCTCCGCAGCTCTTGGCACCTAATTCACTCTCTGTCTCTAAGGAACTGTGGATTCTGATAGGTTCCCGTAAATGGGATCATACAGATTGTGGACTTTTGTGCCTATCTCTTTCACTTCGCATGTTTTCGTGGTCCATCCGTGTTGTAACATGAATCAGACCTTCATTCCTTTTCACAGTCAGGTAATATTCCCTTGTAATAGAGGTACCACATTTTGTTTCTGGATTCGTTAAACATTGAATATTTGGGTTATTTCTACTTTCTAACGATTATGGGTAATGCTGCTATGAACACTGATATACACGTTTTTCTGTGGGCATATAATTTTCATTTCTCTTAGATGTATGGCTAGGAGTGGGATTGCTGGGTCCCTTAATAACTATGTGTAATTGTTTGAGGAGCTGCCAGACTTTCCGAGGGAAGCTGCATCATTTTACGTTCCCACCAGCAACATATGAGGGGTCTGGTTTCTCCACATCCTTGTTACCACTTGCTTTTATCCATCTTTTTTAGTCTAGCCATCCTAGTGGCTTCAGTGTGGTTTCGATGAGTATTTTTGTAATGGGTAATCATGTTGAGCATTTTTTCAAGAGCTTATTGGCCATTTGTGTATCTTTCTGGATCCTATTCAAATCTTTTGCCCAATTTTTAATTGGGTTGTCTTTTTCATTGTTGTTATAAGAATTCTTTATTGTCAGACCTTGTCAGATTAATGATTTGCAAATATTTTCCCCCATTCCATGGGTTGTCTTTTCACTTTCTTGATGGTATCTTTTCAAGCACAAGAGTTAATTTTCTTTTCCTTTTTTTTTTTTTTTAAGATTTTATTTTTAAGTAATCTCTACACCTAAAGTGGGGCTTGAATTTATAACCCCGAGATCAAGAGTTGTGTGCTCTACTGACTGAGCCAGCCCGTTCCTGAGAGTTAATTTTCAAGAAGTCCAGTTTATCTGTTTTTTTCTTGTATTACTTAATTTTTTGGTGTCATATCTAAGAAATCACTGCCTGACCCACGGTCATCAAGTTTTATTCCTGCGTTTTAAGAATTTTATAGTTTTAGTTCTTGCATTAGTTCTATGATCTATTTTGAGTTAATTTTTGTATATGACGTGAGGTAGGGGCTTGTGGATACGCAGTTGGCCCAGCACCATTTGTTGAAAAGACAACTTTTTTTTTTTTTAAAGGTTTTATTTATTTATTCGACAGAGACAGAGACAGCCAGCGAGAGAGGGAACACAAGCAGGGGGAGTGGGAGAGGAAGAAGCAGGCTCATAGCGGAAGAGCCTGATGTGGGGCTTGATCCCATAACGCCGGGATCACTGAGCCGAAGGCAGACGCTTAACCGCTGTGCCACCCAGGCGCCCCTGAAAACACAACTTTTTACCTTGGTCTTGCCCCCTTTTGTCAATGATTGATTAACCATAAATATTAGGATTTATTTCTGGACTGTCATTGCTATTCCACTGATCTTACGTTTCTTCTTTTATCTTTATCTTTTTTTTTTTTAAAGATTTTATTTATTTACTTGTCAGAGAGAGAGCGCGCGAGCGTGCACAAGCGGGAAGCGGCAGAGGGAGAGGGAGAAGCAGGCTCCCTGCTGAGCAAGGAGCCCAATTCGGGGCTCTATCCCAGGACCCATGGGATCATGACCTGAGCTGAATGCAGCTGCTTAACCAACTGAGTCACCCGGGCGCCCCTCCACTGATCTTACGTTTCTCCTTTGCAATGCCACACTTGTCTTGATTACTGTAGCTTAGTAGTAAGTTTTGAAATTGGGAAGTATGAGTCCACCAACTCATTCTTTTTCAAGATTGCCTGTTCTGTGCCTCTTGCATTTCCATATGAATTACAGGAGACATCTGTAACTTTCTGCAAAAAAAGCCAGCTAGGAGTCAGAAAAGTTGCATTGAATCTATAGGTCAATTTTGGGGAGTATTGCCATCTTAACCTTAATAATTCTCCCAGTCTGTAAGCATCGCACGGCTTTTCATTTATTTAGCTCTTTACTTTCTTTCAACAGTATTTGTAGTTTTCAGCGTACAAATCTTATGCTGCTTTTGTTGACTGTATTGCTAAGTGTTCTCTTTTTTCTTGATGCTGTTATAAAGGCAGTTGTTTTCTTAATTTCATTTTTGGATTGTTGATTGCTAATGCGTAGAAGTAAAATTGATCTTGCAAATTGGTACTGCAACCTTGCTGAACTCACTTATTAGTTCCAGTAGTTTTCTTTAGTGGATTCCTTGGGCTTTTCTATGTAAGATCATGTCAACTCAGTATGTTTTAAAGCTTCTCAGTTGATTCCAGTGTGCCAGGGTTGAAAACCATTGGGTTAGATCAGTGGTTCCCATACCTTTGAGCTGGAAATGTTGCGGAACAGAATCAGAGCACTTGAATTTAGAAGGAATTTTCCTCTGTGTCTGTGGGGAAGAATGAGGGGCTGGGAGCTTAGACTCAACCTGAGCACAGAGGCAGAGGGACCAGTATCCCACACTCCAGCTTCCTCCATTCCTGGTGTAAACCCAGTTGGGCTGGGTGTGTGAAAGTGTGCCTTTTACAGAAATGTGTTCTGGGTGAGAGTGGCAACACCCTCCCTGCTGTGAGTTGCCAAAAAGAGCCCGTGTGAAAACTGGTAAGAGTCAAAACCCAAAGGAAGAAGTCAGCGGCTTTGAGAAGCCGTTGAGGTCCTGTTGGGGACTGTAGAAAGGCGGAAGTCTATGGGGCGCCTGGGTGGCACAGCGGTTAAGCGTCTGCCTTCGGCTCAGGGCGTGATCCTGGCGTTTCGGGATCGAGTCCCACATCGGGCTCCTCGGCTGGGAGCCTGCTTCTTTCTCTCCCACTCCCCCTGCTTGTGTTCCCTCTCTTGCTGGCTGTCTCTATCTCTGTCGAATAAATAAATAAAATCTTAAAAAAAAAAAAAAAAAAAAAGAAAGGCAGAAGTCTGGCTCTGAGCCACCCAGGGTTGTCCACCCAGGGCTGTCAGGACCGTCTTTCTGGCTCTGCCTTGACCGTATTCACCCCAAGTAACTGGACTTCACCCCCATTTGAAGGGAAGGACTTTTTCTTACAGCTCTAGACTTGGTTTTATTTTCATAAAAGCGGATGTGAGAACTGGCAGATACCTTAGAAATCCACATTGTGTAGAAACTGGTTGTATCCGATTACTAGTTGCTTCATTAATTAGAGAACTAAATGAAATCTTGGACACGTGTCCATGTTACCATTTTATATTTGTACAAAAGTCATGGTTTCACTTTCTTTTTCTTTTAATTACATATTAGCGGTTTGGGAGGTCCTCCACTGCAAAGCAAGCCCACTGGAGTCACATAGTCTTTTCTTATCTACCAGAGGCAGCAGCTAAGCAGAATTTGTTTCTTGACTTTGCCAGCTATGTGTGTTTCTCTCCCTCTCTCTTTCCTGACTTTGTTTTGTTTTGGTTTCTGGTTTGCATATGTAGAACAGGTATTCCCAGTGGTGGCATCAGTGATGGAGGATTTGGCTTTGTGATCTCACCATATGCTGATCTTTATGGACGGATGGATTCTCTGTTGAATGGGGGATGATGGAGAGGCTGGATTGTTGGACTTTACTGTGTCCTTAGTCTCTTTTGAGTTCAGTTTGGTTCAGAATTTTGTGTCCACCAGGAGGAACAACTCTGACATCTGAACCAGTAAGTCTTCATGTTTCTATGTTTACTCTCAACTTGGAGCTGATGTAGAATTGATGCCACAAGCTCTCTGTGTCTGTAGTTCAGAAAGGCCTTTGCCTCTCATTGTATAAATGTGAAAAAAATTTCTTTAATTAGTGGGGAGTTAGGTTGCAAAGTGTCTTAAGTTGGAGAATCTCTGTTCTGATCAGCTTGTGGACTTAAATAAATGTCTACATAAATCAAGTATTTCTAAGCTTTCCAGAAAAGAAGGAAATTGCACTCTTTTTTTAAAGATTTAAAAAATTTTTTTAGGTACTCCCTACTCCCAATCTCTGTCCCCACAATCCCAAAATCAAGAGTCGTGTGCTCTACAGACTGAGCCAGTCAGGCACCCAAAGGAAATTGCACTCCGAATAATTCAAATGCACTAGACTTAAAAAAAATTGTTACAGAAACAAATGCTTTTTAAGAATGCAGATTTACATTATTAAGATAAGTCTTTACAAATGAGAATAAATTAATAATTTGGTATAAAAAGCTGTCTTTTCTCTGATTTATTAGTGCTCGATATAATACTGATTATATTTAGTAACAGCATTCAGTAAATCAGTGTAAAAAATACAGTAAATTTTATTCTACCTTCTCCCCATGCCCAAACTTCTACAGGTAGACCATTACTCTTACGTACTGTTTAAGGTTATAAAAAACGTAAATTTGTTTTCAACTAAATTCAGTTAAATTCTGACAGTGTTTTTATTTTAACAGTATTTGAAGATAAAGCTTAAGTAACCTAAAACCTGGGATAATATTAAATTGGGTTAATTTATGGGTAGTCATTGTATACCTAGATAATTTCAAAATAAGACAAAATACTGAAACATTGATTACTAGGTATAATCTTAAGGGTTTTTAAAATATACTAAAAAGCTTTATCTTTGGCTAGTAGTAATGAATGTGAGAAAGTATAAAGGGGTGTGTGTGTGTCTATAGAAGGTTTTGTTATGTACTGTGTTCAGGAGTTGTGGGGCACAGTTGGTTAATTGTCCACCTTCGGCTCAGGTCATGGGGCTCCTTGCTCAGCGGGGAGCCTGCTTCTATCTCTCCCTCTGCCCGCCACTCCCCCTGCTTGTGCTCGCTCTCAAATAAATAAATAAAATCTATAATTTAAAAAAAAAAGAGTCGTGCTAGTCTGCTAAAATGTTTTTGTGTATGACAGACAGCTCTGAACCCCCTAGTTCTCTGGGAAGTACAAGTCAATTACTTTGGTTAAAAGTTGTACTTAATATGGATGGCAGATAAAAACTTTGTGTATATACTTTTAATTTTCAAGCAAAAGAGTTGTGTTGTTTTTTTTTTTTTCCTCAGAGCAACATTTCTCAAACTTTTTGGTCTCTAGACTCTTTTACACATAAAAATTATTGAGGACTCCCAAAAGCTTTTGATTAGGTGGTTTTTATCTATTATATTTTTTTGTGTTTGAAATTAAAACTGAGAACATTTTTAAAGTATTTGTTGATTCGTTTGAAAATATCAATGCTCATTGCTTATTAACATGAATTTTTAAAAATACTGTATTTTATAAGGGGCGCCTGGGTGGCACAGCGGTTAAGCGTCTGCCTTCGGCTCAGGGCGTGATCCCGGCGATCTGGGATCGAGCCCCACATCAGGCTCCTCCACTATGAGCCTGCTTCTTCCTCTCCCACTCCCCTTGCTTGTGTTCCCTCTCTCGCTGGCTGTTTCTATCTCTGTCAAATAAATGAAATCTTAAAAAAAAAAAAAATACTGTATTTTATAAAACACTACTTTTTGTGAGAACAACATTGTTTCATGTTTCTGCAAATCTGTTAAATGAGCCTGAAAAAAAAAAGCTATGAAATATGTCGTAGCTTTGGCAGAGTTTGCTTATTTTGGTGGTCTTGCTTTCTTGGTTTACTCATTGATGCCTTTACTGCCAGAATGAAGATTATCCGTTCCCTGTAATCCAGCTGGACAGCAGAGACTCTGTACAACAATAGTTTTTGGTACTTTATGGTGACTTTATTATATTATTGATTGCTTGAAGGGAAAAAAACCCACAAAGAACAAAGGCTCATCACTTACGAAAGAACTCAGGTTTTGTTAGTCCCATTAATAGACACCAGCTCTGGTTTCTCAGGTGTCCCACAATCCTAGCTTAAATGCCAGATGGCCTCTGACAACACTTTTGGTGTTGCCTTCCAAAAATTGGACCCTAAATGTAGACAAAAATTTTTTTTCAGAATATCCGTTATGCCTAAAACAGTCATTGAGATTTCTGAGTGCCCCTGGAAAATCACAAAAGTCGTTCACCTTCTAAAAAGAGAACGACTATAGAATTAATTAGATTTCTTTGAAGTGTCAGTCCTGCGAGGGCTGTGCGAGAAGAGCAGCTGCCAGATCAGAAGAGGCGCTCGCTCGGGCTCTCCTTGGTTACGCTTGTGCAGATAAAATGGTATGAATGCAAATATTTCAGAAAACGTTTGCTTTATGAGAATGCCTTTCTGCCCATAATATGTTTTTATTCTCAGAGGAAGTGATGGAATTTGTTATGAAATAGTTATGTACCATACCCCAAAAGAGAATTTGTCTCTCCTCCATTCTTATGTTACCAGTTGGAGAAATAATCACAACCAGAAGTCTCTGCCACCTGTAGATGATTTGGGGTGTGTGTGTGTGTGTGTGTGTACCTTCAACAAAGGACAGAATCAGAGCCTTGTGGGAAAGGATTATACCAAGTACCTTAAACTAGTAACACTTCATGAACGAGACTTTTGAGCTAGCACAGCTTCAACAGCTTTCAGGCTACAGCAGTGCTCGGAGTCAGGATTTTCAGGGCACCTTTTTTTTTTTTTTAAAGATTTTATGTATTTGACAGAGACAGCCAGCGAGAGAGGGGGAACACAAGCAGAGGGAGTGGGAGAGGAAGAAGCAGGCTCCCACCGGAGGAGCCTGATGTGGGGCTTGATCCCAGAACCCTAGGATCAGGCCCTGAGCCAAAGGCAGATGCTTAATGACTCCCGCCACCCAGGCGCCCCCTCAGGGCATTTTTTATTCTGGATGCTGAGTGACCGCTCCATCGAAGTGGCCTGCTGGCCTCGGATGCTGCCGAACATGATTTCTTTTTTTTTTTTTTTTTAGGATTCAAGAACAGGAGTTTTATTAGTTTTCCAGGTGAATTACCAAATTAGAAACCACTGGTGCAGGTTTTAACCAAAGTAACTTCTAAATTATTTTTTTTCCACATGAGTATTATATAAGCTGGTAATTTCCTTTTTTTTTTGTAATAATATTTTTTTATTATATTATGTTAGTCACCATACAGTACATCCCTGGTTTTTGATGTAAAGTTCGATGATTCATTAGTTGCATATAACACCCAGTGCACCATGCAATACATGCCCTCCTTACTACCCATCACCAGTCCCATTCCCCCACTCCCCCCCCAAGCCCTCAGTTTGTTTCTCATAGTCCATAGTCTCTCATGCTTCATTCCCCCTTCTGATTACCCCCCCTTTCTTTATCCCTTTCTTCCCCTACCAATCTTCCTAGTTCTTATGTTCCATAGATGAGAGAAACCATATGATAATTGTCTTTCTCTGCTTGACTTATTTCACTTAGCATTATCTCCTCCAGTGCCGTCCATGTTGCAGCAAATGTTGAGAAATCGTTCTTTCTGATAGCTGAGTAATATTCCATTGTATATATGGACCACAGCTTCTTAATCCACTCATCTGTTGAAGGACATCTCGGCTCCTTCCACGATTTAGCTATTGTGGAAAATGCTGCTATGAACATTGGGGTGCATACGGCCCTTCTCTTCACTACGTCTGTATCTTTGGGGTAAATACCCAGTAGTGCAATGGCTGGATCATAGGGTAGCTCAATTTTTAACTTTTTAAGGGACCTCCACACTGTTTTCCAGAGTGGCTGTACCAACTTGCATTCCCACCAACAATGTAGGAGGGATCCCCTTTCTCCACATCCTCTCCAACAATTGTTGTTTCTTGCCTTGTCAATTTTTGCCATTCTAACTGGCATAAGGTGGTATCTTAGTGCAGTTTTGATTTGAATTTCCCTGATGGCTAATGATGTTGAAAATTTTTTCATGTGTCTGTTAGCCATTTGTATGTCATCATTGGAAAAGTGTCTGTTCATATCTTCTGCCCATTTTTTGATTTGATTATTTGTTTCTTGTGTATTGAGTTTGAGAAGTTCTTTGTAGATCTTGGATACCAGTCTTTTATCTGTAGCGTCATTTGCAAATATCTTCTCCCATTCCGTGGGCTGCCTCTTAGTTTTTCTGACTGTTTCCTTGGCTGTGCAGAAACTTTTAATCTTGATGAAGTCCCATAAATTCATTTTATCTTTTGTTTCTCTTGCCTTTGGGGATGTGTCATGAAAAAGGTTGCTTTGGCCGATGTCGTAGAGGTTGCTGCCTATGTTCTCCTCTAGAATTTTGATGGATTCCTGTCTCACATCGAGGTCTTTCATCCATTTGGAGTTTATTTTTGTGTATGGTGTGAGAGAGTGGTCAAGTTTCATTCTTTTGCATGTAGCTGTCCAATTTTCCCAGCACCATTTATTGAAGAGACTGTCTTTTTCCCACTGGATGTTTTTTCCTGCTTTATCAAATATTAGTTGCCCAAAGAGCCGAGGGTCCATTTCTGGGCTCTCTATTCTGTTCCATTGGTCTGTGTGTCTGTTTTTGTGCCAGTACCATGCTGTCTTTGTGATCACAGCTTTGTAGTACAGCTCGAAATCCGGCATTGTGATGCCCCCAGCTTTGTTTTTCCTTTTCAACAGTTCCTTGGAGATTCGGGGCCTTTTCTGGTTCCACACAAATTTAAGGGCTGTTTGTTCCAGTTCTTTGAAAAATGTCATTGGTATTTTGATCGGGATAGCATTGAAAGTGTAGATTGCTCTGGGTAGCATGGACATTTTAACTATGTTAATTCTTCCGATCCATGAGCATGGAATATCTTTCCATCTTTTTATGTCTTCCTCAATGTCTTTCAAGAGTGATTTATAGTTTCTAGAATATAGATCCTTTACGTCTCTGGTTAAGTTAATTCCAAGGTAACGTATGGTTTTTGGTGCTATTGTAAATGGGATGGATTCCCTAATTTCTCTTTCTTCAGTCTCATCATTCGTGTATAGAAATGCCACTGATTTCTGAGCATTGATTTTGTATCCCGCCACGTTACTGAACTGCTGTATAACTTCTAGTCGTTTGGGGGTGGAGTCTTTTGGGTTTTCCGTATAGAGTATCATGTCATCTGCGAAGAGAGACAGTTTGACTTCTTTGCGTATTTGGATACCTTTTATCCCGAACATGATTTCTACAGGACATAACAAACCCAGGCGGGAAACTGTGCTGTGGGGCTTTGCTTGGAATATTGCTGAGGTTTTCATTTCCATTTTCTAGATACATGAGGAAACTCCTTCGTAAGCTGCCCGTACTGTCTGTAACCCATAACAATTAGTAGACTCTGCTTTGGGAAATGAAACATTTAGAAATGATACCTAGTTTTCTGCTGCGCTCCTTCTTCCCCACCTCACTTACCGACCCCTTGACCCCGCCCTGGAATTCCTGTGAAGTCTCCCTATTTTGTGTGGTGATATTTGCATAGGTTCACTAAGAAGAATCTGTCCATTTTAAGAAATCTGTGGTGGGATATCTGGCGGGCTCCGTTGGTAGAGCATGCAACTCTTGGTCTAAGGGTTGTAAGTTTGAGTCCCACACTGGGTGGAGAGATGACTTAAAATCTTAAAAAAATTTATAGTAAAACAGATATAACATAAAATTTACCATTTGAACCATTTTAAGTATACAGTTCAGTGGGATTAATAAGGAATTGGTAATTCTCTAAAACAACAGGAATAATTCGTCAGGTAAGTGGAATTGTACAGTGTATTTGCTTTTGTGCCTGGCTTGTTTTATTCGTGTAATGTCTTCAGAGTTCATCCGTGTGGGAGCCCTGCCAGAATTTCATTCTTTTTTTGGTGCATGGTAAAATACGCATAACATAAAATTTACCATTTTAACCGTTTTCCTTTTTTTAAGATTTTATTTATTTATTTGAGGGAGAAAGAGAGCACAAGCAGGGGGAGCAGCAGAGAGAGAAGCAGGCTCCCCGCTGAGTAGGGAGCCTGACATGGGACTCGATCCCAGGACCCTGGGGTCATGACCTGAGCCGGAGGCAGACGCTTAACCGACTGAGCCACCAGGCGCCCCCATCTTAACCATTTTCAAACGTGTAGTTCAGTGACATTAAGTACATTTACATCATGCAACCGTCGCCACTACCCATGTCCAGAATTTTTTCATCTTCTCAGCTGAAATTTTGTACCCCTTAAATAGTGACTCCCCATTTTCTCCTCCTCCAAGCCCCCGGCAACCACCATTGTACTTTCTGTCTGTGAATGTGACTAGTCTGGGCACCTCATATAAGTGAAATTATATAATATCTGCCCTTTTGTATCTGGCTTATCTCACTTGGCATGTCCTCAAGCTTCACCCATGTTGTTGTGTGTCAGAATGTTCTTCCTTTTTTTTTTTCTTTTTGGTAAAGATTGTATTTATTTATTTGAGAAAGAGCATTTGAGCAAGCATGAGTGGGGTGGGGTGGGGGGGAGCAGCAGAAGCAGAGGGACAAGCAGACTCCCTACTGAGCAGGGAGCCCGATGCAGGACTCAATCCCAGGACCCTGGGATCATGACCTGAGCCGAAGGCAGACGCTTAACCGACAGGGACCCAGACACCCCTTTCTTCCTTTTTGAAGCTGCATTAATATTCAACTGTATGGATAACACCAGGTTTCGTTTATCCATTCACCTATCTGTGGACATTTGCACAGCTTTTGTGAATAGTGCTGCTGGAACGCGGCTTTGAATAGCTGTTTGAATCACTGTTTTTACTTCTTTTGTGTATATACCCAGAAGCAGAATAATGTAATATAAATTAAATCATATGGTAATTCTTTGTATAATTTTTTGAGAAACTGTTACCAAACTCAGACTTGTTTGAGTCTGAGATACTGGCTTTGGAGCAAAGAAAGCTTTATTATCAAAAGGGCAGTCCAATGAGAAATCAGGGATCATTTCCAAAGCTGAGTGGCCCTTTTGAGTCTAGGGACAGCTTATATATTCGAGAGGAGAGTAAGGGCTTTCTTGAAACCTTAAGGGGGTGGGGCTCAACAACCTGGAAGTAAGCGTTCTTCCAAACAGTGAGGCACTATTTGGGACCTGGTACATCAAGAGAGATATTACCATCCAGTCTCCACTAGGTTTATTTAATTTTAATTTTATTTATTAGAGAGCGCGTGTGTGTGCACAAGTGGGGGGAGCAGCAGGCGGAGGCAGAGGGAGAAGCAGGTTCCTGCTGAGCAAGGAGCCCAGTGCCGGACTCAGTCCCAGGACGTTGGGATCAGGACCTGAGCCAAAGGCAGATGCTTAACCAACTGAGCCACTCAGGCGCCCCACCCCCCCCTGCCGCCGCATTAGGTTTCTACAATCAATGAGTAAACAGGGAGTAGGGGTAAAAAGGCAAAGTTAATGACTGATCCTGCATGAAACAATTAGGGAGCATAACAGAACGTGGAGCTGGCCTCAAACCAAGCGTCTGGTCTCAAAACTGCCATACTGTGCTTTTTTTAAACCAGGATATAATTGGACAAGCTGATAAGTGTAACCAGGACCTTACTTGGAATGTCGTATTTCTTCATGGTGCCCATGTAATCTGCTATGACAAGCCACTTTTCACTTTATGGAGCCAGTGCCTACAAAGCCTTGCCAGGAACCCTGCCTGGCCCCGGGCTCATAGGGCCCTAGCCGTACAGGGGCTTAGGAAGGTCACTTCCTGACAGGCCAGGGAATTTAAGATGCTTGGTGGACCTGAATAAGAGGCAGTTGACTATGCAAATGGACAGTGGCCAGACCGCCCCTAAAAGCAGAACCCACCACCTGCAGCAACCTACCCAGGAAACTAACCTCTCCTTACCGACTGACTAGCGCAGGAGGGCAGGCTGCTGCTGGAAATCAGACATCTGTCTCTGGTGACAATCCAGAGAGCTAAAAATAACTGCTGTAACGATTGGCCCCTAATGGCCTTCATTAATAACTGGTTTCCTCCTGTTTGTCCCTGCTTCCAACTTAGCATCATCCAGAAAAAGCCACATATACACCCCTAACCAACTGGTCACCTCGGGTGCCACCAGCCTCCAGCTGGGGCACACAGGAAGCCCCTTCCTTTTCTTCACTGTAAGTCTTCCCCACTCTGCCGGCCTTTGAGAATCTGCCAGATGCGAGTGTCTGGATAAATAGCTTTTGTTCCCAGTTGGTTGCACTTCCTTTATTTCCATAGAGGAATCCACTCACATTTATGGGAACTGCCAGTGAGACCTACTGGAATTGCTTAGGCTTGGGTTCCTGCCCTCGGGTCTCAAATAATAAGGTGTTTAAAGGTCCAGTCCGAGATTCCTTATGAAAGTCTCCAGTCAGAAGTTGATTTTGTGGCCCTAGTAGTTCAATATTTCGTAGCTCTAAATTTGCAAAAGAAACTTTTAGAGGTTTAACTGGTTACTGAACACTCTTGCTGCACTGATGTAAATTATTGGGTGGTGGAATGAGACCAGCCCTTATTTATGTCAAAGAATTAATCTTTGAGATGATTATCATAGGCAGGAAGACTGTCGGGAAAAATTGTGAAAGACTTTGAAATGGGAAATAAAAAAACCCAACCTGGATGTTCTGGCTAGCATGCCCTTTAAGGTTTTCTTCGCCTTTTATTGCCTTTGGTTTATTTTACATCTTTGTAAGTTGCAGAAAACTGATACTAATGCAATTGATTGTTCATAGAAATGCAAATGAGCTGTCCAGTGGAATAGCTTGTGGATATTGACAAGTTTGGGGCGTGTTTGTAAATTCATTTCAGCTTTCCCATTGCCTGTGGCTGTAGATCTTTGATTCCTTTGAATGGTAATTAAATAAAATCTCTGATATGTGTTCGTTTAAGAAGGAAGAGTAAAAGGAAATCCACCTTCTCCAAACCCGTTTTTCTGAGGACACCAAGGCCCAGAAAAGTGAACTCCCTCCCTGCCCGTCTTTTCCAGATAGCATTTTCTCTTCTGGATCCCCAGTCTGAGGAAAACATAAAAATATCTATATTTTTATAGATTTTTGTATTTTATGGGGAAAACATAAGTGTATTTTCGTAGATATACAGCTGACCTCTGAACAACACGGGTTTGAATTGTGCAGGTCCACTTACGTGCAGATTTTTTTCCATATATAAACTTAGGCATTGGTAAGTACAGTGCAGTACTCTTAAGTGTATCTTCCTGATGATTTTCTTAATGACATTTTCTTTTTTTCTAGCTTTAATTTTTAAATTTTTTAAAAGGTTTATTTATTTATTCATTTTAGAGAGAGAGATTGAGAGCAGGGTGAGGGGCAGAGGGAGAGGAGAGAGAGAATCTCAGGCAGACTCCATGCTCAGCACAGAGCCCGATGTGGGTCTCAATCTCAACCCTAATATCATGACCTGAGCTGAAATCGAGTTTGGACGCTTAACCGACTAAGCCACCCAGGCCCCACCTTGCTTACTTTATTAAAGGAATACAACATATCATACATATAACATGCAAAGTATGTGTTAATTAACTATTTATGTTATCAGTAAAGCTTCTGGTCAACATTAGTAGTTCAGTTTTGGGGGAGTTAAAAGTTATACGCCCATTTTTGACTGCACAGGCGTCAGTGCCCCTAATCCCCACATTGTTCAAGGGTCAACTGTATATAGACCTAGGTCTATCTATAAAAATAGATATAAATATATCTTCATATATATTTATCTATAAAAAAGATACAGATATATAAGATACATGGAGAGTGAAAAATAAAGGAAAACCTCACCAACGTGGAGTCAAGAGGCCAGCAAGGGGCGCTCTTGTCCCCCCCTTAAGTGCAGACCTAATGGGAAGAGAGCGTACCTTGCAAGCCCCCTAGTCTGCTGCCCCAGCAGGAGGACGGATGAGAGCACAAATGAGCCCAGTCAATGAGAGACTGTCATAGCTCAGCCAGTGAGAAGCCACTATACTTGGAGCCCCCAGTTTACTCCAGTGGACTTTTTGTTTGTAACTGCCCTCCAGGCTTCCCCCTTTCCTCTCCAAGTGTTCTCCTTGCTGAGGACTTGCCTATAGTTTTGCCTTAACGGTTTAATTTTTTTAAGGTGAACATTTCACACAGTTGACCTTTGAACAACATAGGGGTAGGGGTCCTGACTCCCCCACTTCCAGCCCCACGGTCAGAAATCTACATAGGACTTTTGACTCCTCAGTAACTTAACTGCTAACAGCCTACTGTTGACAAGAAGGCTTACTGATAACACACACGGTCAATTAACATATCTTGTATGTTGTATGTATTATAGGCTGTATTCTTACAATAAAGTAAGCTAGAGAGGGGCGCCTGGGTGGCTCAGATGGTTAAGCATCTGCCTTCGGCTCAGGTCGTGATCTCCAGGTCCTGGGATTGAGCCCCACTTCCGGCTCCTGGCTCAGCAGGGAGTCTGCTTCTCCCTCTGCTGCATTCTGTCTCTGTCTCTCTCAAATGAATAAATAAAATCTTTTAAAAAAATCAAGCTAGAGAAAGGGAAATGTTATTGAGAAAATCATAAGGAAAATACATTTACAGTACTATACTGTAAAAAAATCTGTGTATAAGTGGACCGATGAAGTTTAAGCCCCTGTTTTCAAGGGTCGACTGTATATAGAGAGATATCTTTTCCCATGGGTCTTTTTTTTTTTAAGATTTTATTTCTTTGAGAGAGTGAGCACGCGAGAAAGCACAGGTGGTAGAGCGGGAGAAGCAGGCGCCCCCCCCCCCCATGGGTCATTTTTACCATTGTTCCTCCAGCTGCATGCACCATGCCTGCACGTTGAACGAGTTCAGTCTGGGTTGTTGATTGATGACAGCCATACTCACAGTCACACAGCTGGTCAAGTTGATGGGCTGGGGTCACGCAGAGTTGGGTTCTCCCAGCATAACCGTAGCATGCCCCCCTGTGCAACGTTGAGTGACTGTGACGTCTGCTTGGTGGTTGGTTAGGAGGTGAGTATGGTGGGGGGGGACATAGGTGAATCTATGTTGGGAAGGAGAGGCCTGCCCTGCCAAGGTTTTGTCCTCATAAAACCTTTGTCCTTCTGGGGCACTTGTGTATATTTGCTCCTGCCTCATTTTGGCCCAGGCTGCCCAAATCGACTGACTTTATGGGATAGTGTTGGGCTGTTTTTTGGTGAACTTTGGGGTTTTCGGTTAATACAGGGACATTTGGCATGCAGGGTGAGGGTCTCAGGCCTCAGGAAAGGGGACTGGAGTCTGAGTAGACACATATCAGATATCCACTGTCTGCTTATGTTACTCCTGGAAAACAGGCCCAGAGGTGGGGACCAACTTGCCCCACCCGCCCAGCTTGGGCAACTCTGCAGGTGCTGAGGTGTTCCCTACCCTCACTGGGCAGCCTCCGGTCTCGGCCTTGACTCAGAAAATTGGAGTGGAAGTGCCTTCTTTTCTTTACAGGGATGTCATGAAGAATAGAAGCCACAAGCAGAGGTGAGCCTGGCACTGTGGCTGGTGTATTCGGATGTTGTCAGTATATGGTGGCTACTGGGGTCTTGTATGAGTAATAATATTTGCCTTTCCTGCACTTCAGAATCCTAGACTCATAATGGTGGGGGAGTAAGACCAGCCATGCAGAATCTCAAGTCCTAGGCTGTGTCCATCACAGGTGTGTCTTGGGACTGGTGAAATCCTGGCTGTGAACATGCTAGGTAACCGGAAAGCCTTGTCCAGAGGGAAGCCAGTGGCTTACTGTTTCCCGTTCCCATCTATCTTGCCATTTTCCCGCTCAATCTCAGAAAGGCGAGGATATCAGTTCTTGGCTGTGTGGATTTTCCTTCTTGCTGGCAGCTTTGGTAAGGAATTGGGGTTCAGGGATGGAGCCATTGTTGACACGGAGCCTTTGAGATTTTCAGTGGGTCTTCTTCACTCCTGGATGCCTGGTCCTGCTCGCAGCTGACAGTTTGACTCATTGAGTTTCTTCTTGAGTAACAAAGCAGTGAAGCCAGAGGTGAACCAGATGCGGGCAGATACTCTGCCCTGAAGGTTTATGCCTCCCCTGAGGCCCTGCTCAGCCAGGCGTGGGAGTGCAGCCCCCTTTCCTAAAGACCTCCATTGGGCCACATGTCCACGGGGTACTGTGGCAGTGACCCTAAGGCCTGTGTGACCTGGGCACAGCCCAGCTGAGCTACAGTCCCTGTTGTCTCTGACCACCATGAGGCCTGTGTGCACGCTGAATTTTCATGTCCATTATCTCCTTTGATTCTGGACTTAGTAGGAAAACACCACACCAGGGTATTCATCATAGTCCAGTTTTTAATGGTGAAAAAATGGAAACTATAAATGTCCAATAATAAGGCATTAATTGTATTGCATTAATTGTATGTACAGTAGAACAGGGTTTTCAGCCTCAGCACTGTTGATATTTTGGGCTAGAGAATTCTTTGTTCTGGGGCCTGCCTTGTTGCTCTGGACAACGTTGAGCAGCGTGCCGCTGGATGCCAGCAGCACACTCCCCAGACAACCAGAAATGTCTCCAGACACTGCCACGTGTTCCTTGGGGGGTGAAGTCATTCCTGGTTGAGAACAAACCTCTGCAAAATAAAACATTTTTCAAAAAATACCTGTTGAAGGAGAAATATAATCACAATTCAAAAGAAGACGACGGTCTACCTGAGGGTGTGGACGTGTATATTGTTAACCTTAAAAATAAAACTGCCAGTTATATTTACCGGCAAAAATAGGTTTATTCAGCAATAGCAAAGAATTGCAATTTGGGACAAGCTAGCCTACCAAAGCCATAGGCAAGTCCCTAGAACAAAGGAGAGGAACACTCTTTTATGGAGCTTTGGGAGAAGCTGGGAGGGCTGTTAGAAACAAAATTTCATTGGGTGTAACTGGGAGTTTGAAGTATAGTGACTTTCGTTGGCTGAGCTGTGACCCGCTCTCATGGCTGGGCTGTGGGGGGAGGCCTACCTTCCTTCGGCGGTGGTAGTTCAGTATCTACTGGCAGGGGTGTGGGAGCGCCCCCTGCTGGCTTCCCGACTCCATTCTAACCAAGGCTTCTTTTTATTAATTTTCACATTTCTCCCTTTTGATCAAGATCTGTTTTGAAAGCATTGCTGATCAGGAGTCAGGTTTTCTATATGTAGTGGTTTTGTTCCTCGGTGCCAAGAAGGACCTTCCTTGGTTGTCGTGTCCTACTTGCGGGGGGGGGGGGGGAGTACAAAGCAGTTGAAACCACTTAAGGCCACATTTGATAACGAGGAGGGTTAGAAGAGAGAACTCTCTGGCACTTCCCACCTATAGTCTATATTTATCAAAATGTAAGCATTGGAGGTCATCTTGAAGCACCGTGTTATTGGGTACATGGTTTTTAGAAAGTTTGACAGACAACAAAATACAAAACTGAAAATAATTCAGTTTTGATTTCTGCTTAAAGAAGTAACATGAATTCCACATTATATGATGGTTCTAAGCCAGGACTCTAACTCTGAAAGCAGCCAGCTGAAATATTTATTGGCACTTAATTCTGGCTTGAGGGAGAAATGTTCTCTCTACAAAAGCATGCCTCCTAGAAGTCTCTGCTTGTAAAGGGTCCAGGAAAGGATAATACTGGATACAGCAAGAGCAAGCTGAAAGACAGAAATGAGCACACTCAGGTTCAGTGCAAGTGGAAAAATGCAGCCATAGCTCTTGGACTTTGTGCAGAGCAGCAAAACTTAAGCAAGGTTTTAAATCAGTATTGTTATATCTCAGAAGAGCCGTTTGGAACGAAATGTTTGATTGATAATAAAGTCTGTGAAGTTGCAAATTCAGAGGTCATTAATTTGGATAAGAATCCAGAGTCAGTTAATAGTTTAGATGAAGGAAGGCTTTTGTGACTTCTGAATCTTGTTAACCCTTCAGAAAAAGCAAGTGAGAAATGAGTCCCAGAATCATGATGAGGTTGTTTCCAAAAGGCCATAATCAAAAGAAGAGGTTTCCCCCTTGCAGGTAAGGACATCATGTTTCCATGAAGAAGAGAGAAGCAGTAGTGAGAAAAAGGCGTACAGGCCTGCTCCAGACCTCTTGGAAAGCTGTCTTACCCGGTGGTGTCTGCTTCAATTCCAGACCTTTCATTCCAGGTCGGCAGGGGGTGTGCAGGTCTAGCCAGGGTCTGGTGCTTTCTTTAGAGGTGTTGTGTGAATCCAAGAGCCTTTTCCCTGGAGTGTGATGGCTTAAGAGTTGGTTAGCAGTCTCTGATAAGGTCGAGTCTTTCTGGAGGTGTCTTTTCCGATAGATGAAATCTCCATGTTGCAAGATGGGGTGCTCAAGGTTGTCATCTCCTGGGGCGCACTGTGAGAAGACTGAGCTACCAAAGCCTGGTTATTTTTAATAGAAGCAATTAGACCTTTACAATTTTGAAGTAGCTGTCCTTTTAAAATCAAGGGTCAGAGGAGGCAGGGGCCAAGTACCTTGGATGTCCTATGAGGATCTCAAAGGGTGACAGACTATGCTTTCCCATAAGGCAGATCTGGGCGTTGGAAGGACTGGTGGCGGTGCTTGCAGCTACCGTATTTGGAGGGTCTCCACACATTTTGCCAGCTGAGTCCTAATACTGCTGTTAGTGTATTTGACTAACGCTGAGGAGTAGAGGAGGTATGGACAATGAAAGTATAGAAACAGCACAGACTTGTCGAAGTCCCTGATTAGTAAAATGGGTTTCCTCTTCACTTTGAAGTTTGAGAGGGTCCTCAGATAGGGATAATCTTTTCTTCTTCTTTTTTTTTTTTAAGATTTCTTTGATTTGTTTATTTGAGAGAGAAAGCACAAGCAGAGGGAGGGGCAGAGGGAGAGAATCTCAAGCAGACTCCATGCTGAGTGTGGAGCCTGATGCGGGGCTCAGTGCCAAGACCTTGAGATCATGACCTGGGCAGAATCCAAGAACTGGATGCTTAACTGACTGCACCACCCAGGCGCCCCGAGGGTAATCTTCTTCTAACAGAATTTTAGCCACAGGAGAGGCATTTGCCGGTGTAAAAGCTTTGGTCAGTGGGAAAACACAAGCCATGAATAAAACATTTATCCCCAACATCCATGAGATGGGGAAACTATATAAAATCCATTTATCTGAACAGCTTTCTCTGGATTGTACTTTGGGTGGGTGGGACAAGTGAGGTGGACAGTTTTTGTGGCCTTGTTAATATTTCCCCACTGGTACTCGTTCGTGAATGCTGTCATTTTGTCAGTAGATCAACTGTTTAATGCATGTACAGTGGTAAATAGCAAAAACTTTAGAATTTCTGGTAGGGCTGGATTGTTACTTGGTCCAAACCAGAGTTCTCTTTTTATCAAACCATTGAACAATTGTTACATTTCCAATATTGTTTTTTCCTCTCTCGGGTCAATTGGGTCTCTCTGGTCAGTTTTTCCAAATTCTCATTGGTGAGAACATCCCTTTGGAATATGACAGAGGTTTGGCTACTGGTTCCCTTGAAAGTGTGGTTTTTGGTTTTGTTTTTCGTGAAACTGTCAGCAAGGTCGTTTCCTTTGAATTCTAGGGAATTGCGTCTGGAATGCCCATGGAACTCAACAGCCCGAGCAGCCAGTAAAAGTATGGCATCCAGTAAATTATGGACATAGGAGCCCTTTAAGATTGTATCCCCATTGGAGGCAAGGGTACCTCCTTGTTCTCATACTGTTCCAAAGTCACGAGCTCACCAAAGGCGTATGGACTATCGGTGTAAATGTTTGCCGTTTTGCCCTTTGCTAAGGAACCAGCTTGAGTGAGGGCGTGTAGCTGCCCGTTGGGCTGACACAGCCGGGGGGCGAAAGTGCTGCTCATTGTCCACAGAAGGACTTGCATGAGTAGCATACCCAGCACGGCAGTTACCATTTTCCTCTTTATCAACGGGAATACTAAGAATGCCCTATAGAGGGGCGCCTGGGTGGCTAAGTGTTAAGCGTCCGCCTGCGGCTCAGGTCAGGCTCAGGTCATGATCCCAGCGTTCTGGGATCGAGCCCCGCATCGGGCTTCCTGCTTAGCGGGAGGCCTGCTTCTCCCTCTCCCACTCCCCCTGCTTGTCTTCCCTCTCTCCTGCCTCTCTCTCTGTCAAATAAATAAATAAAATCTTAAAAAAAAAAAGAATGCCCTATATAGATTAATTCCAGTGAAAAGAATCTGCTTTCAGTGGAAATGAATCTCAGTAGCATATGGGAGTTAGGGACAGCAGGGTGCCCTGGGATAGCAGTGTTACTTGCTGCTCAGAGGTCCTGGGCTAACTTCTATTCTTGGCCACTGGGTTTTCTTACAGGTAAAACAGGAGCATTCCAGGGACTCGTGTAGGAAGTAATGAGGCCTGAGCCTTGTGATCTTCTGTTATGGGCTTAATGCCTTGAAGTGCTTGGGTGTCTTTGTTTATACAGTGTTGATTAACGCTGAGGAGAGGTTTTGCGAGATCTCTTTGAATCCCGCTGGGAGGTGCACTGTGGATTCTGCCAGTTATCATCGCTTGAAGATTTTGCCCGTAAAGAGAGAAGTAACTGAGCCGGTCGGAGTCAATAATCAGTGTCTCCAGACTCGGCTATAGCGCCATCAGGAAGGAACACATAAAGATGTCAAAAGCTCATCTAATTTTTCTGGTTGGCTGTTTTGGTTACTACTAACAGATTCTAGAATTATTTACCCCTTTTGGGAGAAAGAAATTCCAGCCTGATACTTTTCTAAAAAAGTCTCAGCCCAGCAAATGCATAGCGGTGGAAGAACGAAGGAGACAGTGTTGTATACATCTCTGAAAGGGTCTAGACAAAGGGCATAGGTTCAGAGACAGGAACGTGTTGAGGTTTAGGAGACCCCTACTATTTGAGCTGTTTTAGTACTCGGCAGTGGAGGCTACGTTATAGCAGTGGGGTCCAGTGCTGAGAGTATAGCTCTGATGTCAGTACGGACAAAGAGATTAATTCCTGATCTGGAGAGCGGTCTCCCCAGGCCAGTTAAGAGTGAGGGTTGGGAAGAGCCCCTGCAGTTCCTTGGAGCCTCATCCCTGGGACGTGGGGTCCCGGAAAGGCTGGCTACGGGCTTGAAGGCTCCTGAAGTGCTTAAGTTTGTCACAAGCTTTTTTCCTGTATCCTGGCTCTTTGCAATAATAGCAGAAACTGGGAGGTTTTTGATTTGTTTAGGAGCCTTCATTTGCCAAAGTTGGAAATTAAGAATTTCAGCGGTCTTTCTCTTAGGTTACTTACCTGGATGCGAGCCAGCCGCTCTGGCAAGTTAAATCTGGAGTGGACACAGTTTCCTATTCCATCCTGGTCCTTTTTAACTAAAGGAGAAAAACTAGCCCATTAACAAACACAATTAAATGCTACCCAGGTGGATTCACATCTAAAGGAAGACCAGAACTTTCTTTAAAAACATTCTGGAGGGCGTCTGGATGGCTCAGTTGGTTAGGAGTCTGCCTTTGGCTCAGGTTCTGATCCCAGGGTTCTGATCGAGCCCCACATTGGGGGTCCCTGCACAGTGGGGAGTCTGCTTCTCCCTCTCCCTGCTGCTCCCCCCATCAAATAATTAAATCTTAAAAAAACAACCGATTTTGGACTCGACTGTAATAGTCATGAACAGGTTCATCAGGCTTCGTTTGCAAACCTGAACTTTACTCCTATCAGCAGGCTTAGGAAAAGCCACTGTAATTGCTCTTGAACATTTCCCAATGAGTGTTGGAGCACCTTGCCAAAAGTGAGGGGTTAGGTGATCTAAATCCCCTTCGGGATGTTCCCATTGGGCTAGTTTCATCCAGTGTTTGGCCAGGCCCTCACCAAGGAGCATGTGGACTAATTAATAAAAATCTGAGAAACCAGGTTGATAAGGTTGATATGTTAAATTCTTTAGCAATCTATAGGGCCCTCAGTTACTTTAGGAAACTAATAACTATGGCCGGCAGTTTGGCCTTAGTCCAAGAAACATAAGAAACTTGGGGTTTATTGAGATCCTCAGAAGACTAAACTTTAAAGGGGCAAAGGTTTAATAGGTTGAAGAGAGGAGACAGTGGGGAGAGGTTTGGAGGAAAAGTGAAGTTTGGCAGAAAGAATAGAGGAAAATGGCGCTGGAGCTGGGGCCTGAGCACAGGTGGCTGCCTCCTGTCTGGAAACAAGGGTGGGGATGGGGGTGGGTGGGAGGCTTCAGAAGCAATTTTGACTTCTTTCTACTGTGTGCCTCAGTTAATTTCAAAGTAGTATTTTGCAGAGACAAACCTAGAATCCTGACATTTGGGAGCCTCAAGGTACTGATTAAAATAGACATCCCATTCAGTTTTTTCCCCTTTTTTTAGGGGCCACAGCTTTCTAATTTAGAGTAAGACAAGTTTGGGGAGAAAAAGTGCCTCATAATGGCCACTGACATTCTAAATTACTTTTAGTTAAGTCCATTTAGTTAGAAATGTACATGAGAAGGGAGTGTAGTTTCTAAACAAAAAAACTGGCCAGCGTCTCAGAAGGGGGGGGGGTGCATTTGTATGACTGGGATCCCATTTCTTAGGTGTTTTTTGTTTGTTTCTCTAGAGCAAAAAGAAAAGTTCCTAAACAGCAAAGTTTCAACAGGAATAGCCTGGTCCCAACGGAGTCAGACTGAAGGCCAGCACAGTTCCAACAGAACAGTCGGTTCCTAAAAAAGGAGTCGGACCAAAGGCCAGACAAGTACTCTCAGAAAGGACAAGGCCTTAAAACAGGTCCCGAATAAAGCCTGGAAAGCTCAAGCATCGAGCGCAGAACTCGAAATCCAGAAGAAAACTTACCCTCAAACTTCAAGGTCAGTGAGAAAGCAGTGAGCATGACTGGCCCCGTGGGTCCCGGCACGTGTTCGCTGCCCAGCCTTACAGCTGTTGGGGGTCATCTGTGACCCCCACTTCCGATCACCAGATAATGGTAATCTTGGGAATAAAACTGCCACTGACTTTACCAGCAGCAGTGGGTTCATTCCGGAATAGCAGAGAACTGTAATTCAGAACAAGCAAGTTATGGCAAAACCATCTAAGTTCACAAAACAAAGGAGAGGACTGCTCCTTTCCAGAGGAAGGGGGGAAGCTGGGAGGGCTGTTAAAAAGCAAAAAGCCCATTGGAGTAAGGATAGTGGCCTCTCATCGGCTGACTGGTACCAGTCAATCATCGGCTGGATTGTTGCTGGGGTGAAAGGGTAGGAAGGTAACGTCAGAGTAGTACGTCTGTTTCTTCCTGTTGGGTGTGAAATTCAAGAGCAGTCATAGGGTGTGAGAGCGCTCCTGCTGGCCATGACTCCACTCTAAGCAGTGTTTCCTTTTATTTTCACAGTGTCAAAGTCTGGAGCAAATCAATTAAATGTTTATCTGAATTCTTTCTCTTAAAAAAAAAAAAGATTATTTACTTTAGAGAGAGCGTGAGTGGGCAGGCGTGGGCATAGTGGGGGGAGGGGCAGAGGGAGAGAATCTTCAAGCCAACTCCCTGCTGAGCACGGAGCTGGCGGCAGGGGCTCCATCTCACCACCCTGAGGCCATGACGTGAGCGGAAGCTGCGAGTTGGACACTTAACCAACCGAGCCACCCAGGAGCCCCATAGGTGAATTATTTCTTGAGAGAAGGAGGTGAAGGCCAGTGTTCATTCACTGCACCTTTACATTGGCAGTGACTTGTGGACATGGTTTGGCTTCTGTGGCCTTTTTCCTGAGGGACGTGTTCTCTTTCATTCTTTGTCCTGATCTGGTTAATGGCTCCAGCTCTTGCCTCTTGCCCTATGGAGGGCCTGTAGATGGCCCATAATGCAACGTCCTTGTGGGTTCCCTGTCCAAATACACGTGAGTCCTTTGCTCTTGACCACCGCCTCCCCCAGCCATACCCAGCCGTAGGGGTGGGCTCTTCCAGATACCCAGTGTGAGGGTTGGGGTGTAGCCTCTAGCTTTGCATGACCCCCAAAGGCCAACAGGAGCACCTGAGACTGGGAGATGGGCAGATCTGAGAATAATTGTGTCCCACAAATGTGCATGGCTCCCTGGCGTCAGAAAGCATGTCTTCCACCAGTGCTGGTCTTGGCCTCCTTTTCACTTGCATGTGGGAGCCTCGCCCTTCCTACAGAGGAGTTGGTCGTCTATTCTTGTTTTTTATCTCCTCTACATTGAAGAACCAAGATAAAATTGCCAGATTTCATTGTTTTTTACCCTATAAAATGACCATTTCATTTGGTTCTAGCTGACATTGTGTGTAAGCACGCACATGCACAAGCAAATGCATTATTGTATTGTTGAGACTGTTCTGCAGGACCTCTCATCCTCTTCGTGTTGTGTATATTCCACTTCACGAGCGCAATCTTTTGAACTCAATCCCCAGTAGCCTTTTGTCTGGTCAGCTGTTTATGATGGGTTACTTACTTTGAAATAGGTGCCGAAGAGGAGCTCTAATCTTTTGTGTAATTGTCAAATACACATTCTCTTTCCTTCTTTCTCTCTTGGCCACCGAATGCTAAGAAACTATTTTATTTTCAAAGCTTCTTTTTCTTTATATATGTTTTACAAGAGCTCTTTCTATATGAATGCCATTGAAACCATGTGGCCTGTGGGGAGAACCGGTCTGCCTGGCTGTCTCTTACTCCCCAGACTTTATTCTCTCATCCACTTACGTCGGGATCAACACGGTGCACTACCGACTTCTCAGCATAGTTGTGTGGATGAAAGAGAGAATGTGAATGTTCTGAGAATGGTCGTGTGCCGAGGGAAGGCCTGTGCAGTAGTCGTATTAGCGGTCGTAGAAATAACAAGAGAGTCCTTGAAAACTTCTAGGTATACTTCATCAGCTAACTGTCTTCTCTTTTTTCCCAAGATTTTATTTATTTATTTATTTGAGAGCTTGCACGGTGGAGTGGAGGGAGGGGCAGAGGGAAACCCAAGCAGACTTGGCACTGAGCCAGAGCCAACTTGGGGCTCCGTCTCATGACCCTGAGAACACAACCTGAGCTGAAACCAAGAGTCAGACGCTTAACCAAGTGTGCCACCCAGGTGCCCCGGCTAACTTTATTCTTGTAGGAAAGGCGCTAATATAAGTATTTGCTTAAAAAGAATTCATGAACTAGACTGCCCTATTTGCCTGATCAATGAGCTCTTGTGATCAGTGGGCTCTGGGTGGGAGAGCTGAACTCTGAGGTTGGAGGACTGACCCTGGGGACCTCTCAGTGCCTTGGCAAGTCTCTATGATAAAGCTCCAGAGGCTGCTGCCCAGGCTCCATGCTGAGAAAGGAGCAGCCTGGGTGAGTGTGGTTGGGATGGGCAAGGTGTGAGCTTGGCTGCTGTGGCTGGAGAGCGCCTTAGAGCCAGGTCCCAGGATGGCTCCCTTAGTTCTTTCCTGAGGGTCCCAGAGGGGGTGTCCCTGCAGGGAACAGCTGCCTACCCTGTGTGTATGTGTGTCCTCTTCCAGGCTGCTGACTTGGGACACCGACAGAGCCGGAAGCAAGTCGGAGCCCTGCCAGGCCACCTGTGCCATGGATTGTAAGGTCAGCCCTTGGGCTTCTCCTGGAGGAATGCTTTGGGAGGGGGGCGAACACGACTGTAGCCAGTTTGTTCTTCACGTGTGTGCTGTCAGTGCGGACCCTGCTGACGGCGTCTTTGACAGTGCTGCAGAGAGGAGCCTCACGTTCACAAGTCACTGGAGTGCAGTGAAGACAAGACAGCAAAGATCTGTCTTGGCCCCTCGTCCTCTTCCCTCTCCCTTATGCCTGACCACTCACTGGAAAGGGCAAGGCAGCTTTCTGATTCAGGACCACTTAGAAGCTCTAAGTAAAATGATTTCTCAGCATTCTTGGAAGCAATCACCCTGAGGTCATGTAGGCCATCCCCTGGCTTCAGCAGGCTGATACCTAGATTGCCTTGTCTGTACTCATCATTTAACTAGCTGGAAGAGAAAATCTTGGCATCTCCAGTCAAAAGCTCTTTTATTCATGTACTTACTGTATAGTCTTTCTGCTTCCCTTCCTTGCCAACTTCTGTAGGGCCCCAGCCCCAGGGGCTCCTCTGTGTCCACACTGCACATCAGCCTTTTGTGCTCACCAGCCATTGCGGGAGGTATCTGCAGAAAATCTAAGGATTTGCTGGTTAGTGAACTCGGTGGCCCCCCGTTTCTAAATCCCTAAGCACAGCAACACCTGACACCTGTCAGGTTCTCAAGGTGTGGTTGAATAGCCTCCTAAAGGGTGGAAACACCGCGGTGTTTCAGCTTGGTAGCCGGAGGGCCAGAGACACGGTAGGCTCAGCAGAGATGGTAGCTGCCTGGCCAACAGATTTCAGCAGTGCCTCTGTCCTGATAAAGGTCTATTCTCAGTATCCAAAATTCCCTTCCATTCGGTGCCATTTAAACCTGCCCATTCTTGTCTTATAAGTGTATGTATGTATGTATTAAGATTTCCCTTAGTTTTTCTTGTAGGGCAGGTCTACTGCTGTACTGTGGTTTATCTTATTTGTTTATTTAATTTTTTTTAAGTAGTCTCCACAGGGCTTGAACTCACGGCCCTGAGATGAAGACCTGCGCTGAGATCAAGAGCCAGACACTTAACCGACCAAGCCACCCTGGCGTCCCTATTTCTTTCTTTCTTTTAAGTAAACCCAGCGCCCAAGTGGGGCTCGAACTCGGGATGCCAAGATCGAGAGCTGCGTGCTCCACCTACAGAGCCAGCCGGGCGTCCCCATTCTTGTCCTTTAACTTGCCACCGTGGCGTCCTTCCTGTGTCGTTGCGATGTCTGCATTAAGAGCAGCGTTGCATGTCACACTGGCACTTGAACTGCCACGAGTGCTTTTGTCCACCTTGTCTGTTCTCCTGAAACCTGCCAGTGGAGGAAGGGGGACAGAATTACTCTTAGCTTTTCTCTTTTTTCAACTTCAGGGTGAGAAAACAAAGACACAAGTTGCTCAGGATCCCGTGAAGCTGGGCTTCACAGTGAAACACGGAGAAATTTCCTCTTACATTTCAGAGTTTGGCCCCCATCACAGTTTTTATCCTGTTGTAGATTTTTCTGACTTTTTTCCTTTGAGGTTTTTCCAGTTTTTAAAAAATTGTGATAGAATACATAGCATAAAATTTACCATTTTAACCTTTTTTTAAGAACACAATTCACTAGCATTAAGCACATTCACGTTGTGGTGACACCATCACCACCGTCCACCTCCAGAACTTTTCAGCTGTTTAACTGAAACTCTGTCGCCTTTAAATACTAACTCCCATCCTCCTGTCCCCATCTCTGGCAGCCCCCTCTCCACTCTCCGTCTCTATGACTCTGACTACTAGCCATCCCTCAGAGAAGGGGAGTCAGGCAGTATCTGTCCTGTTGTGTGTCTGACTTATTGCATGTAGCATCATGTCTTGTGTTTGATTTTTGGTTTGGGTTTGTTTTGTTTTGGTTTTTGCTGTTATGGTACTGTTTATCCACATTTTAGCATTCTTTTTTTTTTTATTATTATTTGACAGAAAGAAACAGAGCACAAGTGGGGGTAGGGCAGGCAGAGGGAGAGGGAGAAGCAGACTCCCCGCTGAGCAGGGAGCCTGATGCAGGGCTGAGCCGAAGGCAGACGCTTAACCGACTGAGCCACCCAGGTGCCCTTTGATCATTTCTCTTAACATACTTTTTCCTGTGATTTAAAAGGATAAATAGCTGTCAAATCTTATATCTTATGAAACATCCATTTCAACTTTTATCACTAGAAGATCAGAAAGAGTCACAGGGGGGCACCTGGGTAGCTCAGTAAATAGAGCGTCCAACTCAGCTCAGGTCGTGAGATCCAGCCCCATGTTGGGCCCCGTGCTCGGCGGGGAGTCTGCTTGAGATTCTCTCTCCCTCTCCCTCTGCCCCTCCCACTCATTCTCTCTCTCTCTCAAATCTTTTTTTTAAAAAAAACTCACAGTTTCATATTTGGTTTGTCACAAACTCTATTTGTTCCTGGAATTAAATACTGTCAGCTCTGAGCCTACTTTCTTTTTTTTTTTTTTTTTTTTAAAGATTTTATTTATTTATTTGACAGAGAGAGAGACAGCCAGCGAGAGAGGGAACACAGGCAGGGGGAGTGGGAGAGGAAGAAGCAGGCTTGCCGCGGAAGAGCCTGATGTGGGGCTCGATCCCGCAACGCTGGGATCACGCCCTGAGCCGAAGGCAGACACCCAACCGCCGTGCCACCCAGGTGCCCCTGAGCCTACTTTCTATACGTGGTTTAGTCTGGGCTGTTCTTGACCTGCGCATCTAACGACGTCTGTCCAACTGTTTCCTAACCAGCTGGTACCGTCCGTTTGAGTGTGTGGTAACTCAGCCCACAGCCCCGCCCTGGCCCTCCTTTCTTCTCTCCTCGCCAGAACATCTCCTCCAGGTAGAAATGAAGGATGCGCTTGAGTTTCTAAGCTGTCTTGTGCCACCTGGCCTCAGCACACCGGAGTTGTAAGGATTCGATATAGTGAGGCTTTACATGATATTTTCCCTCCTTTAAGAAATAATTCTGGAGAAGGAAAGGCTGCATAACAATACATAAGCACCTTGTTTTACGCATTTCATTTATTTAAAACAATCTGCCCTCTAAAAATTGTCCTAAAACTTTTCTGAATTTTTTAAATGAAAAATATTCAGGACTTAGAAGACAGAAATAAATATTACCAGCACCTTCATCTTCTTCTGAGCTTCTCTTACAGCCAAGTATGTGCGTTTTACATTTACCTGGGAGATCTTAGTATCCCTAGCCTCCTGGATGATTCCCTCTTTCATCCTAGGTCTTTGCTCTGAGCGCAGCCGGCTGCCGGTCGTACAGGCACTCACCTTTGTTTGCCAAGAACACTGTCGCAGGTGCAGTCAATACCCCAGAAACGTCCTTGCTGGCTCCCAGATGCTCAGCTGAGCTCCTGCGGCAAGTGGTGCTTGGCGCATGGAGAGTTGGCAGGCAGAGCTTGCCAGCCCCTCGTGTTAGAGCGGGAACCGTCCTCATCCGTCTGGGTTGTGTTTCAGGGGCATACCCTCCTGGAGCAAACCGAGCCTGCCCAAAGGGAGGCATTGTGTGTGGTTGATACTGCCCAGGGTTTATGGGAAATTATCTGGTCGCACAGTACCATCTTAGCCCACAAGGGAGGTTATGAAAAAGAGCTTCTTACCGCTGGACGCTTAGCTGGTAGGGTGGGCTGAAGTTGCTAAAAGATACATGGGAGTTAGCAAAAGCATGTAGGTGTAGGGATGGCATCTAAATGATGATATTTGCTGACTTCCCTAAAACAGCCTTTGGAACTTCCTTCTCTGACAGCCAGCTCAGCCAGCTCAGTGTTTTCAGGATGTCATGCAGATGGTAGATGAACCACTTTCTGCGGAACTGGAGCTTTTTCTTTGGCACCTACAGGGGGCACTGCTTAAAACAGGCACTGCAGACTTGGTCTCTGCCCACTGGGTCCTCTTGTACCCACAGGGTCATTCAGACATTTTAGGCCAGTAAGATGTTTCAGGCCAGAGCCTTTCCGCCAGGCTCAGTTGCAGGCAGGGCCTGTGGCCCTGGACCGGGTTCCCACATGTCTCCCTAACTCCCTTTTCATCTTAGGTCAGCAATGGTCCAGGCCTCCAGGATGAACACATCACAAACCTGCTGGTGTTTGGCTTCCTCCAAAACTGCTCCAACTCTAATTTCCACAAAGAGTTGGAGGTGCTGGGCCGTGAAGTGTCCATGCCAGCTTACCTGCCGGAGGACTACGACGACGGGCTGCAGACAGACGGCAACCGGTGCAGCTACTTCCTGGAAAGTGGGGAGAGAGGTAGGCATCTGGCACAGCCTTGTCTGCCCCAGATCTGGGCTTTGCTGTCTCCAGGAATGTTTAGGGAATCTAAGTGCTGGAAGGGAGTTTCAGTCCCTCATAGATGTTTGTGTCATATGATGGTTTGGTCTGTACCTGATGGCCCCAGTAGAGCAGGCCTGACTGAGTTTCTGATGAGTTGCAGTCCATTCAGTCTCTTGATGTTGACTCTTTGAATCTGTATAGTATCATACACTTTAATGTGTATCGTGCTGGGATTGTCTACAACACACCTAGGGCATTGAAGTATTCTGAACCTAATTTCCAAATGAGGAAACAGGCCCAGAGACAGGTAAATGATGAACCCCAAATCCAGAGCAGTGGGGCACCGTCGAGCCAGGATTTGGGGCCAGTCCTCTCTTCTCGAGCTGGGCTCTGTTGTCTTCCCATTGTGCTCCCATGATATGTCCTCCCAGCATATCATGGTTTCCATGCTTCACCTCTCCTCATGCTCATCCCTGTGCTACCCGCTACAACTTCACTTTTTTCTCCTCTTTGCCCTTGGTGCAGCCTCCACAGATGGAGGCCATCCAGAGCTGGAGGCTGAGGGAGCAGGGCTGGGAAGCATGTTGAACATCAGCCTCTCCTAGATTCTGGGCCCATTGGAATTCATGAGGAGCATTTTCAAATGCACAGCCCTTGCACCTGACTCCAGCTGTCTGAGGCAGCATGTTCTAGGGTGGAAGACCCCCAGGTGTTTATGACGTATATGCCCTGGTTAGAATCACTGCCCTAAAAGCCTGAGGCGACTCTGAAGACCTGGACCCAGGCCTCCCGACCTAGCAGAGAGGAGTCAAATCCTCTTGCCACCCAGATATCTCCTGACATAGGAGATTGCCCTGCCCTCCGGTGGCCATGGGGGAGACCAACAGCTGAGCCCCCCTTTGGACCTCCAGCTCTATCTTAATTTGGGTGGATGGCAGGAGCTCCCCCACAAGCCAGGGTGTGCCAGTGACTTTCTGTGCTTTCGAATCCAGCCGCCGCATCTTCTGGGTGGCCCTAAACTTGAGTAAGAGCAACTGGTCCCCTCTGGGAAGGCTTAGGGAGGGGATGGGGGCCAGGAATGGCTTGGCTGTCGGAAGCTGCTGCAGGGGTAACTGCATCCAGAGGCCTCCCCCTGAGCTGTCTTTGCTCTTCTACACCGTTCTTTGCCCTTAGACTGCAAAGCCTGGCTTGACTCAAATAGCATTTGCAAAAGCGATTATGGGGCTGTACACTTAACCTCACCTCTGGTAGAAAACTGACCTGTATGGGGCGCCTGGGTGACTCAGTCGTTAAGTGTCTGCCTTCGGCTCAGGGCGTGATCCCAGCGTTCTGGGATCGAGCCCCATATCAGGCTCCTCTGCTGGGAGCCTGCTTCTTCCTCTCCCACTCCCCCTGCTTGTGTTCCCTCTCTCGCTGGCTGTCTCTCTGTCAAATAAATAAATAAAATCTTAAAAAAAAAAAAAAACAACTGACCTGTAGATTAAGTACCTAACAAGATTTGGAAGCAAAAGGCAGAATAGAGGCTCTGTTGACCAGTCTCATTGGTGAGTTCATTTGTTCAGTTGGATGCTGATTGAATTTGCCAGGACTCCTGAAGTTTGCTGGAACAAAGTGGAAAAGCTTAGAGAAACCAGTCAGGCAGTAAGTACAGCGGGAGCTATGGAGAGGGTGGGTACTCTGAGTCAGGAAAGACCTCACGGCTATGACTGCAGTTGAGAGGGCCTGTGGAGGAAGAGGTACATTTTGGCTCTTTGGAAACTGGGAAGAGGGCATGGCAACAGCGTAAGCAAACACTTGCAGGTGGAAAGACTGGGGCCTGTTAAAGGTACTGTGAATAGTTGGGTTTGGCTAGCGTGTTTGGAGGGGATAGTGCAAGTTAAGGTCCAAGGTGTTTGAGGCTTGGTTGCAGCTGAGCACTTCAGCAGGTGTGAGCCCGTGAAGGAGTAGAGAAGTGACATCCTATCCATACTCCATGGGTCATGCTCAAGACCACAGTGGGGCAGGTGAAACGCTGAGGGCACAGAATTTAAGGAGGCGCTCTCTCCGGGGTCACAGCACACCCCAGCCCTCTCAGAGCCTCTCTGTCTCTTGCACCTCAACGCGTCGCTTGCCACAGCATATTGTGGAGAGTGGGGAAGGGCCTGGAGGGCAGTGAGAGGGGGCTGGAGCTTACCGTCATGATCCAGATGAGAGCTGACGGAGAACCCACACCCGGGTGGCGGCGCGGGGACGGTAGGACAGACAGGTGTGTCTGCCCTCTGAGATAGGATGTGACAGCTGCTTGAGGATGGCTGCAAGCATTGCGGAGACTGAGATTTCTGTCCTGGGTCAATAAGAATCCAGAGGGCGGTGCAAACACAGAAGAAATATAAGATTTAATGGGAGAAACAACAATAGCTGGCATCTCTGGAGTACTTACTGGGAGCGAGGCACAACAGGATCCGCTCACTGACTCATTCATTAATATGTGCGGTTGTTTACTGAGCCCCTCCCGTGTGCTGTTTTCAGTGCTGCGTATTTGACAGTAAACAAAACATTTAAAAATCAGAGCTCGTAAGAAGCTTACCTTCTGGCAAGGGAGTCAGACAAAGAACACAGACAGATACAGGGTGTAGTAGTGAGTGCTGAGGGAGGAAAAGAGAGGGCAGGTGGCAGGGCAAGCGGGGGTGTTGATCTCAGACAGAGAGAAGGAGCCATGCTCTCTGCCGGGCGTGCGGCTCTAACTTAGGCTGGTGGCAGAGCCTCTGCCCTAACAATTTCTGAGGCCGACACCTGTTACCTGAGGGGGTAGAGAACTGGCAGCCAGGAAGGTTGCCATCAGATTCAGGCCACAGCTGCCCTTGGTCACGGATGCCCTGGCATCACTGTCCTTTCCACAGACAAATATTGACTCTGTGTGCGGGGGGAGGCCTGCTTCTCAGTCTTCTGCTCACTTAGTCCCTTTCCTGGCCTGGCACTGCACCCCTGCTGCTCTGAACTGCACGTTCCGGGTCTCACACTGGAATAGAGCGTGTGTTCAGCAAGCCCACTGTGGTGAGCTGTGGAAATGGGCCAGCTCTCTTCCATAGCAGAATCCCATTTTTTTCTGGTATGCGGTGGAGTGGGAGGGGTCAGACAGGGCCATTGTCTGAATCAGCTGTGTCTCTGTGCCCCTGCCTCCACATTTAGATTCTCAGGGTCAAGAAGAAATCATCCAGGATATCGCCAGGCAGCTCGCCCAAATAGGGGACGATATGGATCACAGCATCCACCCAGGACTCATGAATAACCTGGCAATGCAGTTTATGAATGTGAACCTGTCGGAAGAAGTAAGTGAGAAAATCCACCACTGCCTTTTCTGGGTTAGTGAGGAAGTGTGAGAACTTTTTTCAGTGGTCAGGCCTTCTTAAATTTTAATTCCAGTGTGGTTAACATAGTCTTATATTAGTGTCAGGTGTACAGTATAGTGATTCAGTAGTTCTCTGTATTACCCAGTGCACATCAAGGTAAGTGTGGTCTTAATGTCCTTCACCTATTTCACCCACCTCCCCACCCACCTCCCCTCTTGTAACCATCTGTTTCTTCTCTGTAGTTAAAAGTCTGTTTTTTGGTTTGTCTCTTTTTTCCCCTTTGTTTGTTTGTTTTGCTTCTTAAATTCCACATATGAGCAAAATCATATGGTATTTATCTTTCTCTGACTGACGTAATTTCACTTAGCATAACACTCTACTCTGTAGCTCCATCCGTGTTGTTGCAAATGACAAGAATTCATTCTTTTTTATGGGTAATATTCCATTGTATTTATACCTAATCTTCTATATCCATTCATCAGCTGATGGACGCTTGGGCTGCTCCGTAGTTTGGCTACTGTAGGTAATGCTGCCATAAACATAAGGGTGCCGAACCAAACCAAACATGACGGCGCATGTATCCCTTCAGTTAGTGTTTTTGCGTTCTTTGGGTAAATATCCAGCAGTGTAATTACTGGGTCACAGGGTAGTTCTATTTTTAATTTTTTGAGGAACCTCCATACTGTTTTCTAGAGTGGCTGCACCAGTTTGCATTCCCACCAACAGTGCACAAAGGTTCCTTTTTCTCCACATCCTCACCAACATCTGTTGTTCCCTGTGTTGCTGATTTTAGCCATTCTGACAGGTGTGAGGTGACATCTCATTGTGGTTTTGATTTGTATTTCCCTGATGATGAGTGATGATGAGCATCTTTTCATCTGTATGTCTTCTTTGGAGAAATGTCTGTTCACGTCTTCTGCCCATTTTTTAGTTGGATTGTTTTTTAGGGTTGTATAAGTTCTTTATATATTTTGGATACTAATCCTTTATTGCATATCTCATTTGCAAATACCTTTTCCCATTCGGTAGGTTGTCTTTTAGTTTTCAGTTGTTAATTAAACCATGAGGTCTGTCCTCTATCTCCTCTCAGACAGACCAGTGTCCAGTGAGGTGACTGGATTCACGACTGCCTACAAAAGAATTGGAAATAGAATCATAGCATGGTTAGTTGTCTTTCAGAAGAATTAACTTACTTGACATTTAAGAAACTTGAACCTTAAGTCAGAGTTGAGATTTTGGATACAAAAGCCTCTAAACAGATTAACAAAAATGTATATGACTCTTCCATAAATAACTTATTCTTTCTTCAGTTTCAGAGAGTTGAATAAAAATATAAGTAGAGAATGTCTAGTCACAAGAAAAATGACATTTTATTTAGCCTGCTACTCTTAACTTCGTGGTTATAATCAATACACAGATACTGACAGAGCTTCTAACCCTTGCCGGGCACCACAAGGTACTCTATCCCTCCTGAAGAAATGTAGTGGGAGAGGGAACCGCCCCAAGGCTGTCAAGTCTATGTCTACAGGAGTTCAGGGGAGAGAAGGGTTCCACCCTTTGACCACCAGCCGAAAATGCAGGCGCTCCTCACTACATAGAAATGTACTCATCCCCCACGCTTGAGTCGGCCAGGTCCGCCCTACCTGAGAGCAGGTCTGTCTCCACTCCACGCGTCTCTCCCTGTCTGGAGCTCTCCGGCAGCTGTCATAGACGTGGTGATGTTCTGCCTCAGGACCTCTCCCACAGTGTTAACCGAACTTTGCATCGGAGTTGATGAGCTTGAAGGTCCTTTCAGATCTAATAGTCTGTGGGCACCTCTCCCACGTAGGCTAGGCGAGAATGTCACATTTAGGCCCCTTCATCGCCTTCCCTGGAGCTAGGTCTGCACCCCTGAGATAGGTCTGAGACATCTTGGGTATTAACTGATTCTTGACTTTAAGTGCTTTAGAGGCAGGAAGGACTGAGGTTCTTCGGCTGCATTATCGAAAGTGAACACACGTGCTCAATAAAAGTGTACTTGGTGAATGAGTGTCTAGCTGTAGGGAGTGAGCTCAGTCTCCCCTCTCCATTGTCTCCCAAAATTAAATCATTTCTCATTCTCTCCTCCAACCTCTTCAGCTGTTTAATAAGTTCCTCCCTGTGAAATGAAAGCATGCTTCTTTCTACGTAACACTGGAGGACTGTTTTCCTCTCGGAGGGCAGAATATTCGCTAACTGGGTTCCGTGTGACCCTGTTTTCACCCATGCAGGACAGAAGGAAGTCCCTCGCCGCTGCGCTGGAGCAGGTCATGCAGACTTACCCTATGGACATGGAGGAGGAGAAGACCATGCTGATATTGGCCATGCTCTTGGCCAAAAAGGTGGCTGATCACACACCATCCTTGCTCCGTGATGTCTTTCGCACAACAGTGAACTTTATTAACCAGAATTTGTTCACCTACGTGAGGAACTTAGTCAGAAATGTAAGAACCGCTGATGTCAGCTCCTTGGTGCTCACTAAGTCCTCTGGGTCTCTGCCTGGCCCCTCTCAGGTCTGGAAACCCGGCAGAACTGCCTGCTGCAGGGCTTCTTTCTTCCTTTCTCCCCATGCTTCTGGTGGCCGAACCACGAAGGCCCTTCTTGCTCAGGTAGAAAGGCTTGGTTTTTCTTCTGTGAGGAAGCTGTGTTGTAGAAGGCGGTGACGAGCACCGCATGCCCTTTGGGCTCCATCAGCACCCTCTACCACCAGAGCCTACTTCATGCTATACTGTTGCAGAACCGGAGTAGGAAGGTGTGGGTAGGTGTGTGGAGCATGAAAGAAAGTGGCAGGACTAAACCCAGCCGAGCTGCTTTCATCTGCTCTCACCCTTGCCCATCACAAACATTAATTATAATTTACATTTTTTTTAAAGATTTTATTTATTTGGGAGAGAGAGAGCACAGGTTGGGAGGGAGGGGCAGAGGGAGAAGCAGGCTTCTCACTGAGCAGGGAGCCTGATGCAGGGCTGGATCCCAAGACCCTGGGATCATGACCTGAGCCGAAGGCAGACGCTTAACTGACTGAACCACCAGGCGCCCCATAATTTACATTTAAAAACATACCAAAAAAGGATGTTGGGGAAAGAGGCCAAAATAGTCAAAAGGGGGGAAAACTATAAAATCTTCCCCATAAAACCTGTCCAAGACATTAAAATAACAGTTCTTCATGCTGCTGCCCAAGAGGGGCCAGACAGTCCTTAAAGTCTGTTGCTTCACTTTAACTAGAAGTTAAGTAGATGTATCTTATCTATAAATTTGAAAATATTAGTGAATGTTTGGGATTTTATGTGACAGAGGCATCACCCAGGCATCTAACCCTGTTAATATTTATTGATAAGTCTCAACACCTTTTTTCTCTGTCTGACATGTTCATTTATGCCAGCATTTTTTTTTACTTTTTTTGAGAGCGTGTGCAAGCACGCGCGCTCTCACACACACGGAAGTTGGGTGGAGGGGCGGAGGGAGAGGGAGAATCTTTTTTTTTTTAAAGATTTTATTTATTTATTTGACGGAGAGAGAGACAGCCAGCGAGAGAGGGAACACAAGCAGGGGGAGTGGGAGGGGAAGAAGCAGGCTCATAGCGGAGGAGCCTGATGTGGGGCTCGATCCCAGAACGCCGGGATCACGACCCGAGCCGAAGGCAGATGCTTAATGACTGAGCCACCCAGGCACCCCTAGGGGGAGGAGAATCTTAGGCTCCATGCCCAGTGTGGAGCCTGATGCAGGGCTCAATTTCACAACCCTGAGATTATGACCTGAGCTGAAATCAAGAGTTGGACACTTAACAGGCTGAGCCACCCAGGCACCCCTATGCAGCATTTTAAAACAGGAGACTGAATATATATCTTGAATCAAGTGTATTAAACCAAGCTGAATTGCTGGAAGAAAATAAGCCTGAGAAAGTTCCTGGACAGCTTTCACCAACAACCATTTAAAGGGGAATAAGTGGGCAAGATGTCATTAGCAATCTGTATCAACAGCTTACCAAATATTGAATGGGTGAGGGACATCCGGGGGGCTCGGTCAGTTAAGTGTCTGCCTTCGGCTCAGGTCATGATCTTGGGGTCCTACGATCAAGCCCCGTGTCAGGCTCTCTGCTCCGTGGGGAGTCTGCTTCTCCCTCTGCCCCTCCCCCAACTCGTTCTCTCTGTCTCAGATAAATAAAATCTTTAAAAAAAAATACTGAGGGAATGAAATAGAATCTTCATTCCTCCGACCCACTAAGGTGCTTCTTGGCACCATAAGTGACTCAATCGATGTGAAGATACAGATTGCATGGGGCGCCTGGGTGGCGCAGTTGTTAAGCGTCTGCCTTTGGCTCGGGGTGTGATCCCGGCGTTATGGGATCGAGTCCCACATTGGGCTCCTCCGCTGGGAGCCTGCTTCTTCCTCTCCCACTCCCCCTGTTTGTGTTCCCTCTCTCGCTGGCTGTCTCTCTCTCTGTCAAATAAATAAATAAAATCTTAAAAAAAAAAAAAAAAGATCCAGATTGCAGCACCTGGAGCACCTGTGTTTTTGCAGTTGCTCCCATGTAGCAAGGAGGAGGACGCAGGGATGTAAGGACAGCAGGACTCCAGAGAATGTGTTTTTGCACAAACCCCAGCTTCACTTCTGTTGTGGCACCAGAGTCCTTGCGAACTGAATCCTGGTTTGTGAAGTAGACTGGTTAATTCTGGCTATTTTTCCTTTCTTGCTGTAGGAGATGGACTGAGCGGACCCCTCTGGCAAAGCACGGCTGGTTAAAACTTGACGTGGTGACGACAGTACAGCTGCCTGCGCGGAGATGGAGCCGTGGCCATAGAAACACAGTGCTTAGAAAAGATAGGCATGAGATAATAGCTATTTATTTCTATTTTAAAGATTATGTTTTAAGCGGGTGATCCATTTAGAATCTTTACATTAACATACTTGAATGAAAATGCCAACCTGCACATATTTGAATGAGTTTCATACCATATCCTCTAAGGCCACTGCACATTGTGCCTTTCTTATTTCAGTTGTACTGGTCTTCACTTGAAAATTAAATTTAAGAACAGATTGTAAGGCAGAAGGAAAAAAAAAAAACAATGGTTTTTTTTTGTTTTAAAAAACCTCAGCTTTACTGTTTAAAATATTAAAGTGCAACCTTGGGGCATGGTCTTAACAGCAGGCAAGATTGTGTTTGAGGAGAGCAAGGACCAGAGACAGATGCACATACCCTCACAAATGAAAAATTCCTCTCAAAATAGGGAACATCATAATACTAAGAAGTAACAGTCTTCCCATTTAAAAACCAAACAGTACAAGAGGACTAAAGTTCTCTACTCAGTAAGCAATGGGAAAATTAGTCCTCAAAACATGGGATTTTTTTTTTTTAACTTGATTTCCTTTTATTGACTCAGGAAGGACCCATTAAAAGGTGTGGAGGTGATTTAAGGGCCCAAGACAACCAGTTTCCAAAGTCAGGTAACTCAGTGCATTTTTCCTCTTTCCAAGAAGTCAAAGCTTTGATAAAAATGTTAGACTGACGGAGTACCAGAGGCTACTGCATACATCCTGTGGGGAAATAGCTTAATAATCTTACGTATTCATTTCTCCCGTATGCCTCAGCTGATCTTGCCCTAGAAGCTACATCAAAGAAAACAGGCTTCTAAGCATATAAAAGATGAAAGACCAGTTAGATTTTTAAAAATTCAACAGTTGAGGTGGTTCCCTTTCTTAGGGACACAGTCAGAATGCAAGTAATACCAAAATAAGTCACTTGGGAAGTGCCAAAATAAACCAGGAGAGCTTACATTTAGAAACAGTGCAACACTGGTCTGTTGTTTCCAGCAATCAGCATTTCCTAGGATTCTCTTTAAAAGTATGATGGTGGATGCTGGGTTCATATCACACACATTACTGTTCCACTTACCAGTAACACTGCTGTTACTATGAATGTGACACTTTGGGGAAGCATACAAACAGGAGTAATTAGGTGCTAAGAAATAGTGTCTTGTTACCAAAAACACTTTTCTGTTCCTTGAGAGTTTAATCAGAAAGGAAAAATGAGGGGCACCTGGGTGCCTCAGTGGGTTAAGCGTCCGCCTTCAGCTCAGGTCATGATCTCAGGTCCTGGGATCAAGTCCCGCATTGGGCTCCCTGCTCAGCAGGGCGGGGGGTGTCTGCTTCTCACTCTCACTCTCCCTCTGCTCTCTCTCAAATAAATAAAATCTTTTAAAAAAAGAAAATGACATTGTTCAGCATTAAATACATACCGCACTAGGGCTGGGTTGCAACCTGATTATCTGCAGTATGTTACAAATACTAAAAGCTGTGCAGTATGAAGGCCACCGTTTGGAAATAAATCTTCCAGTAAAGCTGTTAAGAATATTTTGGGGTGAACTTTTTTTTTTTTTTGAAGGATTCAAAATAGTCTAGTGGAGGAGAAACGGGCTCTAAAACAGCGAACAATCCCAGACTCTCATGACACTTACAACTTCTCACAGCACCTTCACCTGCCATTGTTTTGCTTAAATTTTAACAGTAGGCCACTATTTTAATGCCGCTTATATACACGTTTTGGTGTACTTTTTTTCAGGCCAAGTTAGAGTTTCTCAGCGATAAAGCAAAATTATCACCTCTTGTCCCCAAGCTGGCATTATAAAGAGTCTGCTGTATCGGAAACAAGTGTTCCAGTCTTGGGCACATCCCAGCCACAACGGCTCAGGCATAGCCTGGAACGGAATATAATCCTCATGGATATAACAACATTTTTAATTCAGAGAATGTGTTTCATCCTGTTAAATTATTTGAATTCAGTGATGGAAATCCCTTGGTTAAAGAGAAACCGCTTTCTTCTCCAGGGGCTACTTGGCAAAGTCAGATGGACTATGTGGTCTGTTCAGAAGGTCACATCATTCCTGCTCTCACCACGCAGGATCCAGCACGAACTGTGGGCTGGGGGCTGCCTTAGAGGGTCACAGCGCCAGAGCCTGCTTTTACTTTCCAACAGTTTCACTGCTGACTGGGAATCTGAATGGGGAGTGTCCTTTGGATGTTATGATCATGTTTTCAGAACCTGAGGGCAAAGCAAGTGTGTACTTATGAAGACAATATTATCTGAAATAATGATTCCTCCGAAGTCAAGGGCATAGGGTTACCATATGAATAGAAGAGGAGTCCATCCGTTGTCTTCACATCTCACTTTATTTCAACTTCCAATGTGTTCTCCCCAACACACGGCTTCTAACCGAAAGCACAATTCATAGATTTGAATTTTGTTCCCTTTCCCTGATGAAGAGTAGACTGGCCAAAAGGCAGATTAACAGAAGGGGAAAGGAGGAGCTAGAATAACCCACATAAATAAACTGAGCAGATCAGAGCTGTTAGTGAGGAGAGCTAATGGAACTTCACACAGAAAAAGGAAATACATGCACTTAAGTGAAACGCTCATATTAATTACCAAAATTACCATTTATTTCCAGTAATTTTGAGGAGATGAGAGCATTAGAACCAATAACAAATTTAACTCAGTCAAGGAACGAGATAGGAAGAGGCACTTTTAATGTGAAGGAAAAGAGAAATGGAAGACTAGGTAAGATAGCAGGAAAAACACGGGTGTAGGAAAAAAATTCGATCTTTTCCTTTGGTGCTGGCCAAGGACCAATCTATGTAATACGGTTGTCTTGCTAGAAATCAGGAACCAAGTTATTCCAGACTCTGTAATAGGAAAGATTGTACTTCAACTTCCTTTTACTCCTGGAGCAAACAGTAAAATGTCAACTTTTGTTCATTATAATACACCGATTAACCAATTTCTCCTAGTGGTGCAAAAAACACTCACTGAGCAAGATTACTATAAAATGTCCCCTAAGAAGGTGAGAAGGGGGGCAAGGACCACCTTAAGCCAGCTGGTACTTTTTAACTTATTACAAGGCCTTGCAAATATCCCTGAGAACATTTCCAACCTGAGCTTACGACTGGAGCAGCTGCCTGGCGAGAGCTATTGCACTGTAAACATAAACATGTAGAGAACCCTATTGGTTTTAATTCGCAGGAACATGGCAAGCCAGGCAGAGGCTAAATAGTCTTGTGTAAATAAAGGGAAGACAGGATGTATTAATATTTTAGTTACATGACCGTTTCTACTCTATGGAGCTATATAAATGAGGTAACTAAGAAATAGTGGCTGAATTTTAAGAAATGGGTGTTCTACAGCCAAGGCTACTATTAATTTTACATTCCCCAGTGTGCTGTGGAATAGAACAGAAGACTTTTCACTGGAAGGTCACCTAGTGTCGGCTTCTGAGCAAGATGGACCTGTGGTGGTGCCTGGCCAGCCCTTCGGAGTTGGTGACCTCCTGGGTGTTGGGAGGCCAAGCAACGCCTAGAGGTATCCCCCACTTCACAACTCATGGCACAGGCGGGGAAAAGGAAAATAAGGAACAGACTAGGGGAGAGAGAGTGTCAAGGTGCTGCCTTCAGATCATTTGAAGATTCCTGTGTCAGACTGCTTTACCCTCGTTTACAAGCAGAAAGACACACTATCTGACAGAGTAACTGAAAAAGCTAATAAAAAATCTGTACCAGCAGTAACTACTAATTCTCTACCCATAAGGCATCTAAGAGGAAAACATCTGGTATAATCAGAAGTTGGGAATAACTCTGGACATAGCCTTCGAACATGCTCAGTACTTAGGACCAGACCATATGGAACCACTGTACAATCAAGAAAGATCTCCCTTCAGTCCGGTCAGCGTGGCCGCCCTAGTGCAGTGTATGAATGGCACCATCATTTGTAGGGAGCCTTCCAATCCTGTTTGGCAGGGTCACAAAAATGGTAAAAACTGAGAAAAGCACTAGACTTGGAGTCAGAAAATTTCACACCTTTGCCTCTCCTGTGCTCCCTTTGAAATGTCATTAAACGCTGAGGTTTCCTCACTCTGTAAACTGGGGATAAGGAATAGGAATTACAACTGTGAAGATGGACTAGGGTATGTGAGGGCGCTCCAGAACAATCTCCGGCAAGCTGAATGTTCAACTACCATTTGTTAAAATGACCCACGCTTTTTAAGGAAAAGGATACTCTAATATGGAAAAAATATGCACCCTAAACCCAAACCGTCTGACAGTTGAACCTCCTAAGTGATGAATGGTGTAACAGGGGGAGGTTATCACTAATGGCAGATCTCATTCCTCCAGAGAAGAAACCTTCCGGTACTGTGTTGCTGAGGCTTTAAATGAGATAGGGTAGTGCCCCCTTATCCTCGCCGGTGAATGCCTGAAACTGCGGATCGTACTGAGCCCTATATATGATTTTTCCTATACGTACATCCCTGTGGTAAAGTCTAATTTATAAATTAGGCACAGTAGAGATTAAAACAATAAAACGGAGCAATTATAGTAATATACTGTAATGAGTTATGTGAATGTGCTCTCCCTCTCAGAATATCTTACTGTACTGATACTCATCCTTGTCACGATCTAAGACGCGAAGGTGCCTGTGCGCTGAGATGACGGGAGGGGGAATACGCAGGCGCTGCGGCAACGCATTAGGCTACTACTGACCTGAGGATCCATCAGAAAGAGGACCATCTGCTTCTGGACCGCGGCGGACCACAGGTCACTGAGCCACAGGAAATGAAGCTGCAGACAAGGGGACTACTGTCATGCTTGTGAGGAAGTTGGTTCAGAGGCCAGAAACTATTTCTATAAAGTAAATGTTTCTATAAAGTTTCTATAAAGAAACTGTTTCTATAAAGTCGACAGGCTCTCTATGAAACATGATCACCACCTCAAGTTCTTTGAAAGATAAATTTGTATAAAAAGACCTCAGAAATTAAAAGAAAGGACAAAATCTTACCTAGAATACCTTTTATTTCTATAAAGCATCTCTTAAAATAATTTCAAAATTCTGTGGGTATGACACCTGTCCACGTCATGCCTTTAGGGAAAAAAGGCAAGGAACAGGCATTACTTTTATATTATTATTAGAATTAGCACAAAGGCTGCGGACATTAATTTCCACAAGAAATTAATGGTAGCTGTGGTTCAAAAAACCCCGTCTCTGGGCTCACTGTTTATCCCCCAGGACAAACCCAGGGCGCAGCTGCATTTGATAGAAGAGATGGTACAGAAACGCAGGTGAGGGGAGGTATCCAGGGTGCCTTCGTGTGGTCAGTGTGTGAACCAGATGGCCAACACTTGCTTTTCGGTTTCTAGCAAGCTTTCTAGAGGACAGTGATGACCACAAGAGTCCCCCTAAGGCACACTGTAGATACTGATTTCTTTGGGTCCAGAATTATTATTTTCACACAGAGAGGATAAAATAGCATTCTTTAATTCTGGTATTTTTCTCAAGAAATCTTCACTGGCTTTTTGCCAAGTTTAAGAAATCATTACATTCAATAAAGCAAGTAAAGAAGAATTCTAGAGGACTTAACAAACTTTCCTGAATAGTTCAAAGAATGAGGAATGATAAATGGTGACATTTTTAATTCCACATTTGAGCTCCATAAGCAAGTTGGATTTATTCTGAATCTGCCTTTTACCTTAGATTCAAATGCAATATAAGTTAGGAGGGGGAGAAGAAACGGCCTACGACCAGCCCCACCAAAAAAGAGGGAGCTGGGAGGTTGAGAAATAATTTTTTTTCATACCAAAAAGTAGGAGCTGCTGTGGAGAAGCAGTCCTTATTAGGGTATTCCCTTCCACTGCCAGAGGCAAAGGGTAAGGAAGTGAAGAAGGAATGGGACACTGACATGTCCTATTACTCAGGAACTAACAAGGATTCACTGTCCCGAAAGCCAGTGGAAAAGAATATCAACCATTACCCAGGAAGATACAATGGGCCGGATCACTGTGGGTTAATGTTCAACAGATGGGAAGATAAACCGGCACCAGGCAGCATCCTATCACACCTCCGAGGATCCTTTTCGGGAGAACACAGACCCAAGTATCCTAAGCCACAGATCGCCTTCTAGGAGCTCCAAAATAAACCTGGCTTCTATCAGTACTTAAATGCGTCTTAGCCAATGGGTTTGAGGATCCAGAGTTTAAAAATGTGAACACTGGAAGGGAAATATTATAAAAGAGGAAAAAAAAAATCAAGAGAACTCACCAGTTTGCTCTTACCCTACGCAAACACAAAAGTAGCAATTAGAATACAGAGTAACCCGATGTCAGAGCCAACTGTCAGAGTCCAAGGAGGAAAACAATCTTTACTACATTAATCCCATTCCCCCCAACCTCTAGCTATCCTAATCAAAGTGCACCAAAACCCTTAAAAACATCACTCCCTAAGACACTAAAACTCAGAACATAAAGACACACTGCATGATAAAGCTGAACAAACACTTCAGACCTTTCCTCGACCAACTTTTAAATAGTATTGCTTTAGGGAGATTTCATTTTAAAAAATAAATTTAAAAAAGAAAGCACATTTAAAACATCAAGTTTTGGTGATCAGGATAGTAAAGTAATTTTATTACAAATTTCAGGATCTAAAAAGTAATTTGTTACATTTACTAGGGTAAATCTGAGATGACCTGTATCAAGCATGTGTGTCCTGCACAGTGACACTGGTCCCCCTGCGTGGAAGACACAGGCCCAGCCCCCTTTAAGGATGGGGTCAGCCAGATGAAAGAAAGTTATGCTGATTCTCAACTAGCACATACTGGATAGAGTCGTTTTGGTTTAACACTCTGGCATTTGGACTGTGAAGAGTTCAGCGAAGAAGTCTTATTCTTGAACTCTGAAAGCAAGCTAGAATCGCAAGGGTAGCCTCAAGAAATTCAAGCTTCTCTTTTCCTACTTTTTATTTCAATGGTATTTAGGGAGACTTTCTGTATTTAAATTTAATAAGAGTTATGATTCAATTGATCTGTAAGCCCAAGTATGAAAATCCTTATCACATGGCAAGAGACCGCAGAGAAGCTGGTTGACCAGTAAGAAGCCTGAGGCCAGATAAAGGGAAAACACACAGCCCAGATTATACAAAGCCACCATCCAGCAACAGAGATGCTGCCAGCAAATAATCGTAAGCTCAGCAGGGTGGCCACAAGGGCCAGAAGAGACCTCAGTAGGCCATCTGAGTCATCCTCCTGCTTGTAAGTGAGACAAATATCGCTCTTTAGCCAGTTACTTGCCCTTGCGTTCACAGGCAGGGAACCCTAGGTCTCTTTTATATTTATTTTTTTCTAAGATGACTAAAGGCAACATCTTTGCAAGGTGGGGCTGTAGGAAGCATCAGGGACTTACTGGGCACAGAGCAAGCACTCTCCCGTGGCCTTATAAAGAACCTGGGGGTGAAGAGGAGCAGTGAAGTACCTGAGAGGCAGCCGAGACACAGGGGAGAGCACCCTCACACGACAGGACTAAGAAGGGGGAAGAAAAGAAGAGCCACAAAGGAATGGCTGCAAAACACAGCATGTTCAGCAGGAAAGATGAACTTCCAAGGGCAGGAACAAATCGTAGCTGAGGAGCACACGGCTAAGCCCTCCTGACTGGGAATTTCTATGCCAGCTCTTCCCTTTCCCTCTAGAGCTGTGGCTCTCCACGGGAACAATTCTGCTCCCACCCGCCCCAGGACTTCTGGCAATGTCACACCTGGGAGAAGGGTGCTACCGTACTGAGTGGGCAGAGGCCAGGGCTGCTGCTAAACCCCCTACGGTGCACAGGACGGCCTCTCCTGCAGCAGAGACTTAGTCATGGTGCTCGTAATGCCAAGGGGAGTGCTTGACGCGGAAGATTCCAAATTCAGCAGGAGTCAAGGCCCTGGAAACTTACAATCAGACAAACGTGAATGCCCTCTACCTGAAGCCCTACTATGTGGATCAATTTACTGCCTTGTTGAGCAGAGCCCCCATTATCCCAGAGTGTTCCACAAATGTCCAAATCAGCTGTTGCCGGTTCAAATTCAGTCAGTACTGCTAAAACCTTACATCTTTTTTGTCTTCTTTCTCTTCTGAAAAATCTGCTATTTCTTTCTCAGAGCCAGTGCTACCCCAACTGCCACTGCCAGGATGGCAATGGCGGCGGCCCCTCCGAACAGCAGTATAGACTTGCCCTCCGACAGTGGCATGGCCTTGTCTTCTCCAGCAGGGGAGGGGCCTTCTCGAAGACCCTCTCTCCTCACATGCATCTCCTCTTCACTCAGCAATGTTGCTGTGGGTTCCAGTGCAGGGATCACCTCCTCTTCCAGTTCAACAGATTCAACTGTTGCTGCTTTTGACTTCATCAAGTTCTCTTCCTCATCAAGTTCCACGAACAAAGACGTAGCAGGACTGACTTTCTCCACTGTCATTCCTTCTGTGTCGGGTTCCCTCATCTCCAGCAAGGAAGTGGCAGTGATATGCGGAAGCAAGGGAGCTGGTGCTTCGGGCAGCGCCTCCCGCAGCTCCTTGGATGGCAAGACGGCAGGAGCCACGGCAGCCTCTTCCACGCCTTCAGGAATTTCTTCTTTCTCCACATGCACAATGTCAGAATTCGAAGAGTTGTTCTCACTTTTCTCTCCAGCCCCATTGCTATCTAAGCTTTTGACTTCTTCAGGATCCATTGCAATCTGCTGCCAGGACTCAGGACCCAGGGACACCGGGAGGCTTTCTGTGTGCCAACTCTGGCTGGCTGACAGTGAAACAGGTAAGCTCTCTGACTGCCAAGAAGTGGTCACAGTAGGAGACTCTGGAGGACTGACTTGCCCAGAGTTGTCACTGGGCAGGATATAAATGTCATTGCTATCTTCTGCAACGATGCCAGGGTATTCCTCCTCCTCTGATTCAAGGTTAAAGACAGTGCCCTAGAAAAGAAGGAGGAAAGTCAATACAAAGAATGGTAAATACATTTAAAATAAATATAAATCTGGGACACCTGGGTGGATCAGTTGGTTAAGCATCTGCCTTTGGCTTAGGTCATGATCCCAGGGTCCTGTGATCGAGCCCCGCATCAGGTTCCCTGCTCAGTGGGGAGCCTGCTTCTCCCTCTCCCTCTGCCTCTTGCTCCCCTGCTTGTGCTCGCTCTGTCTCTCTCTGACTGATAAATTTAAAAATATATATATAAATATATATAATATATAAATACATATATAAATATATAAATATGTATATCTGGGGGTGCCTAAGTAGGCTAGGCATCCGACTCTTGGTTTCAGCTCAGGTCGTGACCTCAGGGTGGTGGGACCAAGCCCTGTGTTGGGCTCCACGCTCAGCACAGAATCTGCTTGAGATTCTATCCCTCTCCCTCTGCCCCTCCTGCTTGTGGGTGCTCTAAAATAAACATTAAAAAAAATAAAAAAATATAAATCTGGAAAAAAATTCCTTCCTAAACTGAAGTTCTAGGAATAAATATATTATATAAGCCTATGTAGTTTCTGGATTAAAGCATTTACCTGTAGACCACTGCAGAGGAAGAATTTTAACAATATGGTCCTCTGACCACTTACTTGAAGCTAAAAGACTAAAATTTGATTTTTATATTTAACTCAATGTATATATATTTGATGCAATAATTAATGCAAAACGGCAGAGAAAACAAAGGCAAGAACCTTGCCGTCAAGGAATTTATCACTTAGTAGGGCAATGCTATCCTACAGTCCAAGTGCTAGTAAGAGTTCAGATGGGGAGATGCTGACTCCTTTTGGTGAAGGCTGCAGCAGGCAGGGAGATGAGAGCTTCCTGGAGAAAGCAGCGTTTTAGGTATCTGAAAGATGGGTCAGGAGCCATGGTGAAAGCCATGTACAAGACACACCACCAGCAAAAGCTCAGAAATATAAAAGAGGGGAACAGTAAGTAACCCAGTTTAAGTAGTGCGCAGTGAACAAGAAGAACAGAAAGTTCAGGGGCGCCTGGGTGGCACAGCGGTTAAGCGTCTGCCTTCGGCTCAGGGCGTGATCCCGGTGTTATGGGATCGAGCCCCACATCAGGCTCCTCCGCTATGAGCCTGCTTCTTCCTCTCCCACTCCCCCTGCTTGTGTTCCCTCTCTCGCTGACTGTCTCTCTCTCTGTCAAATAAATAAACAGAATCTTTAAAAAAAAAAAAAAAAAGAACAGAAAGTTCACTTGGGAAAGAGACCCTGGAAAACCTGAGAGAGAGCTAAGAAATACAGACTTGACTCAATAGGAAGTGGAGTCAACGGAGTCTTCCAGCTCCACAATGACAGTCACAGCTCCACTTTAAAGTTACGTGAGAGCAGTGAGCAGAGGGAAGCCAGAAATGCAGGACTCGTCCTCCTCTCTTTAGGAAGACTCTTTACACCAAAGTAATAAAGATAAATAATGCCAGTCTTTGTTTTCACATTTAACAGTTTAACAGGAGCAAGCATGTGCTTATTGCCTATTAAGTACCATGTTAGGCACCAGCATTATAAGGAAGAATGAGATGAGACTCCATTTTTGTTGTTAAAAAATTCACTGTCTGGATGTTCTTAAAAAATTCACTATCAGGACTGACATATGAATAACTAATTTCAATAGGATACAGAAAGCTTTAAGTATATGTACAGGATGGTAGGGGAACCCAGAGGTTACAACGTGATCAGGAAGGCAGGAAGAGGGGTGCCTGGCTGGCTCAGCCGGTAGAGCACGCAACTCTTGATCTTGAGGTCATGAGTTCAAGCCCCATGCTGGGTGTGGAGCCTACTTTAAAAAAATAAATATTTTTTAAAAGAGGCAGGAAGAGAACCAATGGAGTGTACTGTTCATAAAGACCTAATGAAAACTTTACAAAATGTCTGGATGACACTCAGACATGCTACAGAGAGTCTGAGTAGGATTATGTAAAGCCAATTAATTCCTATTTTATTTTGTGATTATAGCTGCTATTCATATGAAGTAGAATAATTTTATTCTTCAATCGAGACCAAAAACTCTCTGTATACATTAAGATTCGGATATAAATCCATAGTCCCTCTATCAGCCCCACATAAAAGGAAACCAGAAAAACAACTAAATAATATGATCGTGTCAACACTCTAACTGCCCCACATTCCACCTCAACCCTTGCTTCAATCTCTTGAAGAGTCCTGGAGGTCATCAGGGACAGTCCATGAATGAATATAAGCAGAGAGACAAAACAGTATAGTAACTAAAAATACAGTATTTGTAGGAAAAAAGAAATGGTTTGAACCCCAGCTCCACAATAAATCTGAATGCTTTGCTTAACCATTTAAACCTCAATTTCTTCATAAATGGAAGATGACTGGCAAGGTTGCTACAAAAATTAGATACGGTATTTATAGTGCTTAGCATAGTACTTTGTACCTAGTAAGCAATCGATAAATTGTGCTGTGTTTTCATTATTATTGTTTTTGTTGCCATTGTTTTCTCACTATTGTTTTTGGTGACGTGGTGGTGGAACAAAGAGCTACTCTAAAGTACCACCGAGACTAAACAAAAATGTTTTTAAAGATTTTACTTATTTGAGAGCGAGACAGATAGCGACAGAGAGCACAGGTGGGGGAGGGAGAGGGAGAAGCAGGCTTCCTGCTGGGCAGGGAGCCCAACGTGGGGCTCGATCCCAGGAGCCTGGGATCAGGACCTGAGCCGAAGGCAGATACTTAACTGATGGAGCCATCCAGGGACCCCTAGACTAAAAATTTTTTAAATGGAAAGCAATTTGAAACAATACCCTTCCCTTGGGTAGAAAAGGTAATTAACAAACTTTTTCCTCCTTCCTCATCACTTCTAAATAGAGGTATCACAAAAGTAAAATCTCTCTTTACAATAGTACACATCAAACCAGTATGTGGGCTATTTCTATGGGCTAGAGTCTATACAATTTTATAACGATCATGATTTTGTAAAAAAGAAAAAACTATTTCAATTTTTTTTTAAGAATGGACATATAAATTGGGGTCTGCTACCTCCTAGGAACTTGAGATTAGTGAATATTCAATGATCTCAACATGAGCTGTGAAATAATTTGACTCAGATGAAGAGAATCTCCTGAATTTCTTTCTCTAAAACAAAGGGCAGGGCATATGGATATACCATTTGAAATTGGTATTCTTTTAAAAAATCTTTTATTCTTTTTTTAGTATTGATATTTACATTCATAAAATTTACATAACCTAACATTCACCATTTTTAGGTGTGCAATTCAGTGGTTTTTAGTATATTCACAATGTGTGCAAACATTACCACTCTTTAATTCCTGAACATTTCCATCACTCACAGAACAAGCTTCTGGCCATCACTCCCAATTCCCTCCCCCCTTCCCCTGGGAAGTTCATATAAATGGAATCATACAATATGTGGCCCTTCGTGTCTAGGCTCTTTCACTGCACATGTTTTCAAGGATGGTCTATGTTGTAGTGTGTATCGGCACTTTCTTTCTTTCTATGGCTTTGCAGTATTTCATTGTATTTTGTTTATTAATTCTTCAGTTGGTTGACATTTGGGTTGTATCCACCTCGTGAATATCCATGTACAAGTTTTTGTTTGACCATCTATTTTCAATTCTTTTGAGGATATAGCTAGAAGGGAAATTGCTGGGTCATATAATTCTATGTTTAATTTATTGAAGAACTGCCAAACTATTTCCCAAAGCAACTGTACTGTTTTATATCCCTCCCAGCAATGTAGAAGGGTTCCAATTTCTCCACATCCTAACACCTGTTACTGTCTGTTTTATTTTTCTATTAGAACCATCCTACGGGGATGTGAAGTGATACCTCATTTTGGTCTTGATTTGCATTTCACTGATGACCGACCAATGATACTGAACATCTTTTCATGTGCTTATTAGCCATTTATCTTCTTTGGAACAATGTCTATTTAAATCTTTTGCCCATTTAAAAATTGTTGTCGTCAGGGTGCCTGGGTGGCTCAGCTAAGTGTCTGACTCTTGGTTTCAGCTCAGGTCATGATCTCGGGGTTGTGGGATGGGGCCCCGAGCTCGGTGCACAGTCCGCTTGAGGTTCTTCCCCACTCCCTTTCCCTCCCCCTCTGCTCCTCCTGCTGTTCTCTCACTAAAATAAATAAATAAAATCTTAAAAAAAATAATAAATTCTGGGTTCTGGGACTTGATCAATAATGCATGACAATATAATCCCTTCACAACCAAACACAGCACATAAAGACTGTACACCCATCAACAGCTGAAGTCATTAATTACAGACAGCCAGAAGATAACGTCCTACTGAGGAGTACGAACTACAAATACCACTGCTCCATCGTTTCTCCATCTTATCCCATTGTAAGCTTTTATTTTAGCTAGCATCTACCTCATCATCACCCTCTCCCTCTATTTCATCACGAAGTACTAACTACATCTCCAAAATATTTACTCTTACTCTATCTTAATATAGCAAAATATATTTTTCTCCTCCTCTCAACATTTTCTGCTACTACTATAAAATAAACAATCATTATCTTTCACCAAAATTAATGCCAAAGACTCCTGTCTCCTTGATGTTACAATCCAATTTGGAGACCAGAAAAATATTTCACCAGTCAGCTAAGCCAAAAACCTGGGAGTCATACTGGATTTCTCCTATTCTTGAAAGTAGTTTGCTTCTTATTGCTGGGAACTGTGCTATTTAAATGCTAGTAATAAAACACTAAAATCTCTGCCCCCTAAAGAGTAATATAGTTTAATTATATAGCTTAAAAATATATATAGTTTAAAACCTAGTGAAGGAGGAGTGCCTAGTTGGCATGGTCGGTGGAGCATGTGACCCTTGACATGGTGGTTTTAAGTTCAAACCCCACATTGGGTGCAGAGATTACTTAAAAATAAAACCTTTTAGGGGCACCTGGGTGGCTCAGTCGTTAAGCGTCTGCCTTCGGCTCAGGGTGATCCCAGGGTCCTGGGATCAAGCCCTGCATCGGGCTCCTCCGCTGGGAGCCTGCTTCTTCCTCTCCCACTCCCCCTGCTTGTGTTCCCTCTCTCGCTGGCTGTCTCTCTCTCTGTCAAATAAATAAAATCTCTAAAAAAATAAAATCTTTTAAAAAATTAAAATAAAAAAAATCTGGTGAGGAGACAAACACGGCTTATTCTAGGAGCATGAAGAAGAGAAATTTATTTGGGGATTCATGGAAAGCTTCTTAGAAGAGAGAACAACAAGGGCATCTGGCTGGCTCCATCAGTGGAGTGTGCACCTCGTGATCTCAGGGTTGTGAGTTCGAGCCCCATACTGGGTGTAGAGATCACTTAAAAATAAAATGAAGAAGAAGAAGGAGAAGGAGAAGAAGGAGAAGAAGAAGAAGAAGGGAGAACAACAGAGCTGGATCTTAAAGAATAATAACTAAAAGACAAAAGAGATGAGAAAGATGCTCCATGGAGCAGAAAAGCAGAAACAAAAACATGGCACTGAGAAATGCTCTTCAGTATTCCAAAGCATTAAGATGAGGAGTAAAAAAAGATGAAGGTTGGGCGCCTGGCTGGCTCAGGTGAAAGAGCAAGAGACTTGATATTGGGGTCATGAGTTTGAGCCCCATGTTGGATATAGAGATTACTAGAAAAAATTAAATAAATTTCCTATGAAGTTGTACTTACCTACCTCTTTGCCAGAACACAATTCTAATTAGTCATGCAAATCCTCTAACACTTGTTACAAAGGGATTTCTCTTTGCCACATAATTTATATATGCAAAGGTTTATCTGCTTATTAAATCATCTCTTCAAGGAGCTCCATTGTGAAAACCAGAAATAAAGGTTCATATAAGGATAATTTTACAAGGAGGGAAAAAGATAGTAAAGTAGTAATAGTATAAAGTAGCATGAAGTTGGGGAGCGGGGTGGGGGAATGGGATAGACTGGTGATGGGTAGTAAGGAGGGCACGTATTGCATGGAGCACTGGGTGTTATACGCAAATAATGAATCATGGAACTTTACATCAAAAACCAGGGATGTACTGTATGGTGACTAACATAATATAATAAATTATTATTTTAAAAAAGTAGCATGAAGTTCATAATTGTCCTTTATTGACTTTTGTACACTTGTTTTATTTATTTGCTTTCTCAAAGTCTCCAAATGAGAAACTAAATAATGGCTCAGCAGCTTTCAATCCTCTACCCTCAAGCTCTGCAAAGTAGTTAAAAAAAAGGGTAACAAGGCCTTACGGAAGCTTAAATGTTAATTCATGGAGAGCAAGCTACCAATGTCTTTCTGGATATAAAATAAGTAATATGTCTCTATCTCATAGAAGGGGAATATTTTCCCCGCACTCTTGCTAAGTTTGACAAAGATCTTGGTTTTACTGAAAAATGAATTCAACTTCCCCTACCCCCCAGCACGGCAACTCTTAGACACCATCACTAACTCAGAACAGAAGAGATGAACCTAAGGCAGCCTCTGGCATCAGATGAAGGCTCCGTCTGAATCCCACAAAACAGAGTAAGTAGCACTACATTTGAAATCTATTTCTAATTCTCTGTCTCCTTCAGTTAAAAAGCAAGAGGGCCGAGTTATACAATATTTAGAATAATATATTATTTCTTCTTGGGCATATTAAATGTTTTCCCAGGAAACCAAATATAATTTTTTTAAAGGTTGCAGTATAGGGAGGAGGTAAGGCCAATCTTTCCTTTCTTGTTTTTTAATTTTTTTATTTAAATTCAATTTAATTAACATATAGTGTATTATTTGTTTCAGAGGCAAAATTTAGTGATTTATTAGTTGCATATAACATTCAGTGCTCATTCCATCAAGTGCCCTCCTTAATGCCCATCACTGAGTTACCCCCTCACCCACCTCCCCTCCAGCAGCCCTGTTTTCTATGGTTAAGAGTCTCTTATGGTTTGTCTCCTTCTCCGATTTGCATCTTACTTTATTTTTCCTTCCCTTCCCCAACGTTCATCTGTTTTGTTTCTTAAATTCTACATATGAGTGAAATCATGTGATATTTGTCTTTTTCTGACTGACTGACTTTGCTTAGCAAAATACTCTCTAGTTCCACCCACACAATTGCAAATGGCAAGATTTCACTCTTTTTGATGGCTGAGTAATATTCCATTGCGTGCGTGTGGACACACACACACACACACACACACACACACACCTTCTTTATCCATTCATCTGTTGATGGACATCTGGGCTCTTTCCATATTTTGGCTATTGTGGACATTGCTGCTATAAACATTGGGATGCATGTGCCCCTTCGAATCACTGTTTGTATCCTTTGGATAAATACCTAGTAGTGCAATTGCTGGGTTGTCTCTCCTTTCTATTCCTAGAGCCATTAGCCCGAATTTGTGTTAATCACAAATTAGGTGCCCCATATAAGAGGGAAGACTTATCTTTGCAAGGTTGCTCATTGTTCCCTACAAACACTGTACTAAATCCCCGAGCTCTGTCTTCTTACTCATGCAGATAATGGTGTTACATTCTGAGGAGCAGAAAATATTTCACAAATATAATGAAAGATGTGAGACTTTTCCTTTAAAACTGCATTCATACAAAGCATACATACCATTTTAGGGGAAATTTCACACTCCCTGAAACTTATCCATGGTTTCCAGCTAAAGACTCCTCGTCTGGCTCCATCTGGGTCTGGCTTAAATTCTAACCTCTCTGGACTGAATCCAATCCCCCTCTCTTATCTCTCCTGAACTCATAGCTCTGAGTCTAGGCTACACAAAATACCATAATTATACATTTTGTACCATACTTCTCACTAATTTTTTCACAAGTATTAGTCCTTCCCCAACCTCAAGGGAAGAAAACATGCTTTAAACCGTCTCTGCTATCCCCCTTGTAATGCCTAACATAAGCCAAGTAAACAGTGATGGTCAGCAAATGCTAACAGGAAAACTGGTCCCATCTTTGGATACAAAAGAAGTGCCGAACACTAACTATTTTGATTTTTTATTTCTACGTATATGGATCTCAGTGTCTGTTGTCCAAGGTCACATACTGCTGTCCAAGGTCACATACTGCTGATGCTGAAGAGAATTCAAACTCCCCTCTTCTGACTCAAGTCACTATGTTCTAGCTATGCAGAATGCCCTCCTCAGTTCTGCCCTTCCGAATCCTTCTCATTACCTTTAAACTCTCAAATGATTTATCTATTCTCTTTGCTTATAAAATATATAGTAAATTGTGTGTATCTCTCTTATATCCCTACTAAGTTCCCAGAGATTAAAGATATATTTTTAGGGGCGCCTGGGTGGCTCAGTCGTTGAGCGTCTGCCTTCCGCTCGGGCGTGATCCCAGCGTTCCGGGATCGAGCCCCACATCAGGCTCCTCTGCTGGGAGCCTGCTTCTTCCTCTCCCACTCCCCCTGCTTGTGCTCCCTCTCTCGCTGGCTGTCTCTCTGTCAAATGAATAAATAAAAAAATAAAAAATAAAGATATGTTTTTAAACATCTTCATTGTACTGTTTTTTCCTCAGCCCCATGCCAAGTGCCTTACAGAATCCCACACATATTATATTAATAGAATCATATATAATATATATTATATTAATACATTAATATTAACTTTGGGGGAACTTAGACAAGCTGATTCAGCTCATGAATCTGGGGTCTTTTCCACTGAGGAAACAGCTGTCATTTCTCTTTGAGCATGATTCCTGCCTTGGAATCACAAAGATGGAACATAACGTGTCATAACCTGCTGTTCTAGACCTGCAAGCCTCTCTGAAGAGGAAACACATCTGTTAGCCAACTTGGTCTACTAAACACAGAGAAGAAAGACACACAGTGGAGGTCTGAGCAGGCCCAAGCAAGTTCAGGACTGCTTTTTTCATAACCAAAACTCAGTTTCAGATATATCACAAATGGCTCAAACGCAAAAGATTGGAACATAACAGATAAAGTCTTGCTATTCTGAGGCATGGCCACTCCAAATCACCTACGCTGGATCCCACAGCTCACCCAACTAACGCCTTGCTGCCTTCCCAACATAAGTCTCACGCTTCTTCAGGATTTGACTACACTTCTTTCAAGAAGCATTTCCTGATTGACCTCTACAACCACCACTTCCTTTCTTGGTATTCTACACTACCCACTAAAAAATTTGTACTTCACCATGGCTTTCTTGATATTTATTTTAAACAATTAAACAATTGGCTTCTTTGGGACAGACCAGTGATGGGTAGTAAGGAGGGCACGTATTGCATGGTGCACTGGGTGTTATACGCAACTAATGAATCATCGAACTTTACGCCAAAAACCAGGGATGTACTGTATGGTGACTAACATAATATAATAAAAAAATAGTATTAAAAAAAAAACAATTGGCTTCTTTATGTTTATAGCTGTGTTTAACTAGTAAACATATAATCAGCAATCTAATAAAGTTTAAGAATTTTAAAATTAAAATCTGTTTCGAGGGGTCTATAATCTAGTTAGGAAGGTTAGGTAACACAGCGGCCCTCAAACTCTGCTGCCTAATTGGAAACACCTGTGAAAGTTTTAAGACTTCCTGTGTTAAAGTTACAACCCATAACAATCAAATTAGACTCTTTGAAGGTGGGACCCAGCTATTACATCTTGCTAAACAAAAATGGGTATAATGGCTGTAATCAACATCCTCCCTAAAGCCCAAACACACTTTAGCACAAAGAAAAGGCAGAGGTAAAATGATTACGACTACTGAGTGACGATAAGCACATTCTGAGTTTGCTGATTCTTGAGGAACCACCAATAACAGAATGACAGCAGGCAACACAAATGACACTCGCTACCCAGGGAATCATTTCTACAACCTTTTTGGAAGAGTATACCTGAAGGTCCAAGAGTAAGGAAGACTCAGTCACCAAAGCCGGATCAACAGTTAAACTCAATTTTCCTGGGAAGTTGTACTTACCTACCTCTTTGCCAGAACACAATTCTAATTAGTCATGCAAATCCCCTAACACTTGTTACAAAGAGATTTCTCTTTGCCACGTCATTCATAGACCCAAGAGTTTATCTGCTTATTAAATCATCTCTTCAAGGAGCTTCATTGTAAAAACAGAAATAAAGCTCATATAAATAATTGTACAAGGAGGGAAAAAAGGTAGTGAAGAAGAGTAGTGACAGTAAATGGCAGCACAAGGTAAATAATTGTCCCTTACTGACTTGACTTTAGTACACTTGTTTCATTTATTTGCTTTCTCAAAATCTCTGAATGAGAAACTAAATATGGCTCAGCAACTTTATAATCCACTATCTTCAAAATTTGCAAAGTAGCTAAAAAAGAAGGGTAATGAGGCACTGCTTAAGATTACATTTTTTCCCTTCATTATTGAAACTCAACAATTAAAAACTGGGTTCTTTTTGTTAAGTGAGAGGAAGAAGCTGGAAAAGAGTGTTAACAGAATTATGCCACTGAATGAACCAATCATAGTCTACGACCCCCAAGAAGCAAGAAAGACTATCCTATTTTCTCAAAGAAACTGCATTTCAGAGTTATGCAAGAGTCAAAGAATGTCAGTTACTCCAGTACGCGTAACTTAAAACAGTGTGTTCTTGTTAGCCTTCCATGAACATTGCCAAATTTTCATCTAAAAAACTCAAAAAGTGCTCCTAGACACCCTCACCTCCCAACTGAGTCATTAAGAGGTAAGGAATGTAACTTCTCACGTTGTTTATTCTTAGTCTTAGAATCACATCTGCTCTCACTCTGTTCACACTCTGCTAATTTTGTAATCTGTTTCCATGCCGCTTCAAGAGACATACAGTACAGCTGGATTCACAGTGCGGCCTTACAATCACAGAGCTCTTCAAACAGAAGGGTTATCCAAGGGTCAGAGCAGTCTCAGTGCTCACTGATAAGAATTCTCAACAAGTTATTTATCTGCACTTCTATAAAAGGAAACTCTCACAGCAAGAACTGATTAAAAAAGCAAAAACAAAAACAAAAAACCCATAAAACAGAAGGTAAAAATTTTAATCCTTAGAAACGAGAACTTTGCTGCTTTTTCTTTAGGGCTGTAAGCCAAAACAAATGAAATGGAAATTTCAAAAATAACATTGTGAAGAAATAAGGGAAAAGTTAACAAACTGAAATAGAATTTAGTGTAAAATGACATTTTGCTTTATTTTTAACAGCTTAAAGCTAACAGAAGAGTTAAGAACACTCTGTTTCCTTGCTCAAGAAGTTTGTCAAATTACAACTTTGGAATAATATATGGCTCAAAAGTCAATTCAGACTTAATTGCTTTTTCCCTTGCTGTCATGGCCTTCCCTGCCTTACAACTTATTTCTTACTTGGAACGTGACATTTTAATGAAGATTCACCAAAAATGTTGTGCTCTTATGTAAGAAGCATTAAAGAAAGAAGAAATGACCACTGACATTTTTTTCTCCTGGGATCAATTCATATAAAGCAAAAATATAAAAATAGAGGCCTCTCTCTTTAACAATTAGTAAAGAGCAGGCTTTCACTAAAAGATAAAGAGCTTTTTTGGATAATACTTTGGGTACAATTTAGCACATGAGGGGTGCCTAGGTGGCTCAGTGGTTTACATGTCTGCCTTCGGCTCAGGTCATGATCCCGGGGTCCGGGGATCAAGCCCTGCATCGGGCTCCTTGCTCAGCAGGAAGCCTGCTTCTCCCTCTGCCTGCTGCTCCCCCTGCTTGTGCGCTCTCTCTCTCTCTCTCTCTCTCTCTCATGTCAAATTGATAAATAAAATCTTTTAAAAAAAATTAGCACCTTAGGTTGGGAATAACATCTACAAGTAGTATTAGAGCCAGTCCAACAATCTAAATTCATTTTTTTAAAAGATTTTATTTATTTATTTGACAGAGAGAGACAGCGAGAGAGGGAATACAAGCAAGGGGAGTGTGAGAGGGAGAAGCAGGCTTTCTGCTGAGCAGGAAGCCCGATGAGGGGCTGGATCCCAGGACCCTGGGATCATGACCTAAGCCGAAGGCAGACGCTAACGGCTAAGCCACCCAGGTACCCCTAAAATCATTTTTAGCACAAAATATTTATGTTGTTGGAAATATCTTTTTAGTCCCATTGATATAAAAAACACAAAAGAATAACTTCCAGGACTCAAAAACATAAAACTAATTTGGACCAATTATCAGAGTTTAAATATGCATAAACAATCAGAGAATTTTATCTTTCTTTGAAAACAAAAACAAAAATAAAACCAGAGATTGAGTAACTAGCCCCAGGGTCTCTGAGCCTGCTATGAGAACTGCTTGTCAGTAACATGCAGTAACCCTCACACACTCCTACCATGTGCCCTTCTGAAGATTTTACTGATATTAACCTATTTAAACCTCACAAGCCTCTAGAGTAAGCCTTATTATTATTTCCATTTTACAGACAAGGAAACTGAATCAACGGAAGAGGATAATTGTTCAAAGTCACTAAAGTGGATTTAAGTTCAGGCAGTTTACCTCCAGGGACCATGCTTTTATCAACTACATGACACTAACTCTTAGGCTGAAGTCCCCTGATTACCACACAAATGTTTTCCCCTGAATTTACAGCAAGAAGTAAATAGAAAAGGTTATTCTTGGGTGTTTTCTTCAAGCAAGTACCCAAAGACATGTGCATGAAACCCTTCCAATAAAAAGGAAGAGAGAGAAGAAACTGAAATATGGAGATAAGAGGAGTATCTTTAAATAAATATAAAATAAAATATAACTTTGGTTTTAGTGGTAGGAACAAAGTAAAAAAGCTTGTAGATCATTAAAAGAACCATTTCAAAAATTTGTGCTTTATTCTGCCTATATCGACTGCATTTTGCTTCCTTTTTGGGGGGTTCACATCAGTTACAAATTATTCTGCCACTTCAAGCAATATTTTACCTTCAGGGTCATAGCTGCTGACAAACTGAGCTCCTGACATACTTAACTTTTCCATCTGAAGATGCTTTGGCAGAACTCCAAATACCATATTCCCTGGTAAACCCATCTAGGGACTCACCTGCCCTAAGACGTACCAACAAACCATTATGGTACTTCTTGGCCTTTATACAATATCTGTCTCTCAGTATTCCCCTTAAAAAATAGAAACAGGTAATTTTACTCTTCTACATTCAGTCAAGCAGGATACCATATGCCCCTCAGATCACTATTATCCTAAAATGAGAAAACGCAAAGTAGGAAAGACATTCCAGAGAAGTAATTTTCCATCTATTCTGACAACCAAGACCCAGAAAAAATATACTTTGGATCACAGTGCAGTGAATACTCACACCTGCATATAAAACACACGGATTTCACGAAACAGTATTTACCCTCATTACACTAAAATTATTTGTTACAAAACCCACTTGGTGATTTTTAGATCACAAACTGTGTGTGAACTCCTGGTGTATAAAAACTCTGTTCTAACAAATTCTTACCTAAAAGTTCCCATAAGACAGTCTTCAAGTATCATTTATTATAAACAAAAACACTTTTTTGGCTTTCTATTCTTAAAATGGAAATGAGAAGCTTTAAGTCATAGTGAAAAAAGGCAAAAATTAATTTTATTCAAACTACTTAAGTATTAAATATAATCGTAGACCTCAGATGACATTTTCACCAATAAGCTCTTACGTAATTTAAAACTAAATCTTTCATCATGGAACACTACATCAAAAACTAATGATGTACTGTATGGTGACTGGCATAACATAATAAAAAATTAAAAAAAACAAACCTAAATCTTTCATAGTAAGTATTTAGTTTAGTACATGACATAGGAGAAAATAAAAGAGAAGCCTTACCACGGTGGACTTGTACTGCCCTTTTCAGGAGACAGACTTACTTCTAATGTAGCAACACAATCCCAGGAAATGAAAGACAGTGAGAAAGAGGAGGGAGGGAACAAGCATGAGTCAGGGAGAATCATAATATGCCAACTAGTCTGTGCCCTAAGTGCGCTGCAGGGCAACAAAAAGTCAGAATCAAAACGAAAAGGAATCTTCAGACTCAGGAAGAGGAAAAAAATATACACTCTTAAAGACATGTCTGAAAACCTGCCATTTGTAAAAATGTAGCATTTTCACAAAACACTTTTATATCATTATTTTTGTGAGATAGAGAGCTATTCTTCCCATTTTGTAATAGATAAAAATGAGGCTCAGAGAAGTTAAATGAATTTCCCCCAAAACACAAGGCTAATATTTGGCAGAGCTGGGGCCACAAATTAATCCTGTGATTTCCAATCTTTATTAACCCACCACTCTCTGGCAGTGTTAAAAAATAAGGTAAAAGGAGAAAAAAAACAAAAGTCCTATCTTATAATTCTAATGCCACATAAACAAAAGTAAAAAATTATAATCCGGGGCACCTGGGTGGCTCAGTCGTTAAGCGTCTGCCTTCGGCTCAGGGCGTGATCCCAGGGTCCTGGGATTGATCTCCACGTTGGGCTCCCTGCTTCTTCCTCTCCCACTCTTCCTGCTTATGTTCCCTCTCTTGCTGTCTCTATCTCTTCCAAATAAATAAATGAAATCTTAAAAAAAAATTATAATCCAATTGTAGCTCTGAAAAGCTAATTGCTAATTACAGTTAAGATGCATGTTCCTAATTCAATTTTTATTTCTAATTGCACCCCAATTAATCCTCCTTCGTCTTCTTACTACACTTTAAACATACCTCCACCTCACAGCACATAACATGCTACACATGGTTATTTATATTTTACATTTCTATCTCCTCAACCAGTTCTGAGCTCAAAAGTAGGGCCTATATTTTATTTAACTTTTGTATACTTAAAATCTAGCATGGTACCTACCATAATATATGCAATAAAGCAAGGTTCATTGCACATTAAAAATTAATCCCCGAAGGGCTTAAACAACATTACAGAAACTAATTAATCTTCACAAACTCCTTGTAAAATGGGCAGACATGACCTCCTCAGAAATTAGAGTTTATAAATCATCTGAAGAATATTCAGGAAAATGATTCATCGAAGGCCATGCAATTAAGACAGTAATAAACACTCCAAGGCCATTCTCCTTCTCAAGAAAAACCAAGAGAGGGGCGCCTGGGTGGCTCAGTCATTAAGCATCTGCCTTCGGCTCAGGGAGTGATCCCGGCGTTGCGGGATCGAGCCCCACATCAGGCTCCTCTGCTATGAGCCTGCTTCTTCCTCTCCCACTCCCCCTGCTGTGTTCCCTCTCTCACTGGCTGTCTCTCTCTGTCAAATAAATAAACAAAATCTTTAAAAAAAAAAAAAAAAGAAAGAAAAATAAAGAAAAACCAAGAGAAAGAACATGAATTGGTGATGCCTATGAGTACTGCTCCATGGAACAGGAGCCCCAGCTTCTAGATTCCATACAGACATTTCAAAGGAAATACAGAAATATGTTTCACCATCACATGATGGTGAGTCTCAGGAAGAAGGAATGATCAGAAGTAGATGGAAACTCGTTCACATCTAAGGTATGGAAATTGCAACCATATGACTTATGACAAAGTCTGGGGAATAATGCCCGTGGATAAAGTAACTAAAAACAAAATGAGATAGATCCTTATTAAGTCTCAGCTTGAGGTCATTTTAACTTCTGGTTTCTGGGAAGCATGTAAGAAGCCTGGAAGTTGCCACTCCATCCTAACAACAAGTAATAAAGCTGAACAAACTGAGAAATCAGTAACTTCTTAGATCTCTAAGAGAAGTGAGGTCACAGGGCAAACTGCTGCCCCCAAGACTGAAGTGACCAATTGGCAATATAGGGGATCACAACTTACTAGAGTAGAAACTCATGAGCAGGAACCGCCCCAGGAACCAGTGTCCAGGTAGGAGAACGAGAACTGGAACTAGAACTGACAAACTGCTGGATTCACTGTGGACAAAACTAAGAGAGAAAACTTCAGAGTGACTTCCAATTTCCAATTCCACATGTAAGGGGCTTGAAGTCACCACTCTACCCTAGCAAGTAAAAAGCTGAAAAAACTGAGAAATCAACAACTATTCTAGGATCTGTAAGATAGAGAGGTGAGGGCACAGAGCAAACTACTGTCCCAAGACTGGACAGACAAGACAGGCGAATGTGGTGAGTCACAGCTTCCCAGAGTGGAAATCATGCTGGGGACGAGCACTGAGGTAGGGAAGGATGAACTGTAATTGATGAATTGCTGGAGGCTCAGTGTGGCCAACACAGAGTTAAAAACTCCAGGGGGACTCAGTCATAGGAAGACCCCTACAATTCTGTGAGATTTACCTCCAGGAGCTCAACCAGGTGCTCTCAATAAATACTGGCAGGGGGAGGAAAATGAACCATTCTGAAATATATCAAGGCACTCTTTTTCGTAACAAGGACTGCCCTCAAGAGAAACTATTTAATCAGAATCTAGCCAACACAAGGGTACAGAAACACCCAACTCAGCCCACTCTAGCCATCTCATCCCACCTAACAGGGGAAGGAAAAACTGAGAAACACTTGTGAAGTTCACAGTGCAGAGGCCACAGGCTCAGTAAAAAGACTGACCTAATCATAGGGTTATAAAATCCTTCCCCTTCCCCCGAGGCTTCTTTACAGCAGTTCCTTTTACCCAGTACACCATGTCCAGCTATCAAGAAAAAATCACAAGGCATGCCAAAAGGCAAAAAACACAATTTGAAGAAATGGAGCAAGCATCAAAACCAGACACTGCAGATGTTGAAATTATCACACCAAGAATTTAAAGCAATTATGATTAATAAGCTAAGGACCCTCATGGATAAAGTAAACAGCATGCAAGAAGAGATGGGCAATGTAAGCAGAGCGAGAAATACTAAAGAAGAACCATAAGATCAAAAAGATCTATAACAGAAATGAAGAATACCTTGGATGGGCTTATGATTAGACTAGACATAGGTAAGGAAAGAATCTCTGAGCTTGAGTATAGATCAACAGAAACATCCAAAACCGAAAAGCAAAGGCAACAAAGAGGAAAAAAGGAACAGGATATCCGACTGTGGAACAACTACAAAAAGTGTAACATATCTGTAATTGGAATACAAAAGGAAAAGAGGAACAGAAGAAATATTTAAAACAATAATGACGGACAGCTTCCTCAAATTAATGTCAGACACCAAACGGTTTCAGGAAGCTCAGAGAACATCAAGTAGAATAAATGTAAAACAAAAACGAAACCCCTACACCTAGGCATACCATTTTCAAACTACAGAAAGTCAAAGAAAATCTTAAGACAACTCAAGAGTTAAAAACATCTTCCCTTAGAAGAACAAGGAAAAGAATTATATTGAACTTCTCATCAGAAACCATGCAAGCAAGAACAGACTGAACTAAAATATTTCAAGTGTTGAGAGAAAAAAACCCCACCAACTTAGCATTCTGTACATGTGAAATTATCCCTCATAAATGAAAGACAAGCAAAAAGCACAGACAAGCAAAAATTGAGGAAATGTGTTGTTAGTAGACTTGCCTTGGAAGCAATGTTAAAAGAGGCTCATTAGAGAGAAGGAAAACAATATAAATCAGAAACTTGGATCTCCATTAGGAAAGGAAGAGCATCAGAGAAGGAATAAGTGAAGGTAAAGTAAAAATGTTTATTTTTCTTATTCTTAATAGATATATCTGCTAAGTTTGTTTAAAAAAATAATAGCAACTCAATCATGTATGCTTACATATATAGCATACATATGCACATACATATAGACATACATACACATGCTTATATAAGTGAAATAAATGACAGCAATGATGTAGAGATGAGACGGAGGACTTAAGATTTTGTTATGATATGGTACTCACATTACTCATGAAGCAGCACAGTGTTATTTGAAAGTGAACTTGGACTAGTTGTAAATGTATATTGCAAACTCTGGGGCAAGCACTAAAAAAAGTAAAAAGAGAAATGTAATGGATATGTTAAGAAAGTAGAGAAAATGGAATCATATAACATGCTTAATTAAAACCACAAAAAGCAGGAAAAGAGTGGAAGACAAAAATAGGAACATATGGGCAACAAGTAGAAAACAGTTTTAACAAATATGGTAGATATTAATTCAGTTATTAATAATCACTTTGAACACCAATAATCTAAATGTACCAATTAAAAGACAGAACTTATCAGATTGGATCAAAAAACAAGACCCAACTATATGTTGTCTACAAGAAACTCTGAATATAAAGACACATACCTATTAAAAGTAAATGGATGGAGAAAAATATACCATGCTAACACTAATCAAAAGAAAGTAAGGGTGCCTGGCTGGCTCAACAGGTAGAATATGCAACTCTTGATCTCAAGGTTGTAAGTTCAAACCCCACACTGGGTGGAGAGATTACTTAAAAAATAAAATCTTAAAAAAAAAAAGTGGCAGTAGCTCTATTAATTTCAAACAGAGCAGACTTCAGAGCAAGAAAAGTTATCAGAAATAAAGGGGTTAAACATCCAAAAAGACATAATAATCTTTAACGTGTATACAACTAACAACAGAGTGTTAAATTATAGGAGGCAAAAACTGATAGAAATGCAAGGAGAGATAAATGAATCCACTACTATAATTGGAGACTTCAACACCATTCCATTAGAAATGGATAGATCAAACAGGCAGAAAGTCACTAATGACATAAATTCAACAATATAGCATCAATCAATTGGATATAATGGGCATCTATAATAATAGCAGAATACACATTCTTCCCAAGCTCACATGGAATACTCACCTAGACCACATTCTGGGACATGAAACACACCTTTACAAATTTAAAAGAATAGAAATCATACAATGTCTGTTTTCAGACCACAATGGAATACAACTAAAAATCAATAACAAAAATAGCTGGGAAACCCCAAAATACTTAGTTGTTAAATAATATACTTCTGAATAATACATGAGTCAGAGAATAAATCTCAAGAGAAAGTTTAGAATATTTTGAACTAAATGAAAATGAAAACATAACTTACTAAATTTTGTACAAGGCAGAAAGAGCAACGCTTAGAGGGAAATTTATAGCATTAAATATTAAATGCATATATTAGAAAAGAAGAAAGATCTAAAATCAATCATCTAAGCTTCCAACTTAGGAAACTAGAAAAGGAAGAGGAAATTAAATCTAAAGTAATCAGAAGAAAAGAAAATAATAAAAATAAGAATAGAAACCAATGAAATTGAATATAGGAAACCAATAGAGAAAAATCAATAAAGCCAAAAGCTGATTCTTTGAGAAGATAAATTCAATAAGAAAAAAAGAGAAAACACGAATTACTAATATCAGAAATGAAAAATGGGACATCACTACAGACACCATAGTGATTAAAAGGATAATAAAGGAATACTGTGTTCCACAACCACAAATTTGACAACCTAGATGAAATGGACTCATTCTATAAAAGACATAATCTGCCAAAACTCACACAAGAAAAAAAAAAAAAAAA